>NC_064539.1:24715992-25017242 GCF_023856365.1 Brienomyrus brachyistius
TATAAAAACTAAAAATCATGAGTGACTGCTACTTGATATTTGTTTTAAAATCACCTTGAAGGTTGTTTGGATGTTATCTACGCCGTGCACAGATGCTTCAACAAGCCCCAACTTGACAAGGTGATAATTGGCTGGCAAGTCTGACTGCACGCACTTGCTGTGGGTTTAATTTGAACCACAGGGCAGCCCTTGGGGTTTACTTCTGAAACACCAGCACATTGAGTTGTGCACCCCCTGCTGGGGAGGCACTGTCCCTGCACATCCTTATGTATGTTCTCCTCCCAGGGTCCTCTGATTGCTACGGCCTTCACCAACGGCTACCACTGAAGAAGGTGAGTCTGTCGTGTTCGCCAGACGGCTGCTCCTTCCGCACCGGCTGGGCACGGTGAACGGTCCCCCTCGCCGCGTTGTGAGTGTGAGCCTCCAGCCGTGTTTCCGGGCGCGTTTTCTTAACCCAGCAATTCCATCTGTCTTTCTGAAGGGTCTCCTGTGTGGAACATCAGAGAAGTAAATGCTGCTTTGAGCCAGTGAGAAACGCTGGGTGTCTTCATTGTGGCACACCCCGAAAGGCCACGCCAGCTGTCACATGACCTCCCCCCCCCCCCCACTCTGCCCCACCCCCAATCCTACCCAATGGCAGAAGAGCTTTTCCCACTTCCCGTTTCCTCTACTAACATCACTATCTGCATAACATCCCTTGTTCACGTCCTCACCTATGTAGGTCTAATCTATTTTTAAGGTGGCCAGTCTGCCACTTCAACTTTGTTCGAGTGAACAAAAAACATGGAACAAAAGAAGTTTTGTTTTGTTTTTTTTTTTTTAAACAAAAAAAAAAGATTGTAATTTTATTTAGAAGAGCGCACCTGCTTATGTTGTTGCAGTTTTCCTTTGTTTTTGTTATTGTTGAGGAAGTTTAAGTTAACCGTTTTTATGTCTGGACTGTGGGTTCACTTGACTACCTTTGTCATAAATTCGAACCGACATCATGATGTCACGCGGAGGAGAGGGAGAGAATAATTTGCCGAGGATGAACGCGTTTCTCCGGTGAGAATATTAGGCATGGTCGGGGTTGCGGCTCCCATTTTCGTGAGAGTGGGCGTCTGTCTCAGTGTTAGGTTCGTGATGAATTTTAACGCAGAAGCAAGAAAAAAAAACAGAAATCAAAAATCATTTTTTTAACAAAATGACAAAAATGTATATTTTGGTAGTTTTTAAGCAAAAAACCATTTGTAATATTAATAATAGTAATAATAACCGAGAAGGTATTTTTCCGTAATTGGTTTTAAACGATGTTTATTTCTTCCTGTAAGATAATGTACATACAGCTTAGTCGTCGGTGATCTCATGAAATGTCGGGGCGGGGTTAGTTGTGGGTGGGAGGGGTTTATTTTTTTGGACGGGGCATTTTATTTAAGGGTTTTTTTTTTTTTTTTTTTTTAAAGGTTTCGTTGCACCTTGAGACTCAAAATCCAGGAACAGGAAAGTCTGTCATCAGAATATCACACTAAGCAAAAGCCCAGGCTTTTGGGGGGGGGGGGTACCCTAAATTATCACTGGATGGAAATCTTTTGTGCTAAATTATGTTTCAAGTGGTCATCCAGAAATTGGACATCACCTTCCCATTGTTTGCGATTTGTTTTCCAGGGGCCGTCACCAAAGGCCAGGGATCCTGGTACTGGAAGGGTTAAGAGATTTCTCCCCATAACTTTGCAGGGTGAAAGACTCCCTCGCATATACCACAGTCCAACGCTGCTTGCTGCTGTAGCCCATTTAGAAAAAGCTACTTCTCGTTTCAAACAATCTGGTGTTGCCGTTCCGCCTCAGATCACTGGGTCTCTCTCGCTGGTCTCAGCTCGTGCCCCAGAAGGTGCCACATGAACTCATGAGAGACGAGACAGGGAGAGTAATTTTGTGGTGGTCTTAGGATTTTCAGAAAATTGTTATATATTGCGCAGTTTTCTTCGGTTATTTTGTTTGTTTTATTTTTTATGGAATCACTTATGGTAACTATCACTGATTTAAGGAGAAATGAAGGATCGGTTAACATACCAGCATTCCCTGTGAGAACTTTCCTTAAGCCTCTGTCTAGTTCTCTGGCTAAATCCTTCCTCTTCAGGATTTTTCATAGGTGGCATGTGTGTTTGTGTGTGTGCCTGCGTGCGTGTTTCACGTAAACGTGAAGGGTGTGTGGGTTTACAGGCTTGGGGGATTCATATGAATTTCAACTGCCATCCAGGTTTGGTACTGAAACTCCTACGACAGTGTAGGAAGGGTAGACAAAAGCGGGATTTTAAAGCTGCTTCCATAGGCAGAGAAACTGGGGAGACTACAGAGTCCCCATTAAGAGCACAAACCCCAGTCCCTCAGGCGAACACTGCAGTCAGTGCATCATTTTTCGCATTAAGGCCAAATGCAGTCAAAGCATTTTCAAGGCGAAACACTGGCAGAAATTTCGTATCTTGTGGCAAATATCAGCTACAGCATCGCTATTGAAAGTCTGACCAGAATCTGAATGGCGGTAGTACATTCCAGAAGGGTGGCTCGCGCATTATTCAGCTGAGATAGAGGTGCTCATCCCCAGTACTCTGGCCACCGTTTGCGTCACATGACCTGCAGTGAGCCTGATATTGTCTGATAGGAGGCCGCCACCCCCGATGGATTCCAGACAAACAGTAAGAGTGGCTGTGAGGGTGCTGTTATCATTACCCGGCAGAAAGTGTACTGAAGCAAGAAAAGGGAGTCAATTGGGCACAAAAATATATTCCATAACAGCTGTGTGTTTGTAGTGCTTCCGTGTTTACTGATGGAAACCCTTCTCTCACCTCCAAACGCTGTAAAAAAACGGTCTACCTCCTACACTGATTGTTGGAGACGGAGGCTGCACGTGACTACTGCTTGACACAAACACTGTAGCTATTTAACCAACGAGTGAGCAATAAGTTATTTTTTATCTGAAGTAATAACAATGGTGACAGGAATACTGAGAAAGACCAAGGGGCATTAAAACCTCTATAACGTTATGTTTGGAGAAAAAAGGGTGTTTCTTTCCAGGCATTTTTTTTTTTCTTTGTTTATGATTAAAGTGTCCGTATGTTCGGTTGCTGTTGTGTTTCGGTTTTTCCTTTTTGTGATGTGGGGGGGGGGGGGGGGGGCACATGGTCACGCCAACAGATTCGAAAGCTTCGGCTCTGATGCCCAGAGGCGATGTTTTACTTTCACACGCGCGGGAAACCCCGGGGGTCTTCAATTCCTCAGTCTTCCTCCTTTCGTTTTATTTATTTTATGTTTCTGTTTTGTTTTCTTCTCCTCTGGAAATTTTGACTTAAAAAATTCCTAATAAATTATTTTAAAACGTTCCCGTCTGCGTCTCTGACTGCTGGGGTGTCTTGGTCCTGAGGTGGGGGGGTCACACATGGACAAACACGGAGACGGACTTGCTCGTTACCTCACCCGAGCGTCTTGCGCCCAGCCCCGCTAGGGGTCTTGTCCATGTGTTTTGTGTCGCTCCCACCCCTTTGCTCCTCCCACCAACACTTACTCCCACCCCCCCCACCCCCGGGCATGTACATAATATTCAGCTCGGAAAAAAACTTATCTATGTCTGGCTCAGTCGTCAGTTTCTTGCCTTGTGCCGTCTTGATCTTCAGTCCACTTCTTTCTGTAGATTCCCTTCTTTCTTTCCCTCCTTCCTCTACCAGCATTTTTTCCAGTCTCTTCCTGGCCCTCTTCCTCTTTTTTTTTTCCTCTCTTTTCTTATTGCACTGTTTGACCTGCCCTCCCCATGTCTCGTCCGGTATCCCTGGAGGTGGTGCAGCCGGGCTCTAAGGGCTCGTGGAACGGGAGCCTGAACCACAGCCTGGTGACGAGGAGTTTCAGGCTCCTCCCTTACAGAGCTACCTCCTGTTTACCATCTTCACCTGCTTCTGCCCTGCATACCCCATCAACATCGTGGCTCTTGTCTTCTCCGCAATGGTGAGTCTAGCCCGGGACCAAAGTGACCTGGCAAAGAGAGGAGATCTCTGTGCTGCTGCATGGTGTCCCGCTGTGAGAAGCCCACGGCTTCTGGCTGACGTTGACGGGCCCAGCAGCTGGACGTGTGGCGCCCAGTCTGTCCATGTTCTGCCTGTTTTCCCAGTCTGTGTGTGCCCCCCCCCACCCACAGGACCCCACAGCTGCTCCAGTTGGGTGATTGTTTGATTCCATAAATATCAGTTTGCTGTTTCGTTTTGTAGCTTTTCCCGATCTGTTGGAGCGTAATGGTACTGCCACTGGGGGGCTATTTTTATGAGGTGTAACACGGAGCCTTTGTAAAAAGCGTGCATGGTGGCGGAGATGTTTGCACTCCGTTTATCCCTGAGCCCGAAGCGCTGCTGGATCTCAATGAAAAGCTGTTTAGGATTATTCCCTTCAGTATAAATCCAAGAGCAGATAGTGTGAGGACAGATTCCAAAGTGCTGTGTCAAAGATATTTGTCCCATTTCCACATTTTACGGAAAGGCGTTTTAAAAACTCCATCTTTATTGATTCTTCTTAGCATCAAAGGGATCTTTTGACATATCGAAGTACATAAATCTCCCTTTTGGGGAACTTGCACCAATAATCATTTGGTTGACCTAAAGACTGCATTAAAAGCTAATGCCACGAAAAGAAAATATACAAATAAACAAACAATTAGTATGGGGGGTGACTCGCCTTTGAAGTCCATAGACGGATTGGGGGGGGTTATGAAGTCGTTGGAAAGGGGCGTGTGACGCTTCCAATGTCTTTGTAAGAGGATGGAGGTCCAAGTCATTAGAGTCTTGGTGCTCCCTGTCTTGCTGTATGGCTGTGAGACATGGACACTATCCAGTGAGCTGAGACAAAGACTGGACTCCTTTAGTACTGTCTCTCTTCGGAGAATCCTTGGGTACTGCTGGTCTGACTTTAATGCACATTACCTGCATTGAAAGGAAGCGTCAGTTACGGCACTACGGCCATGTGGCGTGTTTCCTTGAGGGTGATCCGGCTCGCAGGATCCTCACTGCTGAGGACCCAAGTGGCTGGGACCAGGCCAGGGGGACGTCCACGTTACACCGGGCTGCGGCAGATTGATGGCTATTTCAGGAGGGTGGGACTGAACCGTGTTTTGGCCTGGGGGGTTGCCCGAGGTGTTTCATCGTGTGGTGGGCCGGCACTGGACCAGTGCACGCTCCCCAGCCTGACCTCACTTTGAAACACTTCTCTTTTAAGACGTTTCCAGAGCAATTTGTTGCCCTCATTGTGATACCAGTAACAGGGCTTAACATCTCAACCATTGTGCCCAGGGCTACCTTAATTCGGCTGTCTGTTGTGCCCCCCTCCCCAGAATTGACATTAGTATGAAGGTGTAGCTGGGTGGGCTGCAGGACTGGGCAGGGGTGGATCTAGGAGGGGGGGGGGCACCACATTGACACCCCACATCAATAAATCTCACCGATCGATCTGTGGATTCCCCCAGTTGTATCATCCGCACCCCCAGTTCACACTCATTTCTCTTTTGGGTAAGTGCCTCAGAAGCTAACAGCCACCCCCCATTACCTGGCTGCCCCAATCAGACTATTCTGCAGCTGCCAATAGCAGTGCGGAGAGTTTATGGCGCCGTGATGGAGAGTCACTCAGGTAAGCTGACCAGTGTCGCAGCTGTGACCCCCCCCACGTGCAGCCCAGGCCCCTCCCACTGACTGGGGATAACTCTCACGAGACGACCTGTGCATGGCGATGCACTCGTGTATCAGGCAGCTGACCGAGTGCCTCCGGGCCGCTAGCTGATCACCATCAGGGGAAACAGCCTTTGCAGCCTCGGGGATCGAGTCACTGAGGAGAGAAATAGTCAGACAGATACATGGGTACCGTAATGAGCTTAGGATGTGAGTCATGGTTTCACAGTGAAAGACATACACATATCAGACATTTTATATGAATAGTTATTAATACGACAACAACCATTGCAGGATCAATATCATGTGGATCGGAATTCTATGAGCTCAAATTGCAGTAACTGAAATACAGAGGGACCCGGAAAGAGTCCGACAGTAACCTGGAGCATTGATTGCGTAGTCTACCCATAATGCAATGCGAGTGTTATTTCTGTGGTTGCCCTTGGTATTTATTTTCACTAGTTCTCACCTGAAATAAAATTTTCCCCCAGAGCTGAATCTGTCTGCATGGTATAGGCTATAGATATAGCAGTCATGTCATACGAGAATGTCATTTATTAAATAGATTTTACGTACCCTATTCTCTGGTAAAGATCTGTAGCTTACTAACCTGCAGATACACTGACTCTCCGCAATGGCCTCCCAGCATCAGGGAATGGTGCCGCTGGCTGGCCGAGTCCACCATCTTATCACTGATTTAGAGATACGTACGTTTATTAAATCTGTCACACACTGCCAAGTCTGTTAACCTGCAGGCATCAAATGCTCTCTGGATAAATGAACTTTGAGGAACTCTAATGGAGAGGGATAGATCAGGGCTCCTCAGATCATGGTCCTCAGGATCGGAGCCCTGCTGATTTTCCATCCTTCCAATCAGAATCAGTAACTATTAAACTAAGTACCTGGGAGGACTGAAAACATGGCCTGGATTTGGAATTGAGGTCCAGATTTGGATAGCACTGGGATAGATCCTGTTCAGTGTTCCCTGGGCAGGTGTGCAGTTGGAATCACATATGCCCACAGCCTCCAAAAGACACTAACAAAGATGTATATGAAAGGCAAGGCCACAGATATATCTTATGTATGTATGTATGCGGTTACAGGCACTGAGCTGAGGTCCAAAGCTGTGACTTCATAAAAATGTCTCTCTTGGCTTATGACTCATCTCTTACCTCTGCCATCTCATTCGTTGCTGTCCTCCTTCCTCATTCATTGCTGTCCTCCTTCCTCTCTCTCTTTTCCTGGTGTCTTCCCCATGTGTCTATGCAGTCCAGGAACAGCTATCTGAATGGGGACTATGAGGATTCACGGAGGCTGGGGCGTAAGCCCTGCATGTGGGAGTCGCCTCAGTCATCATCGGCATCACCATCATCATCATCTCTGCGTTATTCAGTTCATCAAGGTGAGATGAC
This sequence comes from Brienomyrus brachyistius, assembly GCF_023856365.1. Taxonomy (NCBI): domain Eukaryota; kingdom Metazoa; phylum Chordata; class Actinopteri; order Osteoglossiformes; family Mormyridae; genus Brienomyrus; species Brienomyrus brachyistius. The sequence continues at coordinate 24,723,080 of NC_064539.1, forward strand.
CTTCTTTCACCCACCAAGCAAAACTCTCCTCTTGCATAAACTACTAGGTTACCCACCAACAAACCTTCACCTGAACATGTGTATTCCAGTAAGTGAATTTGAAACCCACCCCCCCACAAAATATAATTATTACCAATCAAGCACCAGGTAGCCACGTGGAAAAACTCCCCTTGAAATTTGCCTGAAACAGCCTATTCAGTGAAATCTACAGAAGGGGACTCCCCAGTCAGCAAAATATACAGAGTGGGTCCCCTGACTGCCCCCAGCAAAATACCCCCCCCCCCCACACACACACATACACACACACACAGACACACTGAACTTCAACTACAGGTGCACATTTTTAATTAACAACATGTGTTTGTATTTATTTCCCCAGCAATAAGTCTGGGATTAAAGAAGAAGAAATAAAAACACAATCGGAGAGATCGGCTGACCGGAACAACTGAGAAAACACGAAATACTGAGGAACGTCGCCGCGGCTCTGGGATCGCACCGCGTGAGCACGTCTGTCTCGCCAGAAACTCTTCCTAAGCTTTGATGACGCCGTCGTCATGTTGAATGCCAAATAGCGAGCATTATTTACAAGAAAGAAACAGTGTTGTCTTCTTTTCCAATTATTGTTATTTGTCTGGGGTAAGTGAACATTCAAAATATTATTCCTTTCTGAAAATAGCAACTCATACTTTAAGAGATTTCACGTGTTCATTTGGCAGCATGTTAGCAACGTGCCTCAGTGCTCTGCAAAAGTATTCATCCGCAAGGAACAAGGAAGCTATATCAGCTTTCAAAATATGCATTATTATTGTAATCTTATTTTTAATATTAGAGTATATTTATCCTATTTTTTTCAAGTTTTAATGCTAATATCCATCATTTTGTTATTTCACAGATTGCTACCCCCAGTAAGTCTAAATCATTTTGCGAATATTTGTGATTTATAATATATATATATTATCTGTATAAATATTCATATATTGACTAAACGCATTACACGATGAATAGGGTAATACTGCAGTATTATTTTACGAAAATATTATTCTTTACTTCGTGTAAACATGAAAATGCCACAATTTTAAATTGTTTCTGCAGAATCTCGTTTTATATAGCCTGTCAGTTATTCAAAATAATCATTTAAATTAAAAGAATACGTGTGTTATAGACTCTAGTTAGAATATGCCGCGTGAGAAAGACTGTTGTCATAGGATAAGTACAATAATTCATAATAACTGTGGATTTACTGTTTGTCCCGATAGTTACTTTGCCAGCTTGTCTTCTTAGCTGGATTTTAGCAGGAACTTTGAAGGGGGGTTGCGGCCGGTCAGTGAGAGGTGGGGTAAGAAACGGACACAGTAAAAAAAAAAACAAAGTGCCCTTCAGTCCATGGGGACGACTGGAGTGTCCCGTTGATGATGGGTCCATTTCAAAGAGGGGAAAATAAGTAATGCACCCTTTTAGCCACATCTAATTCCCCCCTCCCCCCCCCCCCCCCTCCCCCTTCCCCAGGACAGCCCTCTCCCTCGGTCCTGTTCCGCTTGCGTGAACTCTTTTTATTCTGCAGTTACAATAAAGGTTTTCATAGGAATTTAATATGTAGATTTCCTGTTTTAAGAATCATCAAACACTTATGTAGGAAGAAAGAGATCGACAAATATAACGATCGTGTTTTAAAATCCTGCAATAGAAGGGGCGTCCTGTTAATGAATATCCTAGCAAGTAAAAATTGTATCGTAATTTTATTTTTATTGAGAAACAGAGACAGGATCGATTTTCATGTTTGTAAACACCCTCGTATACCACCTTGCGGTAAAATCTCACCAAGGTTACAGACAATATCTTGCAGCGAAGAGAATAATGTAGACCTAAGCAATAAGCAAGATGCGCCCTCAGTCATGACAGCCGTCTTTTGACGTGCTCCTGTATGTCTTGTGTATTGTAAAAAGTATAGGATAATCCGTGGGAATCAAATGAAATTTTGATCAGATTTTGATTTCAACTTCATTAAAATGACATGTTTTTCTCTTTAGTGGTTGTATTTACCGAAATTAAAGCTGATGGTATATATTGGAGGACGATGTCACGGTGTACTGTATACACAACTTAAGAGTACACATATATTTGAAACAGATTCTTGACCCGCTCAGCATTGGATGGAGGGGCATAGAGGCCAGATTATGCCAATAATCGTTACGTTTCTTTAATAAAAACGTGAGTTTTACCCGAAAAAAAAGTTTGTTGAATTTCCTTATAAATGTAAAACTCTTGAAATAAACCTTTTATGTTAACAAAGACGTTATGGATAAGTGGTTGAAAGATGGACTTAAGGAAGAGTGTATCATGTATCCGATCCTAAAGAAAGTTGAAACGTGGTCTGTTGTACGTATGCGTAAAGTTATGAAGACAGTATGTACATAATCAATTTTATCGTGTATATTATTGTGTGCAAAGTAATGTAAAAGGCATTCCTTTAAAAATTACAGTACATCTTTCACAAAAAAAAAAAATCAATGTTCAGCTAAATCTGGCAATCCCGAAACATGTATTGGGTATTCCCAGCGTGACGGCGTATTCCCAGCCTTTAACATACACGTAGAATCCGAACATAGAGACTTGTCTAATTTACTACATCTGTAAAATACATAGACTGCACTGATGTTTGTTGGAGGGCGGTGTGTTATTCTTGCACTGATGTTGATACAATTACAGTTCCTGTATGTTATTTATGTCTTAATAAAGAATGAATCCACCCTGACAATCTGTCTGTCTCATTTGTCGTAATCGATTTTTCATTATGTCTTTTGGGGACAGCAGTAATTTCCATGCATTAAATATGCATTTAATGTTGTTATTATTATGATGCGCGCAACTCCTTCGAAATTATTCGGAACCCCTGGCCTACTTTGTACTGGGGTGCCGACTTTGGTCAACTGGTTGGAGTGAGATTTTCAGGTGGAGGCAAGTCTGCACATACGTGCACGCGCATTTACATGTATGCAACAGTTTCATTATACCTAGCAAATTGTCTTTAGGGTTTGCAAACTACCCCGACGTTTTTGAAGTATTATTTTATTATTATTATCATTAGAATAATGGAATAATATAGATCCCAGGATTTCTTGCATGAGCGTGAGAGTCTGAAAGCCTGAGAGTCACGCCAGATGCGTGAGAGTTGGCAGCCCTGCGTGTAAATTGTGCGGCTCGGACTCAGGAGCAGAGTTCCTGCCTTTCAAAAGGCAGGCATCCCGCTGCAGGGGAAGGTGGAGTCTGCTGTGACTCACGCAATGAAGCGCTGGGGTGAAGGACGTGTTACAGGCAGGCGCAGATGTTGTTCACGGGGTGGTCCGCTTCCTCTCTCTTTCTGCATCTTGCGCCAAAGGCAATCTGCAGAGTCTGAAGTATCCTGTACTTCGATATGTAATCCTATCACCCGCCAGAGGCTAAATATAGAACAGATTATATGATAGTTTAGCCCATCCTTCGCCGGAGCTATGACTGGACGAAGCTGGGTCTGGGCGGCTTTCATTTATGAATCGCCACCGAAACCTCACCATGATACTCTGCAAACATAATACCATTAAATGTGTTATTCAGTACGTTGTATATAATATTATTCTTTGTATTATCGACGCCTCCTTTGGAGTTAATGACGTATTTTGAGCTAAATCATTTATTTTACATACATTGTCTTGCATTGAGGACAGGCCTATCTGTGTTACATTTTGCAAACAAACCTTGACAGTTCGAGTTGTTACACCGTGTTAGTGACCTTTTCCAAATTTTATTTGACAGCTAATGCATAGGTTTGTTGTGTATATATTTGTTGTAACGCAATTCTGTTTCGCTGAAGGTCATTCTGTTGGTGCAGATCAGAACATTATGTAAACACGTCAAAACAACGATTTCTAAGAACGCTACAGTGTTATTTTTTTAATTAAATTGTGTTTCGCCCTATGCAACCGATGCCCTTGATATTTAGTTGTTTCTATGTTATCGCGCTTCTCCCCACAGCAGGTAACACCGTGGATGTTTTTGAAGATTCGTAAGTAGATGGGAGTAACTCCATTCAGTCCAGTATTACCAAGCTAAGAACATATGTTCGGTATCCCGTTGTAATAACGGTTCCACGCTTAGCATTTATGAACGACATTTGCACGAATCAAACAACGATCATTATGCTATTGTTAGGATTTCTCAATGGATGGCGCTAAGACCCCCGCATTACGATCGAATATGTATTATACCACGTTAAACCTTAATGTTGGCTTCTATTTAATAAGACACGAGAACAGAAGCGGGATAAGTTTAACCTTATATTGCAAGACTCCTGATTTCAAACCTTTGTACCTTAGCGTGTTTGGCCAAATGCAGGTTATCGTGGGCAGCGCCAACGAAGTATGAGCAAAGATTCACCGAATATACTATATACGTGATGTATAACTTTCTAGTTTTCAGGAAACCTATTATTTTGAGAATCCCGGTTGACAATATATCCATGTGCATGGAGTCATTTTTGTACATAGTTTATAGCTGAAATGTATTAAGTACGCTTTTCAAAACTCCAGTTAAGCTTGAATTAAAATGTTTTACCGTTTGAAATATGTTAACCCCCACTAAGCTATAGACGAAAATATAGAAGATCGTTTTCTCGTATGCCACTGTACGATCTTGAGGACGGAAGAAAGGGTTGGCCTTCGTGATGACGCAGAAAGTTATTTGCATCAAACGCCGAAAAATGGCGAAATAATAACATCAAGAACGATAAGACGCATAGAACTGAAGGTAAGGACACGTACTGGGAAAAACTTTATTAAGACGTGACTAATGCAGCGTGTACATGCGCTAAGCGACGCGTACGTGTATGATTTTAATGCACTGCCGCAGGCACGAGTTGCATATTCAAAGCACATCTTTTGCATTCGTGCAAACAGGCTTAGCCGCTAACTTGTATGCAGTCATGCATATTTACAGTGTTTCCTTAAAGGCGAGGTTAATTTCATCATGCAATTAACTTAAGCATTCGAGCATGATTTATGTTGGAAAACAGTTTTGGTTACCGATGGCGATTCTGAATATTTCGTACATGTTTCTGTCAGTGAGACTTCTCCTGCTATCGGTGGGTATATGCACCTGTATCGTGCTGGATGGGTGTTATATATAGTTATATATAAATGTAATAATAATTTTTATATAGATATATTTTTTTTTTTTCGTGCCGTCACACTGCCGCAGATCCAGGTTTTGCCATTTGACGCGGCGAAACTATGGGGAACACAAGCAGCGAGCGAGCGGGCGTCGGCCAAGGGGACAAAGCTCACCGACGGGACAGTCGCGGGGCCAAGGAGGGCGAGTGTCCCAAAATCCTTATGGACAGCCCTGAGGACGCGGACATTTTTCACGGAGAGGATATTAAGGTGCGGGACACCAGGCCGTGTGTGATGTGACGATGGGGTTGGTGTCCTGAATATACGCCTAGAGAGAATCCCCACTTGTCCCATTTTGACCTTGGCTCTATAAACAAGTCAATTTATATCAAATAATTTAAATGTAAGGTCTGATTTCAAGTCTTTAGCATTTACACTTGATATGAGTGACACAGATGAGTAAATAATCGTGACGTGAGTAATTATTTAATATGATTTAGTAATTAAAGTGCTTGTTGTTGATGCTCTACTTTCTAAATATTTTCTTTAAATATTGACAGTGTATAATTAGTCCTGCTCGATATTTTTATATCACTGGTCGTTATCAATCTGTATTTCAACAGTGATACTGTAAGCGCCTGCAGTAACTGAATATATTTTTTGGACAACAGGTGGCGTGATGGTTAATAGGCAGAACATTATGGGAAAATGTTTGACATGCGGTGACATTTTTCAGTGCTGCGATGATGCATTTCAGGCAGTCTGTTGCGATGTGTTTATTGCATATGTTTATGTCGCGATGATGAAAATAGGATTTATCGGTCAGCACTAATGGTCAGCACTAAGGACACTGCAGGTTCTGGTAAAAACAATGTCATTCTATTTTCAACCTTTAAACAGGGTGCAACCTACATTTGTTGCTGTTTCATATGCAGTTGTGTAGACAGGCAATTTTTGGAGGATGGGGGTTGCTGTAGCTAATTCAGTGATGCCACGTAGTTTGGCAATGGATTTTTTCTGTTGGTAATATTGTCCTTGTGCTGGTTTTTCAAAGGCTCCAGCTGAGAAGGAGTTTCTGACTTGGCAACCCGATCTGGAACATGATGATAGCGGCATCCAGGACCGGCCCACCGTGTTCCGATGGACCGGGGCTGGCAAAGACGTCTTTGTGTCTGGATCATTCAACAGCTGGGCCACTAAGATACCTCTGATCCGGAGGTGCAGGATGTGGGGGGGGGGGGCGGGTGCAGTTGGGCTTACTGTTGCCATAGCAGCAAAGCAGTGGAACTCGTGGTCATGAAGCCGCAAGTTTGTGGGTTCGAGGCCACAGGACGGGGACTGATCCTGTACTCTTCTGTTAGGCATTCTGCCTGTTGTTGAATCTTCAGTTTTATAAATAGACCAAGTAGACCAGCATCTTTAGATTTTGGTAAAAAATATCTGCATAAATAATAAATACAAGTGACAGCGACACTCTTGTGATCATTGGCTAATTTATGTGTTTGTGTCTCTTTGTTCTATTAAAATGTCCGTTTCCTCCTAAGCCAGAACAACTTTGTGGCCATAGTTGGCCTCCCAGAAGGTGAACACCAGTACAAGTTCTTCGTTGATGGTCAGTGGACCCACGACCCCGCAGAGGTGAGCACATCTCCAGAGCAGCCTGTTGAATGATCCAGACACAGATGTCACGCGTTGCGATGGGAATCGAGTCATGCTGCTCAATGGTGTTTCCAGCCGGTGGTAACCAGCCAACTCGGCACAGTCAACAATGTCATCCAGGTGAGGAAGACGGACTTTGAGGTCTTTGATGCACTCATGGTCGACTCACAGAAATCCTCGGACATGTCAGGTAGGGACAGCCAAAGCTCTAAACCAGTGTGTCCCAGTCCGGTCGTTGGGGACCCATGTTGGGTTTTTGCTCCCTTCGAGCTTCCTGCCAGATAGTCCACGCTTTTGCTCCCAGAAACTTGAGCTGTCTGTCGGTCCCCAAGGACCGGATTGAGAATCGCTGCTCTAAACCAAAGATCCAAACACTCTTATGTGTTACGGTTATGTGTTAGATAGTCTAGTTCAGAATGATGTGAGTTTGTAGTTACTTAAGTGGACACAAGTGTTTGTGATAATGACGGTTTCCCTTGCTGGACCGTAAGCCACCTCCTCATCATATCCAACCCCAGACTTGTCCAGCTCACCACCTGGTCCGTACCACCAGGACCCCTACATGCCTAAACAGGAAGAGGGCGCCAAGTCCCCGCCCATCCTACCGCCACACCTTCTGCAAGTTATCCTTAACAAGGACACAGGCATTTCTGTAAGTGACTGGCCAATCAGGGCACTGTGTACTCTGCACGTTGGCTGGATGCTTAACCACCTTTGCTCCAGTAAATGGCCTGAACAGCACAAGTAAGTCACATGTCCAGAGTTGACAGTTTAGTGTTTGATGTAGGTCATAATCTAAATGAGTGGTTCTCAACATTTTTTGCACCGCGACCCAATTTTTACCATACCAGCTCAGTCGCGACCCCATGTCAGGTATAGGTTTCAGTTAACGCTGTGGTCGAGTGTACAGTGCACTCTGCAGTTTACGCCAATCGATCCCTATTGCACAAATCTGATTGGATGTGCCAGTGAATTTTAAATTAAGCATCTGTGGTCTGGCTTCTTGGATTGGTTGAGTGTTCACTAGTTTTGCACTAAGCATTTGCAGACCCAAGACCTGTTTATATAGGTTAAGTCTAGGATTGGGGCTGGGAAATCTGATCGTGGATCAGCATAGGAGCTTGCTGGTTTTAAAATGCCTACATTTCCAGCTCTACCTCACAACCCTTTCAGAACTTGCAGCGACCCACCGTGGGTTGAATCACTGATCTGAATAACGTTTCACGCGCTCGTGAGATGGAAGCAGTGACGTAAGCGAAATAAGTTTTTAATCCTTGCAGTGTGATCCTGCCCTGCTTCCGGAGCCCAACCACGTCATGCTGAATCACCTGTACGCCCTCTCGATCAAGGTAAGCAAGCTAGCGACATGAGCACGCGCTGAAAAGCCCATGTGAAGGTTTTGGCTGCAGGAAGGGCTCTCCTTTGCTCCCCCTTCAGGACGGCGTAATGGTGCTGAGTGCCACTCACCGGTACAAAAAGAAGTACGTCACCACTCTTCTGTACAAGCCCATATGAACGCTGGACACTGAGACGTCTGTCGATTCTCGTCCTGCTTTGCCTCTGCTGTTTTCAATCACAAGCACTGCCGTGACATCTTTTCATTTTCAGTCATCCTCAGACAAGTGTAGCCAAGGAGCGTGAAGAAGATTTCCCAGAATGCTTTGCCTCAAAATTGCACGGTGACAAGCTTGCTCCTGCTTCCCTAGTGGATAAGGGAAGGTTCAGCGTTTCTAGATAACGGGCCTCAATTCACCAACCGTTCTTAAGAAGTAGTTTCTTCTTAAAACCCACTCACAGTAAGCAGTTTTAATGAAGATTTTGACATTCAATGTTTTATTTGGGATTTGTACTTAGGTAAGAACAGAACCAATGCACAATCGACGGCACATTCATGCACATTTGATTGCTGACAAGTTTGTTCAAAATAATAGCTTATTGCGTTTTCTTCAATCCTGCAGTTGTATAATATTATAGGATTAAAATTCCAACAATATTTTTATTATTTATACAATTAAAAAATAATTTAATTACAGTTTTACTAATGAATATTTTAATAATTATTTATTACTAATAATTTTTTTTAGCAATTAAATTATTGAAACAAGTAATAGTATCCTATGCATTTTCTTCGTCATTGCATATCCACCCTGCCAAACATGACGGCTCGTTTGCCGTTCACATCCTTCAGCAGGACCTCCACTTCAGAACCGCCGAAGTTATTCTTACATTTGCAGTCCGGTGCTCCACCGGGGGCCTGGCGGGGACGTTTACCTATGCTAATTAGGACCACCACACACATGCTTTCAATTTACGAGGGTAGTGGGACACGTTTGCTAAGGGATCTGTGGTTTAAGGACATGTCGCGAATCAGATGTAGGCTTTCTTAGAACCTTCTTGGGATCTTTCTCAAGAACAAAATCTTAGGATGAAATTGTTGAACGAGGCCCACTGTTTGTAGAACTCGCACGAACTATTGAAATGCGACTTTTTTGGTACAAACAGTGTTTTTCTTCTCTCTCTCACTAAGCATCTTCAACCAAGTCACATGCCTGCATATCTAATGAGTCTCTGTCATCCACATGTACTTGTTCCAACCGGAAAATCGTTTACAGACATAATACTCTAACATTCTGTTTATATCGAAAGTAGTATACATTTTTGATTTGTTTCTTACAATTAGAGTTTGCTGCTGAAATAGTGTAAGGGGCTGCCAGGAGAAATGAGGGACCGATGGCTGGGAAACTGAACTGAATGGCTATGGTTCAGGGGAACCGGGCCGGGCTCCTCCGGGCCCTCTCAATATGCGATTGAGGGATCTGCCCATTTCCTTGATCACTTCCTGCCGAGGTTATCGCCACCTGTAGAGATTGGGGATTGGATGTATCTGTGCCCAGTTTCTAACATAATAAAGGATGTGATTCTGTGACCACCCTTTGCCTTGTCACAATCATTGCGTGAGTCAATACAGTGACCTTGGAGAGTACCCAGTTGCACTGCATTGTGGGTTTGCCTTTGTGTCTGTGTGTATATGCATATGAGAACCAGTAGAGGGCAGTGTGTTACCTTCTTGTCTAGTGAACAAATCCAAAGGACAATCTATTAGCCTTTATTGCACCTAATTTGTATCACCTGCAGTTGGCCTGCATCACATTGAGTAGCAGCAGGGTTTGGGTGTCACTGCCTTCGCTGGGGAGTAATTGGCTTCACTGGCTGACTGACATCCCTGGCTGGGCTCAGTGCTGCCATTTCCGTCTCACACTCACACAGTGGTTGGGTTGCTGGTTTAAGTTACTGGTTTATCTTGGAGCAGTAAGGCGCCAGATGTGGGTCAGTCTCAGCCTTTCTGGAGGCTCGCTTGTTTACAAACTATGACACGTGATAAGGGTCGAAAAAGGAGTAGCATTTTTTAGCATTTTTTAAAATCCTGTTTGTCAGTGTAGTATGACGTGTGTAGAGGCAAATTTCACGGAGGTAGCTAGTAGATTAGTGAAAAACTCAGTGCAAAGTGTTACAACGTAACTAAACACTAGTATTGCGAAATAATTTTTGCGCCATTGTGGGTGAGATTATCATGCGTTGTCAATCACACGTCATACTTATTGGTTATTTCCTATCAATGCTTGGTTCCTATTGGGTTAAAACATTGGCTCTACATTAAATCCTTCCACAGTGATTTAAGAACTTATTTCTTCAATTGAAATACCACCCAAAAAACAGCATTATTTATATAATACCTTTATACCACAATATGCTAAGGTAGTCCTTCTCAATCCTGTTCCTGACACCCCCCCCCCACCCTGCCAGAATGTTTTAATTCCGAACCCACACTGATTTCAACCTGCCACATTCATTATTAGCCTATTAAGGACCATACAAGCCTAATTAAAATAAGGCTGGAATGAAAACATTCTGGGTGGGGGGTGCAGTGCCAGGAGCAGAACCGAGAACCGTGGCTATACAGTCATGTAAACATACTTGTCATAAGCACATTCTAATTACCTGCATTTACTGCACTAGTGAGCTTGACGGCCCCCAGTTATTACAAATGTACTGGCCCAGCCTATTTCCACTTGCTCTCTCATTAATTCCGGAATGCAGTAAGTGACGAGTGATGACCGGGCTCTGCTCACTCAGTCTTCCTGCTTACATTTGAAGCAGTGCTGCTCCATCTGCCAGCTAGGTTGAGCTCATCTGAGTCCAACCCCCCTTTCACCCATGTGCACGTTACAGTCTTAAAAATACCACAAACATTCCCTTAGCACTAGAGTTGCAGCCTTTCCTGCCTGAAACACGAATTACACTCAGCAAAAAATACTTCGTTTTATTATGTTTTATTATGTTACTTAGCCCGCAGCCAGGTTATGTGCAGTGGATGTACCATCCTGTCCTTATTTCCTGGGAGTGTCTCCCCGCTAACTAGCTGTACTTGACTTTCTTGCTCTATCTGCTCCGGATCGATCCGGGGAGTCTGTGTGTTACGTGAATGAGGATGTGGTCCTGATGAGAGAAGCACAGGGGACAGGGAATTGAAAAGCAAAAGCAGGGGGGTGTCACCTCTGTGATCCTGAGGAACTCAAGCTATGTCACCAGGCCCAGAATCCAGAAAGATGGAGGCTTACCACCCCCCCCCCCACGGAGTGACTGATATACCTGTTTAATCAAACCAGCTCCACCCACCCAATCCATAACAGAGCTACGAGATGGGGGAAAAGAAGTCAAAGTCTTTCTTCTGTCTCACAGGGCTACCGCCATCTTAGGAAGGAGAGTCACATGACCACAGCATTCATGCTGATCCACTTCACCTGTCTTTGGCTCTCCCAGTATTTGTATATATCAGTGTGTTCTGCCAGTAACCAGACCTCATTTGACAGCAGTGTTAGTATTCAGTCCCACTCAAATATTCAATCCCACTCAAAGTCTGTATTTTCAATTGTCTGCATTATTTTCATTCCATTTAGGCATTAAAGCATCAAGAAATCATAAAAATAAAAATAAAGGCACTTTTGGTTTGTTTTCAGTGCAAAATTTGTTCGATTCATAGATCAGGTATCATTTGCATGCCAACCGGCATCAACTGCCTTGTGAGGCTGCTGATGGTGACCAGCAGCACCCCCTGCTGTCCACACTCATGCTCTGCATTGTGCCAGGTGGCCCTTAGCAGAAACAGGAGGTAGCAGCTGCTCAGTTCCCAACGAAAAGAAAAGACATGAATTGAGATGCTGAGAAGCTGGTTGATGACTCCAATCTCCGTCATCTTTCGGAGCCCCTTTCAAAAACCTTCCACAGACCTTCTGTCATTTGATGTTCCTTTGATTACCTCTTTGTAGCTTGTCCTGTTCTTCTTAGCGAAGCTGTCCTGCCTGCTTGTTCCATGTCCCTCGTCCGTGACGTCTGACCCCTGACATGGCTGCTGGGAGGTGTTTTTGAGCTACATGGTGTCGTGTAAGTGCCGAGATGCAAAATCTGATCACTCACATGGAAATGAGTAGAATTAACTGAAGGGAGCACGACTTTTTAAAAAGTCTGAAAAAAACACACACACAAACTAAAAAGACAAACAGACCCTGGACAAAACAAACACAGCAGCGAAATGTTATCAGAGCATTGGTAATGAGTAGTCATAAGCAAACAGCAGATAAGGTTTCTTTTCCAGTTTCTACATCCCTCCATATCTACACAAAAAAACTGTCTTAAATTAGTTGTTTTGTTGTTATTTTGCCGTCTCTCCTTTATACAGTTTCAGGGTCATGTCACTAGCTGCTTCCTTACCTCCCAAACCCCCCTCCAACCTGCACAGTGTGTATTAATCAACCTCAGAGTCAGTGATTCACGTGGAATCTGAAACAGTAAAATTATTTGAGCACCCAGTAGGAAGCCCAGGTCTTAGGTCAGTCCTAAATTCAAGCCAGTAATCAGTGTAGATGTATGCATTGTTCCATACACATTAGGACAACACATCCCGTTCTCAGTAACACTCCTGGATTTGGTCCTGGCACTGAAAGTTATTGAGTCAGCTGAGTTGATTAAAACCCAGCTTCTCCTGTCCGCTGTTTTTAAAGGCCCGGTGTAGCTTTTACGGCTCAGGTTTACACGGCTATGCACTGATCCAGGACCTGGACTTACACGAATGTAAACACTACCCAAGTGACATCTCGTAATCCACAGCTCTTTGCCTCTGATCACTCTCATGTCAGACACACGATGCCCATCGGCCAGTAGCGTGAGGAATCTGACAAATGCTCTATGCATCACTCCAGGACCGGCCTTCACGTCTCCCGGGAAGTTAAACAAAGACGAAACTCCGCCCTCCCCGCCCCAAGTCCGAATGAGACACACCTCCACGGCAGAAGCACGGAAAGCACTGCAAAGTCTATTGCGTTTCCTAATGAAACATTTAGTAATAGCAGTACTTAAAGATTAATTTACAAGTCTCATTGATGCTCTTTATTGGGGCTATATATTTCTTCGGCCACGGCTGTTGCGCATCCTTTTGCAGGGAAATTGTGAACTTTCGGGGTTGTGCAAAGGGCAGGGCTGCTGCTTCAGCCCGCTCTTGACTCGCTGGATCGGGAGGAGTGACTGATCGCGCAAGGTGAGCTTCGACAGGTGGAGAAACGCTTTATTTAACTCGGCCGACTCTTCCTCGTACCAGGATAAGGAGGACGACGGGAGTAACGAACGGAGACTTCAAAACTAGTAATAAGACAATACACTTTAACACAACTAGGAGACGAACAGGTAATCCATCATAATTTTACTGAGTTGTGGGGCGTTTTTTAATGGTAGTTTCTTGAAGGTGCCGGTCGACTTGAGCAGGTATGAGGAGTGTTTATACTGACATGAAATGCATGTGCCTGTTTACTAACTATGCAAAGTGTTCGGAGGGAATAGTTACACCCTTAAGAACCATTAAATTTGTAAGTGGTTTTAATAAAACTCTCCTTTCATGTTTAAATAAATATTTTATTTTGAAATTTAAAATGATTAAGTTTTTAGATGGCTATCTTAATTCGGTATGAAATTAGGATTCGTTCCTGAATAATATTGCATAACATCGGAGATTATGAATATATTTAGGTTTATGTGGAAGGGGGTAGCGCGAGCTGTCAGTGCACATCTGGAGCCTTTCTCAGGCGCGTGGGTAGGGCGAAGCAGGGCACTGTGGGTAAAATGTTACATTATGACTGAAAGACGTCGCTTGGATCGATGCACTTTGACCTGCGGCACTGCGCTGTGTAATTCAGCACAGTTCTGCGTCAATATAAACTAACCACTTCAGTCCCTTCGCGCTTTTGTGCCTTGTCCCAATTGTTACGCAGTATTTTTTTTTTTGTTTTGTGATTTTTTTTAATCCACCTATTAATCTGATTTAATATTTTTAAAGCCCAGGAGGTTTGCATTTACGGTAAAATTCATATTGTTCAGCAAGATCGCTGTCTGGTCACGGATGGTTGCAGTTTGATTCTGAAGAAAGTTTGATGGTGTGTTGTGGCCAGATTGTTAGAAAAATAAAAAAATATTAGTAAAAATATAGTTTTTATTATTTGAATACCTTGTATAGGCTCTGCTTCTCCCTTTAGTGACTCTGCGTGAGGCTTATCTCTAACCCTGACAAGGAAAACATTGTTTCTGTACTTTGCTACTGTTCACATTATGTTTCTATAGGTCCACCGATATGATTATTAGTGTATAAGATGTATGCATCATATAGGCCTACAATCATGATTTACAGTTTCTCTATGTCTACATTTTTACAGGCATATAACCTCTGATGTTTACGCTTAGAGCTCGTTAGTGATAGAACGTGTATGAATTATCAATGAAGCAGTGGCTGCAGCAAATAGATAGTATAAGTTGCATAACTCTGGTAAGGACTCCACACCAACTAGTTTAACAAGTTGTGGTTATGTATCCCCTCTGGTCAAGAACTAATTTCATTCTGTTGTCATGAAGTATTTTAGCACCGTTTTTGAGAGCAGATTTGAAATGGATTTTCAAGATTAAAGTGAGGGACAAGGTAGAATTGATAGTGAGATTAAGACTTTAGATGGGATAGAGGACAAGCTGGGCAGCAGGCTGGGCAGTTGCAGTGTGAGTGGTGAGACAGGCCGGGCAGTGGTAGTGTGAGTGGTGAGACAGGCCGGGCAGTGGTAGTGTGAGTGGTGAGACAGGCCGGGCAGTTGCAGTGTGAGTGGTGAGACAGGCTGGGCAATGGTAGTGTGAGTGGTGAGACAGGCCGGGCAGTGGTAGTGTGAGTGGTGAGACAGGCCGGGCAGTTGCAGTGTGAGTGGTGAGACAGGCCGGGCAGTTGCAGTGTGAGTGGTGAGACAGGCCGGGCAATGGTAGTGTGAGCGGTGAGACAGGCCGGGCAGTGGTAGCGTGAGCGGTGAGACAGGCCGGGCAGTTGCAGTGTGAGCGGTGAGACAGGCCGGGCAGTGGTAGCGTGAGCGGTGAGACAGGCCGGGCAGTGGTAGCGTGAGCGGTGAGACAGGCCGGGCAGTTGCAGCGTGAGCGGTGAGACAGGCCGGGCAGTTGCAGCGTGAGCGGTGAGACAGGCCGGGCAGTTGCAGCGTGAGCGGTGAGACAGGCCGGGCAGTTGCAGCGTGAGTGGTGAGACAGCCTGGGCAGTGGCGTAGTGAACAGTGAGACAGGCTAAGCAGTGGTGGAGTGAGCAGTGAGGCAGGCTGGACAGTAGTGGAGTGAGCAGTAATGCAGCCTGTGCAGTGACAGGGTGAGTGGTGAGGCAGACTGGGCAGTGGTGGAGTGAGCAGTAATGCAGCCTGTGCAGTGACAGGGTGAGTGGTGAGGCAGACTGGGCAGTGGTGGAGTGAGCAGTAATGCAGCCTGTGCAGTGACAGGGTGAGTGGTGAGGCAGACTGGGCAGTGGTGGAGTGAGCAGTAATGCAGCCTGTGCAGTGACAGGGTGAGTGGTGAGGCAGACTGGGCAGTGGTGGAGTGAGCAGTAATGCAGCCTGTGCAGTGACAGGGTGAGTGGTGAGGCAGACTGGGCAGTGGTGGAGTGAGCAGTAATGCAGCCTGTGCAGTGACAGGGTGAGTGGTGAGGCAGACTGGGCAGTGGTGGAGTGAGCAGTAATGCAGCCTGTGCAGTGACAGGGTAAGTAGTGAGGCAGACTGCGCAGTGGTGGAGTGAGCAGTAATGCAGCCTGTGCAGTGACAGGGTAAGTAGTGAGGCAGACTGCGCAGTGGTGGAGTGAGTGGTGAGCTTGACAGACCAAAATCTAACCATTTTTGAGATGCAGCATGTTTCAGCACCCCAACCCCCTCCCCCCCACCCCACCAGTGCAGCATGACATTTGCCTGAGGGCTGATGGCCTTGTCCGACTAGCCAGGCAAATCTTAGTGACATACAAACACGGTGGGTGCAGTGCCAGGCGGCGGGGTGTTGACTTCCAGGAAAGTTCAGTGAACAATATATAGGAGGAACATTTAGTTATGTTTCTCATTTTAAACTGAGATCAAGATCAGCAGATTTGGCTGGGGCGAGATTTGCTTTCAGATTGTTATTTATTATTTTAAGAGTTCACTCTTGTAATGTTATCTGACCACTTTGTCTGCGGGAACAATAGTGATGCTGGTCTGATTTCCAGTGAAAATAAAAATACAAGCTGAGTTTGAAAGCCTGAATCTCCAGGTCATTGGCATGTAAAATGCTTGAGGTGGATCGCTGACCTAGAACTTATTTCACCTTTCATCCTGCCGGATTATTATTTACACACTTAAATATGAGCTGGTTAAACCCACTAAGAATCGTGTTACCCTTTGTTGCAAAACCTGCTGATCCCAAGCCGAGAGACAGCTGGGTGTGGAGAGTGGATGTCTAAATATTTTTGAGAAAAGTACAACCAATCAAAACGACAAACTGAGGAGCAAACAGTCGCGGTGACAGCGTGACCTTGTTCCCGAGGGCCCCCAGCACCACGTTTACCATACATTAGTGTCCCTAAAACGGACTCTGTAAACTCCGAAGCACCTGGAAGAGCCAAAGGTATAAACAAGAAAAAAACAGTTGCAAGAAAAGACGACGCATGGTCTCTCTCAGTACTGGTATGAACTGGCAATGAGGAAGTCGGAAGACCCGATAGAAGCTTCTGGAAAAGTTATTTTTCCATGGCCTATATCTCCTTGATGGCACACTATAATACTACTACTATTATTAATAATTATTATTATAAGATGATATGTAAAAAAGCTTCAGTCTCCTTGAAGAGTCTCTTGGCTGGTGTGGTTATGACTCTGAGCACAACATCAAGAGGACGAAGGGTGGAGATTCTGCAGAATTTCTTTACTTGGCAGGTATTCCCCCCCCCCCCCCCCCCCCCGCCACAGAACAGCCCCAACCAGCATCATAACCAACCTCACGAGGAACGAATCCAACCGGCTTTGGCTCATCTCTGACTTGCCGGACTAGTTTTAGCACTTTGTACATCTGTGGAATTTTTCTAAATTTTTGCAGATGCTGGGTGCTGAGTGGAGTGGCAGTGCAGGAAGTAATTTTGGCTGGCGCTTTGAACTTAGCTAGTGCGCTCTTTTTATCTTGTTGGTATCTCCTCTTGTTTTGGGGGGCACCCACACGTGGACCAGAGAAGTGGAAAAGCAAAGGAACGTCTCGAAGTGTAAATACGACCGGAAGGAGTAGAGATCTCATGTCAGGAGAAAATCCGTCTTGGGCACGCCATGGGTCTGCTCCCACTTACCAGGGTGTGGGAGAACATTCTAGTCACCTGATCCATTTATTGACATGTTTTTCCTTTGCTAAGAAAAAAGACTTCACTTGTGACTGCTTTCTTTTCTAGACCATGATCATATTCAAGTTTACAGGGCATTGCCTCTCTATATAGGTAATCCTGTATAGTAGCTAATTGTGTTGTTCCCATGACACTGATGTTACAATATTGTCAGGTGTTTGCTGTCATAAACTCTTGCGCTGCGTGACTAAGTCTTATGAAATACCTTGAGGCACTCTTTATGTTCTCTTATCAGTTTGGGGATAGCTGCTTATGCTACTATCCTGTAAACTCCGCGATGCTGATCCACAATCGCACTTATGTCGTTGCTCATGTGTTTATCCGAATGGTGTCCAGGTGAGAGGGGTTAAGAGAGCAGAAGAGAGAGAGGCAAAGTGTGTGTGTTTCAGCAACGTTACCGCAAGGCTTGTGAACCTTGAAAAGCAGGACCTCTTGCAACAGCCCATGAAAAAACCACATTCTTAAATACCTTTAAAAATAAGGTGTCAGAACTGTTTATCTGATGTGCTGTGTGTTTAATCTTTTTTCTTCCGAGTGCATTAATTCAAGTAATTGTTTCAGAAAAGCCACTTGTGTATGCATCATTTTCTCATACTGTTTGTTTTCCATGCCAGGCCACATCCCTTCATCTCCATGTGATGACATCACTGCCTGGTCCCTCCAGGCTCACAGCCCCACCCAGCAGTGACTACTGTCAGCTAGGCAGGTGAGCTTGTTACCCGAGGGCCACCGTGGATGTCGAAGGGTATTTTCCCCTGTTTCGCAAGGGATTGAAGTGCGGACTCGGCAACCTTAGGAACACGAGCCGTCAGCTCAGAGCCCGGAAGCTGAGACACATCAATGAAGGTCACTGACAAGAAGGATCTCAAATCTGAGAATGAAGCAGATTCAGATTAATGCATAAGAAACCGCCTCTGGCATGACACAGGCTCAGGGCTGTTATTTTGTCATTATTTTTCTTTAATAATGCAGTATTGTCAAGAAATACCTGTCTACACAAGAAACGTATATAAGACGCGACTTCTGCTTGTGCATATTCAGGGTGTGGGCAAAATAACGGAAACGCAGCATAAAAAGGACTTTAATTTTGAAGTAAACTGTCTACTACATAAGGGACTGACACAGTTACAAAGGTGAGTCATAATCAGCTGAATACCATAAGCATGTATCAGCTATGAGGCCTGACAGTCAGAGCTTACAGAGTTAGGACTTGAATTTCAGGTACTTTGGTTATACAAGCTGCTACATTAATTAACACGTCAAGAGGAATTTTTTTCAAAAGTCGCATCGATGCAAGCAATACGTGGACCTCCAACAATGACAGCACTATGTCAGAGAATTTCTGGTTATGATTAGATTAAGTGTCGAAGCATCATGTTGTGCGCTTCCTTCCTGCGTCATCCCTGTATCCCTCACTCTCACCCCCCCGGTCATTCCACACACATCGAGGTGTCAGATCGTACACGGCCCTCCCATTAAGAAGAGAGACATAAGATTATCCTGTGTGGTGAATAATGTCAGTGTTGTATTGAAGGGCCTTCTCTGTTACTTTAAGATAATGATGTAAATAATCTGAAAACACGATATAGCTTCATGGAATAATGGGGCCTTTTGCTGTTTTACGCGTTTCTCTCATGCTACAGATACAACATGTAAGATGAATTAAATGCGTGTTCCTTATCTTTCTTTGGGAATCCAAACGCTACTGAGGCCAAAGGGCATGCAGAGTGCAAGGTCGATATATCAAACCTATCAAAGATTGTACTCCAGTATGAGACAAAATCACTTTATCATATAGATCAATGTTTTTTTTTTTTTTTGTTATGTTTAGTTGTGAATCTGCACCATGAACAGTGTTTTATTTTAATAGTGTCTTATTTTAGTCTTATTTTAAATGATAAAATATGTATTATTTTAAATTACATTTAATTTCATAATTTTAATTAATTTGTATATCATTTTTAAAAATTATTTTTAAATCTTTCTTACATCGCATTCTCTACCAATGTGACTATGGTGGCGAAGTCACTATATACATCGCACCCTGCCCCCTGCATTTGCCCGCCCTCCCCCCCAACGTCAAACTCCTTCTGATGCCACTGGGCCCAGGTGCACCCCGTAGTGTTTCGTTGAAAGTAATGCCTCTCATTTTGTCCACCCAATATAAATTATCAGAGGATAAAGAAAATTTTCAATGGCAGCACTGGTCGTTTCAAACAAGGGTCTTTCATTAATTTTAACAGTCAGAACTAATGTTGGTTAATGTTCATTTGTTTTTTAATTCTTAATTTAGATTCCAGTCTTTGGGGCAGATCTATTAGGGGGGGAAAAGTGCTGCGTGAAATTTAATGTAATGCATAATTATTGACTATTGGTGTTTTTTTAGGCACATTTTTAAGATAACTGTGCTGTTTTTGTGTGGCGGTGATGACTGTTATGAAAGTTGTGGATATGGATTAGAGTCAAAGCATTTTATTAGGATGGCAAAACGGAAAGCAATTAAAAAGGGAGTGAAATACAGTCACATGGATCGTACAAACAGCAGAGGTGAGTCAGAGGCAAGTCGTAGGTCAGTTAAAGGTGAACCTTTGTCTGAGAACTCTCAGAAAATGAGCTGTGCTTTTTCCCCACTCTGAAAAGGAAAAACAGGTGTGTATGAATGCTGCTCGTGCTGTGTAACCATGAGAGAGACAAACAAGGCGGAGTATCTTAGTAGCTTTCTATCTGTTTAAACGGGCAGAACTGTAAGATGTAAATCACTGCCACAGATAGAAGGGTTTGGTCTGCAAATAAACAGTGTAATTGCATTTTTGGACGTGCTTTGTGATGTTATCTTTTTGATTCCTTATGATAGTCATGCTTCTCTCCCTCTCCCTTTAGACCTTAAGGAAGCATGGCAGCCCAAGTAGAGGTGAAATCAGTACAGGGGGAGACAGCAGGGGTCAGTAGTGGACATCTGAGGAGGACTGCTGAGCCTCCGTCCGGCACCCAGGGGCACATCTTCCTCAGCCCGCAGGCCGGAAAACCAGCCCTCCTCACCCCTAAACCTTTCTCTCTGGAGAAGACCCTGTCCATCCGGCCCATTTTGCCTCCCAAGCCTCAGGTTCCAAGTGCCCCTCCAGGAGCTAGCCAAACCAGTGACCTGAAATCCAGTGAACTCAGTCTTGCTGACTCTCCTGGAGTCCTCGGTGGGGACCAGACCAGATCTATGAAATCCAACACACCCACTGCTCCTAAACCAGCCCTACACAGGAATCCTGAAATCAACCCACCCACTGTTGTTATACACGATCTCTCCAGTACCTTGCAGAGTAGTCTACTCTGGAATTCTAAATCTAACCTGCTGAGTAAGCCCAAACTGGATCTGACTGAATCTTCTATATCTGTCCCACTTAATGCACCAAAAGCCAATCTATCCACTACTCCTAAACCTGATGATCCCAGTACACCAAAACCCACCCCACCTCATACTCCTAAACCTGACCTTTCCTCTGTACCAAAACCTGTCCCACTTAGTACTCCTAACCTTAACCTATCCAAGTCTGAGGTATTTGCATCACCTGAACCCCTTGCCAATCAGGCTACCTCCATAGACTCGCCTGAAAAGCCCAGGAAGCTATCCGTGTTGGAACGGATCAAGATGTTGTCACAGTTCCGGACCTCCCAGGAGTCATCAGCATCTGAGTGCTCTGGGATGACCCAAACCGAGCGGCAACCACGGATGAGAATGGGCGCTCCCATAAGCAGAGCTAAGTCGATGGGCTCTCTTGACTACGCCAGGTGGGAAGCATTGAAGGATATGACTGAAGAAGAACAATCTAGGGAGGAGAAGTCATCAGTCTCACCACTACTGCAGAGAAACATTGTTGTGGTTCAGCCTGCCACTCCACAATCTGCAGGCTCCCCACACAAGGTGGCGGCCCCCCGGAAGACGGGGGCCACTGGCCAGCTGAGCGAACTCACGTCTAGGTTTGAGTCCCTAAATACCCCAGACAAATGCCAGCCAGACAAGGAGAATATTCTGGAGAGAAAAGGGAAAGAGGTCAGGTGCACGGAAGAGGTCACAGAGTCACAACCATCGGAAAACGCAGACAACAGCCTCAGGCAAATGATGCCGGAGTGGAGGAAGCAGGACACGGATCAGGAAGAGACTGCTTCCAGCATAAAGAAGCGGATCAGTCTTCTGTTTGACCCCTCCTCTGCCCAAGGAGGTGGGGTCTCCACACCCCTGGAGGTGGAGCCTCATTCATCGGCGCAGCCCATCCAGGAGGTGGACATCTCAGTGGGTGTGAAACAGCGGATTAAACAGTTGATAGCAGAGAGCCCTTCTCAGTCCCTCATTCAGAGAAAGGTCAAGCCCCGCCCCCTCTCTCAGGACCTCACCAAGTGGTAAGTCACAAGTGTCTCCTCTCTGCTCTGTCTGTTAACAATGTACATTTGTCAAATCTGTTATTTTTTTTTATTGGGAACCTTCAAATGTAGTTTGTTTATACAGTAGGAAAGTACTTGGGCTGCATGTATTTTTAACCAGCGCAGTAGTCAGTAAGAGTTAAGGGTCTGCGCTGGTAGAGCACAGATTCTGATTATATGTCGTCTCTGTGACAGTTGGTTTTAAGAAATCTTTGGATCATTATTAACTGAAAAGTGTCTCAGTTTTTCACCAGGAATGTCTATGGACACTAGCCCTTCCACTGTTGGCCTGGAGAGAGTTCAGATGAGAGGTGTTGACAAGAAAGAAAGAGAGGCCCATGAGAAGGTTGGTTTTACCCCTTGTTGATCTTTTCAGTATGTACTACTAATGCAGTATTAGTGCATATAAAATTTGAGACCCCCTTCAGACTTTAAAGCTTTACCGATAGTGTCAAAACATCATCCTCTTTCTTTTCTCTTGAGGTGGAAGACCCTATGGCTGACTCGAGTATTAAGGGTCAAGACCAGAGCGGGGGATCCTTCACTACTTTAGACCAGTCAGGCAATGGTGGGACAGAGCTGGAGCTGCAGGAACTTCAATCAAACAAAGAGAAGGCACCAGTAGAGACACCTGAGAATGTAGTTTCCATCATTCCATCCCTCCAACTTGGTCATTTAGACCGCAGTGCAGTGAGTGAGGGCATTCTTAGTGCCCAACTGGAGGAAAAAACCTCGAAACTGGAAGAGGAGAGGCAGAAACAGATGGAGCTGGAGAGGAAATGCGAAGAGGAGAGGCAGAAACAGCTGGAGCAGGAGAGGAAACTGGAGGAGGAGAGGCAGAAACAGCTGGAGCTGGAGAGGAAACGTGAAGAGGAGAGGCAGAAACAGCTGGAGCTGGAGAGGAAACTGGAAGAGGAGAGGCAGAAACAGCTGGAGCAGGAGAGGAAACGCGAAGAGGAGAGGCAGAAACAGCTGGAGCAGGAGAGGAAACGCGAAGAGGAGAGGCAGAAACAGCTGGAGCAGGAGAGGAAACGCGAAGAGGAGAGGCAGAAACAGCTGGAGCAGGAGAGGAAACGCGAAGAGGAGAGGCAGAAACAGCTGGAGCTGGAGAGGAAACGCGAAGAGGAGAGGCAGAAACAGCTGGAGCAGGAGAGGAAACTGGAGGAGGAGAGGCAGAAACAGCTGGAGCTGGAGAGGAAACGTGAAGAGGAGAGGCAGAAACAGCTGGAGCAGGAGAGGAAACGTGAAGAGGAGAGGCAGAAACAGCTGGAGCTGGAGAGGAAACGCGAAGAGGAGAGGCAGAAACAGCTGGAGCAGGAGAGGAAACTGGAGGAGGAGAGGCAGAAACAGCTGGAGCTGGAGAGGAAACGTGAAGAGGAGAGGCAGAAACAGCTGGAGCAGGAGAGGAAACGTGAAGAGGAGAGGCAGAAACAGCTGGAGAGGAAACGGGAAGAGGAGAGGCAGAAACAGCTGGAGCTGGAGAGGAAACGGGAAGAGGAGAGGCAGAAACAGCTGGAGCAGGAGAGGAAACTGGAGGAGGAGAGGCAGAAACAGCTGGAGAGGAAACGTGAAGAGGAGAGGCAGAAACAGCTGGAGCTGGAGAGGAAACGGGAAGAGGAGAGGCAGAAACAGCTGGAGCAGGAGAGGAAACTGGAGGAGGAGAGGCAGAGACAGCTGGAGCAGGAGAGGAAACTGGAGGAGGAGAGGCAGAGACAGCTGGAGCAGGAGAGGAAACTGGAGGAGGAGAGGCAGAGACAGCTGGAGCAGGAGAGGAAACTGGAGGAGGAGAGGCAGAAACAGCTGGAGCTGGAGAGGAAACGCAAAGAGGAGAGGCAGAAACAACTGGAGCAGGAGAGGAAACTGGAGGAGGAGAAGCAGAAACAGCTGGAGCAGGAGAGGAAACGGGAAGAGGAGAGGCAGAAACAGCTGGAGCTGGAGAGGAAACGCAAAGAGGAGAGGCAGAAACAGCTGGAGCTGGAGAGGAAACAGGAAGAGGAGAGGCAGAAACAGCTGGAGCAGGAGAGGAAACAGGAAGAGGAGAGGCAGAAACAGCTGGAGAAGAAACGGGAAGAGGAGAGGCAGAAACAGCTGGAGCAGGAGAGGAAACTGGAAGAGCAGAAACAGCTGGAGCTGGAGAGGAAACGAGAAGAGGAGAGACAGAAGCAACTAGAGTTGGACAGAAAGAACCAGGAGAGGGAGGTAGAAGAATCACCCCAACAGATTTCCACAGCTGGGGAAATCCTCCCCACATCTCAGGCCAGTAGCAGCACCCTAACAGAACAAAGTGTAAGAGAAGGTGATGAAAATGCCACAACTGAAGAAGTTATTTTTGATGATTTCTCTGTGAGGCCAATGAGGTGGAGATATATGAGGAAAAGCAGCCTACTTTATGGAGACACTTTCCAGACTTCTCAACCGCCAGCTGATGCTTATGATGAGGGAGGAAAAAATGAAAATTATGTGGAAAATTTGAATGATCAAGAGCAACAAGGAGAGATTAGCGAAGACGATGAGAAGTTACAAAAGAAAGTAAAGATTGGGATTGACCGTGGGCATGATGGACAAGGGGGTGTAAAGCAAGAAGATACTAAGAGTCAGGGGGGTACAGAGATAGAGATTCTGGATCCCATAAAACAACCTTCCAACAGGTCCAGCCACCTTTGCCCTGGTGAGAAACTGGAAGCAGAAGAGGACAGATGTAGTGCTCCCAGACAGGCAGCCACGCAGCCACTCCCAAAGCCAGCCACTTGCATAGCGGTGAGTACTGTCTGTGTAGTGTTCAAGCAAAAGTAGATCATCCTCACCAACAGTAACTGAGACTCTATGCATGCCAGCATGCCTGGGCTCTTACGTTGCCCAGGTGGAACCTGAATGTCTGTTGCAGTGTGTTTGCAGTAATGTGGCATTTGAGTGTTTGTTACCTGATGTGCTGTTTGATGCTTCTTTGACTGTGGCTGAACAAGCTGTGGTTTGTTTGGGTCCCATGGTATGCGGTCAGGGGTGTGACAGGAGGGGAAACCAGGGCAGGGGAACTTGTGGGTGAGGAGTAGAGCTTGTAACGGGGCCCCTCCCTTGGCTGCTGCATTCTGTGCTCCTCAGACGACTAACCTGATAAGATACGTCTGCTGAACAAGGCCAAGGCGTGACGGACTCAGGCAAACATATGTATGTCAGGTTTCCCATGACACATACTGCATCGGGGTGGGGAGAACACACCCACCCTGCCCAGATAAAAGCCCATTATGTCAAACCATCTGGGTAGCAAGCAAACTGTAAGTAACCTGGCAAGTAGGGCCCCCCTCTTCACCCTGATCAGCTCCTGGCCTGCAGGGGCTGAGCACTGCGGTGACACTATGACACTAGTTCTGACTTCAGTTGCGTTGTTTATAAATGTTGTTGTTGTTTTTTTTCTCTTCTGGCGCCATCTTCTGGAAGACATCGAGTGCTACAACTCTGGTTTGACTTGAGCTCATTCATGCTGTTAGTCTTTGGAGGTGTAGCTTTCCTGTGTGTCTGTGGTCAGGATGTGAAAACCACGTGAGAACTGGCTGGAAGAGCAACACTCGGAAGGCTCGAGTAAGGTGAAGACTTGCGCAGGGTTCCTGCTCTGATGCCTGGAGAAAAATGGTACAATTAAACACCTGAGGCCTCCTAAACCAGTCAGTGGGTGTAGCTGTTACATGACACTTAGTCATTGGATTTCACCCTTGTGATCACTTTGTGAGGCATTGCTGCATAAATCCGGGCTGATGATGGTTTGTTTATTATTAGTGTCTATGAATCCTCCAGCAGCGAAATGATGAGCCTTATTTTCACATCACAGTTCCTGATGTCGCGGATTTAGCGCGAAGCTCAACTTTAAATATGAGTGGGTTGTTTGTTACGCGTGCGCGCGCAGGTGTATTCGTACAGCGAAAGCGAAAGCTACAAACTCATATGAGCGTAGTGCATTGAGCTCGGATTGACCGGGCAAGGCGAAATGGGGTGCTGTTTGGGAATATTTCGGCTGTTCTGGGTGAGTGGAGTTTGAGTGCATCTCCTTTTGAGGGTTTACTCAGCAGACGTGCAGCTAACCTGTTAGAAAAATAAGTGGGATCTGCAGGTGTAAGCTTTGAACATTTTTGACATTTTCTGGATGAAGTACGAAACAGTGGGGGCTGTAATCAGATTCAAAATGGTAATCTTTATTGCCACACAACCAAAGCCGGTGGAAATTCTTGTCACCACAGCGTATTACTGTAGGAGACCTTATGTCATAGACCAGTGTTTCTCAGTCCTGTTCTTGGGGACCCCCCAGACGGTCCACGTTTTTGAGAAAAAGTGGACTGCCTTGCAGGCAGCTGTGAGAAAGCAGAAATGTAGACCTTCTGGGACTCCTCGCGGACTGGACTGAGAAACACTGACAAAGACAACTAACAATTATGGCATAATAAATACAAATACGGGGCTCCAGATTAAGTTTTTGTATCGGTCGCACTGGTGCACCTAATTTTGCATTTAGATGCACCGCCACAAAATTTAGATGCAACCCCAAATGTTTCTCGGCGCCTTTAGCGCACCAATAATTCATCTTAACGGTTACTTTTTTGTCATTTCCCATATACATTGATAGTTATATGTAAATGGTAGATATGTAAATAGTTATAAACAGGAAGACTGGTGCAGGTAAATGTCTTTATTTGAATCACAGCGAAAATCGAAAAGAATACAAAAAATACTTTAAACCATTACTTTAAAATAACTTAAAAGTGCCGATGTTTAAAGTGCTTGGCACACTGAAAATCTCAAAAACTGTGAAGTGTGTGCAGGTCCCAGATATTTATAGAAAAGGCTTCGTTTTGCGGCTGCCTGACGCTGAAACGCTGCAGGGGGGAGGGGGGCGCTCTGGTGGTCACATACTTGTCACCACTCAGGATGTTTCTTAGACCAGTGTTTCTGAAACTCTTTACGAATGTTTTTAAAAGTGTTATTATAATAATTATTATTACTATTATCAATTTATCAAGGTAATTATAATCAATGTTAAGCAAACGTTGCTACCAATCTAGATATACGATTAAAATTCATACAACATATTGCTGTTTTATTAGATTATCAAGCTAAATGTAAGCCATTTTATAATTATTAAAAGCATACCCATTTCAAACAGTCGTATAATTTCAGAAATACTGATCCGAAGCGGTGAAGACCCGCCCCTTCTCTGCCTCTGATTGGCTCTGATTTTGAAAAAAACTAACCTGCGGCCTGCTAGGCGCGCCAGTGCGACCAAAGGAAACATTTAGTCGCGCTCGACAGACTTTTGTTCGCACTCTGGAGCTCTAAGATGGCAAGTGCAAGACCGTAAGTTATACTAAACCCATATGGACAGAAGTACTGGGACACACCTCTTAATCACCGAATTCGGGTCTTTCATTCAGACCCATTGCCACAGCTGTATAAAATCAAGCCCCTAGCCACGCAGTCCGGTTTACAAGCATTTGTGAAATGATGGGCTCTGAACAGCTCATTGAATTCAAACATGGTACCATCATGGGATGCCGCCTCTGCCATAAGTCAATCTGTGAAATTCCTTGCCTGTTAAACATTACACGGTGTGATGAACGTAATGACGTAGGGGTTTGCGTGAGAAAGGAAATTGAAGATGGAAAAGAAGCCACGTGTGTACGGTACTCTGTGATAAAACCGATCCCGCTGATGGTTCCCTGAAACTGTGTCCGTCCTTTTATTTATATAATACGGACACCTCCGTGACGACCCTGTGGGGTTGTGTGTGACGGTGAAATAGTCAACACCGAGCAGGATAAGTTCGTTACAACGGTCAATTGTTAGTGGTGTTATTGCAAAGCTGAGATGTTTAGGAACAACAGAAACTGCAGGATCGAGGAGTGTCACCGACGCTCTCTTGACCGAATAACTGCAGAGTTCCAAAACTTCCAATACTTTTGTCAGTGTACTGTCAGCATAGTGGCTTAGGACACAGACTCAAAACCTGAATATAAATGTGTACATTTGAGGTGTCTTATGAAGTACATTTCGAGGATTTGCCTGTGCCGTTTGAAAGTCTTTCTTCCACCAGGGGGCGCTAAGAACCCAAACGTCGTACAGGTCATTTCGTCTTGTATTTTGATTGGACTCAACATAACAATAGATGACTGACCTAGACTGGGGAGAGAAAAAAACAGACTGCACTGAATAAGTATTTCTTCTGAATGATATATCACCTTATGTAATTTTAAAAAAATCATTGAAGTTCATTCAGTAATTCGATTGTTGGTCTATTGCTGAGGTTTTTGCGGTTACTTGCTTTTTCTGAAAGATAAACTATTTGACCAGTATTGAGTGACATAAATGGGCAGGACGAGTGAAGGCTCTTTTGAGCTGGAATGTGCCGGCTCATTGTTTCCACATAACCGTAAGAGTTGCAGTGCACCTACCCTTATTTGCTAACTAAATACTTTAGTATCTTCCTATTTTTACTTAAAAGATACTTTTCATTTGGCTTCTCGTGTCAGCACTGTGTGTTTTGGAGCTCTGCTTGCCGCCTTTTGCTCAATGGCTGTCCTCTCTTCTCCCTTCGCAAGTCCATTTTCCACAACACTTAGTGTCAGTGTGAATCACTGCCCAGCCCTGCATGTGCGAGCAGGTTGGGAAAGACGACTTACAACTTTCACAGATTGGGTTTTATCTGTCCTCAGCCTGTCTTGCCCAGTCTCTCTCTCTCTCTCTCTCTCTCTCTCTCTCTCTCTCCCTCCCTCCCTCCCTCAGTTTTTTTTCCCCCATCCTGACTCTACCCTATAGCGTGTGGGGCAGAGCTACTGTAGGCTGGTGCATTTTCCTAGTACCTGCCTCTACCTGCAGACAGGAAGAAGACGTCAGCAAGAGCAAAGTTAAGCGCTTTCGTTTGGGGTTCTCTCCTCTCTCGCATTACGATTCTCCGAAGCCCTCTCAGGGTGGACCTTCGCTCACACTCAATTTTCCCTTGAGGAAGAAACAGCCAGGCCAGCCCTCCTGCCGTTCCTGACCACACTGCCATTCGCTTCCTGCCGGGCTTTCTGAGAGGAAAAGCAGGACCGGACTGGCCACTATGCTGGCTGTCGTCTTGTTTTTTTCAAGCCTGTTCAGGATGTTTTCAGACCTGGGTGATGCTTGCCGGTAAAAATTGAGGACCATCAAATTCTGGCTGCGAAGATGACGGGCTGCTTCTGAATTATTTGCTGCTCTGGGTTGTACTTTCCACACTGCCGCCTTGAGCTGGATGTTCATCCATGGAGACCTCCATTCTGAACTCCAGGTGTCAGTACTTTCAGGTTGTCTGGGGTTGATGCTGCTAAGGAGGACACTTGAAGGCTTTCCCTTGCTATCTGTTTTTTGGGTGTTTAACTACTTCTTTGAACCGGTGAGGCATTTCCATTTGACAGCGTGAAGTGGAGTATCCTTGAAGCTCTTGGATTGGGCTGCCGTTGTGTTTGACAGAGGACGTTGAGCACAAGAGATACCTGTAGAATCACCTGCCTCGGGCCCATTCTTGGTAGTTGTATAACATGCGGATGTAACTAACTTGCCGAGTTTGGAGAGGTTTGCTGCTTTGACGGCTTCTGGCAAAGACAGTGAGTTCCGCCTCCAGTTCAGGCAGCTTCGTTCCTCACCGGGCAACTGAAAGTGACCTTTGCCTGCTTGGAACCACTCCATTGTTCCTGGCTGAGGAGACATTGAGCTACGGCCCCCCTCGCGGTCGCTCGGGGACGCTCTGGATTAGCGTGTAGCCCCCGCCCCGCTTCACCCAGGACAGGGCAAGCCGCTCCTCGCCATGGAGTACATCGGGGACAAGCTGTCGGTGGCACAGTCGCAGGTGTCCACCTGGGCCAGCAATGTGCGACGCTCCCTGCAGGAGGCGCTAGGCCTGCTGAGCGGCGCAGTGGAGAGGCCAGAGGGGCAGGAGGCTGAGGAGACGGGCAACGGCTTCAGGAGGGCCACCTCCCTGCGGGGCCTGGCTTCCCGCAGCCGCGAGTCACTGCGCAATTTCAGCGTGCGCAGCCAGCGTCACCTCTCTATACGCAACCTGCGCAAGCGCTTGGGAAACCCCGATGACGACCCCCCTGTTTCCCCTGACCCCCCAGCTGCACCCGGCCCCCAAGACCCCGTAAGCCTCCGTACCGCTCTCCCCTTTCTTTTTCCCCATCACTTCTTCTTGTACAGTTTTTCCCCGGACTTTCTGACTCTCTGCGTCTCCCCGTTGCTGGTCACCCCATTGATTTTGGGAGCGCTATGATTGACCATGAATTTCCATGTCGATATGCCCATACATTAATTCTGACCTAAACACAGCTGTCCATGCTCTTCCCTCTCATGTGGCAAATGCTAATAAAATAAGGTTTTCTGTGGAATGTCATCTTGGGTGATGAGGGAAGCATTTATATTATAAAGTGTAAATCTTAGGCAGCTGACAGGAGCAGGTTGTTGCTGTTTCTCTTAGCTGTTTATTCGGGCCTTGATCTGGGCTTTGCTTGGTTGTGTGTCTGTGTGCGTGTGATTGATGGGCAGGGTGGACTCTGCCCAGGGTGTCCACTGCCTTTTTCTCCATATATCTTGAGATCTTGTATTAGATACATTGGATGGATGGATGGATGTTAAAGACATTATGAATGAATTTGAATTTTTGCTTAAATTTTTAGTCTTTATAAAATCTGCAGAGAATCAGATGAGAATGAAAGACGCTGGGTGATGCCGATGGGACAGCCGCCCCATGCCAGGGAACTGCTGATTGAGCTCCACTTCTTCCTGCTTGTACAGAATTACCCATCAGCCCCTGGGCATTCTGTCATGTGCCTCTGCTACAATATGCATTTTTATTTTTCTTATGCAGCTGCTTTCAGTTCCTGAATTTAACAGCTAATAAAGCAAAAACTGACCTTTTCTTAAATCGCTTTACACATGGAAAAGTGTTCTGCAGGTGAAGTCACACCATAATGGGATTTGCTTTGCTTTGTAACTCATGGAAAATACTTTGTTTGGCCTTTGTGCTCTGTTGGCAAAACCGGTTATGTTTAACATGGATTAATTGAATATGGATTCAAGAATTTTCCGAGCAATAATTCATTAAAAATTCTAATTCTAATTAGATTAGTGGGAAGTGCCGGGAGAGGGAAATCCCAGCAGATCCTGCCTAGCTGGAGCCGTCAGTCATGGTGTAGCGAGTTCAGACCCGGGAGCAGCCGCTCTGTCCGTGTGTAACCCAAACTGCTCCAGGAAAATGTAGAACATGGTGTCAAGTCTGTTTGAGGAACACCTGATCGCAGATGTAATAAAAGCCCTTAATAGGAGACTTTCCAGGGTAAACCAATAAAATTGAATATTCAGAATGATACAGGACAATACACTGCAATTATTCATGGAGCTAGCTTATTTATGTCAGCTTAGCCGTTACAGAATCGGCGATGTCAGTGTGTGTCTGTCAGGTGGGATGAATCACTTTGGGCGATTATTTTGCTTGGGATTTTTCTGCGTGTGCTCATCTGGAGAGAGTTTGAACTTGATCTGACAGCAAGTTTATGCGCAGCAAATATTCTCCTGAGCTATGAAAACTGCGTGCGTTTGTGGCGGAGTAAGATTTACATTCAGCTTTGTGTGTGAGTCATGTGCGTGTGTTCGGTTAGGAAGCACGCTGCATTGAGCGTGCTGCACTGTGCTGAATCTTGAAGCTCCTCTGTGATAACTGTGAATTTTGCCTATTTATCTAATTTCTTCCTATTTGTGTTTTCAGCAAGTGAGGGTAGCAATATTGTAACCGTGGATTCCAGCACAGAACTCTGTCCGTACTTGTATAAACAGAGACAGAGTGTGGTGGGTGTACGCCCTCTGATTACACATGCCCCCCCCCGCCCCCGTATGCCCTCACCTTGCCGCCACGCCCTCGCTGAGCAGGAGAGACACTCCTGCATTTCTGCCCCACCT
Organism: Brienomyrus brachyistius; assembly: GCF_023856365.1. Lineage (NCBI taxonomy): Eukaryota > Metazoa > Chordata > Actinopteri > Osteoglossiformes > Mormyridae > Brienomyrus > Brienomyrus brachyistius. The sequence continues at coordinate 24,755,007 of NC_064539.1, forward strand.
TCCCGCTTGTTAGAAGTATTTGCGTCACACGGTTGAGGTTTGGCGTCCGACTGGATGAGCAGCCTTTGGGATCGTAATGCAAGCTGCAAGGCTGCATAAAGCTACTGCCCCTCGCCATCAACATGTGGCCTCTGAATGTCACATGACCAAGGCTCGCCATGTGATTGGCCAGAAGGAGTTTATTCGAGTTCACGGCCTCATGCTGCTCGACGCTGCAAGCGACCGGGCTCCCTTTGCACTCTGGCCTGGTTCCTGTGTGGTCTTCACTCGTCTTCTTGCTGACAAGGCTGAGAAGACCCCACCATGAGATAAGACCTATTATTCCAGGGTGTTTTTGAAAGGGGGAAACGACAATGAGCGGTTCAAGGATTCATGGCATGCAGAGCCTTGCTGTATCCATGGTTCTCCTTTGGTAATCAGCCAGGAGCGGTGTAACAATGAACAGTAAACACTGCTCGGGGCAATCACAAGGACTTCCACAGATAAGTTTGAAGTTGTCTCTGGTGGCCTGTGTTGTTTGGTGCCGTTTGGTTGCCAAGCAGCAGAAAAGAATAACATGCTGGAACAGACAGACCAGTTGAAGGTTATTCACCACGTAAGGTGTGACACTTACAGTCAGGCACAAGCCTCCGTGTGAGCATGCGAGTGCGTTGCCTGTGTGTAATCCGATTCTGACGTGGGGCAGAAAACAGGGAGTCGCCGTTCCACCTCTCATGTATATTCACGCCTGTTTGTGTTGTCGCATGTAATCCTGCGTGTTCGTGTTCGCGCAGTGGTTTTTAGGGCATGGGGGTTTCTGTCAAGAACCTGCCTTTCCCAGCATGCAACCCTTTCCTCTGTCTCATACACACACAGGGATGCTGTCATCTTGCGGCACAGTGCAGAGAGTACGAGGAATCCTCACTGGATGCCAAACCTTCCCCTACTGCTTCTCTTTAATCCTTCCTGTCCTTGTGGACACCTGAACCTGCTTCACTAGTGACTTGATACTTTGTGATGATGAGTTACTTTCGTGGTACCAGTGTGGAACACTGAGCGAGAAAGAAAAATATTTATCCTGAAGTCCCTGAAGTTCATGGAAATCGCTGAAACGGCCTGCTTCCGATCCACTGTGCCACACAGACGTGTCTCTCCACAAAAGATGATGTCACGCTGGACGATTACACTCCTGCTTCACTGTATCGGGGAAGTGGTGCCGCCAAGAGCCGCGAGCAGTCCATTTCCCCTCCGTGTCAAGGCAGGGGGTTTTAGGTACAGGCGTTTGTCTGGTCTTTGTGTCTGCGAGGGGAGAGACGAGCTGCCGACCTGAAAGAGATTTTCACCCTACGTGTGTGTATGTATGTGTTTGTGTTTTTGTGTACCTGTTTGTGTGGCTCGGTTCACACACGCACAGTGTATTTGTTGAGCACAGGCGACTCTTTGTGCTCCTCATTAAATGACACACGCTTCGCTGGATACTCCAGGCCCTCTCTCTCTCTCTCCACTCTTTTTTTTTTTTTTCTGCGGTTTCACTTGTTGTCGTTTAATGTTCCACTGTAGCGCCCTTTTCTGAAAATCCCCTCAAAGGTTTTATTGAACCGCGTGCAGGGAAATGTCTTTGTCTCCTTTAGATCAATAAATTGAGTCTATTGAGAGTTTAATACTGTTTTCAAAGCTCCACTCCAACTTTGTTTTCTAGTGTGAAGATATTTCACAATGAGACTGTGTGTCAGGTTTTGCTCATGGCAAACCGGGATGTTTTCTTTTTTTTTTTTGCAGGACAGTAAGACCTTTTAGCAAAGCAGTGCTTTCTCGTTTGAGCCATTGACTGAAGCTTTTCTAACATTTCAGTAGCTGTAATCACCTATTTGCGTCTTTATGCCATTTGTGGTCTTGGCAGCTGTTGCGGTTTGCGATTTTGTATGTGCAGCACAGCACAGGCAAAAGTATCTGCATGTCATGTGGTTAAGGAATGAAGTTTTAGGTCCTTGTGTGTCAGGGTTTGTGCTGAACGTGGGCGAGACTGAATTGCCCTTTTGTTAATTTTTTTTCCCCCTATATAAGATGCACTTAATCTTCCTCTTCTCAGATGGGATAGATGGTTTATGAAAATGCATGATGTCATATGGATGGGGATGTGCGCCTCCAAATCCCCCACGGAGTCACCCCATCCAATCAGGTCGCGCCTTGTATGCAGCCGCGTCCCTGGTCCGCAGCCATGGCGTTGCCGTGGAAGCAATGCCCGTCATCTTCCTGCTCTGGCCTCTACTGACAGGGAGAAGCTGCTGCCCTCAGCTGGCAACAAAAACGGCAAGTTTAATATGCTTATTGCTTCTGTGTTCAGCTAAACTCGGTCTGTCTGCTTCAACAGCGGACGTTGGCGGGCACCGGTCCCAGGGAGGAGGATGGCACGCAGGACAGGCTCATCTCCCACGAGGACGACCAGTACGGCAGCCTGGACGCAGCTCAGCACCCCGGCGAGGGCAGGTATGCTCCCGGCTCGCTGCACCGCACCTCCCATTGCTTATGGGGGTGGGGTTTGTGAGAGCTGGCCTGGCTCACATGAAAGTCTGTGCAGTTCCCATCAATCCCCACTGCTTTGCCTCCAGTCTGACTCCGAACACCTCCACCCCCACGGATGCCCTACCGGAGCCCAGTACGCCAGGCGGGCTGCCCTCCCCCAGCACCCTCTCCTCCGTGTCGTGCGAGGCGACAGACCCGCTGCCTTTTCCTGAGGTCGGTTTGGGCTCCTGCCTCTTCTGTCTTGGCCAAAGCTTGCTGTAGGCCTGGAAAGCAGGCCTTCATCAGAGTGTGTAGGTGGTGTGACAGAGGACAGGGGACTCTTCTTAATCAGGATGTGCTTGGGCTTGTTGCCATGTTCCTGTCAGTACTTGCTTTGTGTGTGTGTGTGTGTGTGTGTGTGTGTGTGTGTGTGTGTGAGAGAGAGTGTGTGTGACAGGGTGGGGTCTAGTGGCATTCTTAGAATATCTATATCTGTACCTCTGTGCTAACTTGCATGTGTGTTGTGGGTGTGTCTGATTGTCTTTGTGCTTAAATTTGTGTTTTGTTTGTTTGCGTGTGTGTGTGTGTGTGTGTGTGTTCCTGCAGACGCCAACATCCCTGCTGGACTCCAGCGCCCTGCGCTCGCGGGTGCTGTTGGGTAAGAGGCGGAGTCAGCGTGCCCTGCCCTCAAGAGCCGCCCGTCAGAAAGCTGTACAGGATGCCAAAGACCCGAAGTTCCAGGACTCTGCAGGCAAGCCAATCAGGACGCACATACCTCCTCTTGTCCCGCCCATTTCCAAATGAAGAATTATTTTACAACTTTTTCTGGTCTAAATAACGGCATACAGATGAATGTGCGAACAGGATGTTTAAATTTATTCACACACTTTATTTATACACTTTTTGTATTCTCTATAAAAAATATTTATAAGATTTTAACATTTCTAATCGTCTTTTTGCCTGCCTTAGGGACGGGGTCTGAAATGACAGCACAGGAAGATGTGGAGGATGAAGAGGAGGAGGAGGAGGAGGAGGAGGTGAAGGCAGAGCCGTGTTTGACTCCTTCGCAGCCACAGAGAGTGCCCCTCTTCCCTGGCATGGACACGTCTGCTCTCAAGGTGCGACCCCATAGCTGCAGCCTGAGCCGTATTGCGACAATTAAACTGTGATCTGTGGGGAAAAAATGCTGTAAACGGACCTTTTATATTACAGCCCTAGTTTGCGATTGTGTGCGCGGATCCGTGATCGTTTGGCGTTTACCTGTAAGGCCCCGCATCCCGAATGGTGTTTCTGTCGCCCTGTTTCGCAAAGGCTCAGCTGAAGAAGCGAGTGGGTGACTCAGAAAACCAGGCCGAGCAGCCCCCCCCCCAGCGATCAGCCAAATCTCCCTTCCTCCCCCAGGCCACCCGAGTTCTGCCCCCCATCGCTGACAAGGAAAACCGGTACGAGGCACCGGGAAGCTTGTCGCTCATTTGATTGCAAAACATCAGAGAATTTATCCAGTTGTCGATGTGGCCCAATGTTTTTAATTTCAAGGTCAGGGGGTGGATGAAATGATAACATCTTTTGGTCAGTGTGTACAAGATAAACGCAATAACAGTGATTATGATGGAAAAGAATCTGCAGTTATTAAATAAATAGGAGCTAAATATAGAGCGGGTATAAATTCTGCCTGACTGATGCAATTCAAGTAATACAGTCTTCCGCTGTCCCATCCTCAGGGACCACTCCTCCCCACAGTGGCTGCAGGAGCTGAAGTCCAAGAAACGCTTCAGTCAGCACGAGAGTGACACCTAGTGGCAGAAGGTATGGTTGGTTACGTAGGGACCTTTATAGATTGCGTTACGCAGATGGTGTAAGCACTTGTGGACGTTTTTGTGGACTGCCTGGGAAATATCCCCCCTCCCCTGTTTTCAGCTTATGGCTGTTGTCTTTCTGACGTCAGATGAGTGTGTATATGTGGGTCATATTTCCGGAACGTCTCAGCTTGTTTTCTGATTCATTTCACAGGGTGGCTCCTACCTGGAACCTTCGGCAGGCCACACAGGGTGACTGTTCTCATGAAAGCCTTAGATCTTAGTCCTACTGTTGCTGCTCACCAGTTTTTTGATATATATTTTTTCCCCCTTCTGTAATCTTGAATCATAAAGTTGTCTTTCTAGAATTCTTTTTTTTGTGGAAGAACAGAATTGGGGGACTGGGTTGGGAATTGCGCCACAGAGAACAGTCCCTGCTACCTCCTGGCAGGCAGATGTGGGGGCTCCCCTGGCAGCGAGGGACGCACGTGGACCATAGCCCCCCCCCCCCACGACTCACCTGCACAATCAAGAACAATGGGAGTTGGTTTTTTTTATTATTATTATTTCTGAGGTCTTCATTCGATTTTTATGTTGAACAATCAGATCTTTGATCCTTTTTTTGTGTCCACGTGGTTCAGAGAACAGGTTTACACTGGCTAGGTGTCCAGGCACAGGTTCCGTGCAGTCAGATAGTTATGAATTAGCAAGGTTTGTTATGCACTGGGGATTTGTGTGTGAAAAAAATTAAACTTTGCCAAGTTATAATTATTAGGGTGATAAAATAAGAGGTAGTGAAACCCTTTCTGTCCTGCCAAACCCTGTCCAATTCCGCCTTGTTCTTTAAACTATCCTACCTTGTTTACATAACCCCCGTCAGACTGGACAGAGGTGCTCACCTCTCTGTGCCTTTTCCACAAAGTGCCCTCAGGGTTTTTTAGATAGAGAAAGTGCTGCATAGATGGAAAATGTCTGCTGTCATTCTTCCATTCAGTTTCCCCAGAGGTGCTGGTGGAAGCTAGATGCTACTTAGCATGAAATGCTGCTTTCTGCCATCGCTACCCTCCCAGGGTCGTCCTGTAACGTAGTAATAGCAGCTGATTATGAACACTGACAGCAAGTGAAAATGTAGGCAAACACTGTTCATGTGGTGGCCACGGACATAAGCGGTAGCTGCAGGTTCTATGCCTGCTGGTCTGCTTGCTTCCTGTCCAGCAACAGGAAGTTTGACTCCCCAACAGGATGTGGAGGAAGTGCAGTGCCATGTTGTCTTTTGGGGTGTGACCATCTGTGAACCCCCCGAAGGCTCATTCCAGTGAGCAGAAGCTGGAAAGTGATGTAATGTGCGGAAGAGCCACTGGTAGCGAAGAATTTTAATGCAGTGTCAAAAAGATGCCAATTCAAGTCCCCTGTTGGGCACCAATCAGCAGTGGATCTGTTAAGTGTCAGAAAGCTGTAAAATCTATAGGTCTCTTCTGAATCCAAGCATCTGCTAAGCACCAAGGTGGTGGTGATGATGATGACGACGATGATGATGAATTCGGTATGTACTGCTTCAACCGAAATTTATCTCCATGAATCAAAACCCTGGATCTATAGCTGGTTACATCCTATAGCGTCGCTCAAAGGTTTTATTCTGCGAACATGCAAAGGGGTTTAAACAGGGTGAATGCAGACACTGTGTTAAGGGTCATCATCTGAGTGCATTGCCAAGTTAAACTGCTGGCTGTCTGTCAGGCCTCTTTGAGACCACAGTCCCGTTAAATCCTGTGTCAGCTTTGTTTTCCAGACTGGATGGCAAATTCTGCCATTGAGAAGTATGTGCATTTTTTTGTACGTTTCTGAAAGGGAAGGATGTAAATTACACCAGATTTGTCAAACCATTGTCAAAATGTGCACACTCAATAAACTTTCCTGTACAATGACCGAGCGACTTTCGGCACATCTGTGTGAATGTGTGTATGCTGGTACTTCTAGATATTGACAATTTTGCTCACAGTGGCTGATGTTAAGCCAGAATGCAGGAACTCCAGGTCGTGGTCCAGGACACTCGGAGTCCGTCGCTTTGCACCTGCTGTATCGAAAAACTGTTTTCCTTTTTTTTTTTTTCTTTTCTAGAATCTGTAGATTTTAAAAGGGAAAATAATTTGATGAAATTCTGATAAAGTCAAAGCTGGATATTTTGCTTTCAGAAACCAAAGGTTATTTTTGATGCGGTTTCTTTTTAACTTCATAGCATATTGTTTTGTTGGGATATTGATCTGTATCTCATAAAGACATCAATCAGCTCTGTTGAATGAATGAATTCAAACGTCACCCCTGCCCATTTTTAGACTGTTCCCACTCTATCAGCTCGGCTCAAACGGGGGGTGTTTCTTCAGGATGGCTGGGTTCAGTTTTATATCTACGCGGCACGCTTCCCAACACGGCTGAAAGTGTGTGTCCTGACAACAGGGCAGTGGAAACGCACCAACCCATAGAAAAAGTAATTAAGCTGCATAAGGAAACGCAGAATCTAAAATGGAAAATTTGAAAATCCTACTATAAATAAGGTTTATTAAACACAGATTTGTGAGTGTGAGTATGCATTCGATATCTGATCGTTTTTTTATTGAAGAGCAGAATTGTTGGCGAGCAACTTCTATGTAGTGATGCATTTCTGTGTTATTTAACCTTTATGTCGGCAGAGGAATTGTTCACTATGCTTCCTTACTGGCTTTTCTAGGTCAGCCAGTGATCTCCGTCAGGGGTCAGACTGAGTCGGTCACTAGGTTTACACATCATAGGTGTGGCTTGCTGCAGGTGTGGAGACCCAGGGGCCCTGAGTGATCTGCAGTGTGTGTATGTGTGCGACAGGGGGCTGGGAGCTGGGGGGCGCTGCCCACAGGAGCCCATACAGTTCCTGCTGAGTCGGGGTTATTTTCTGCATCCGGCTGGTTCCCATCGCTGGCAGTGTCCAGTCTCTGTGGCTGTCAGCTGGGCCGATGGGAAGCCCAGGGATGCGGGCACTCTGTGCCAACCTGGGCAACCTATTGAGGGCCAGCGTGACAGACACAATGCCATCCACAGACCTGCTGCGTCAACGGCTCCGGGGTTTCTGCTGCTCTGGTCAGAAATAGCCCATAAATACCCCCTGTCCGTCCCCCCCCCAGCTTCCCCCAAGCCCCCACGACACACTGCCAGGGGAGAAGGAGGAAGAGGAGAAGGTCCCACACAGAAGAAAACCAGGTAAAAATGACTGAAGCCCCTCTTCAGTCCCCCACCACCCTCCCTTATGTCCTTCAGCAACCCGCTCGACCTTTCTAAAGGTTGTTCCGGCCTTCAAGAGAACAAGGAGCTTCCGAGCCACTTCCCCAGCGTCACGATCGAAGCGTCGGAGGAGAAAAATAACGATTAAAGACAGAATCAGTACCTCACCACTAATTCTGCGAAAGGGCAGATAAATGAATTAGGTTACAGAAGGGAAGATACTATTTCCATGGGACATGCAAGCTGAGCTGAATCCCGGAACAGCTGATCAAATAAATTTAATATATTTTCCTGAATGAGTAGCACGGCTGTCTGGCACCTTCAGGGTTCGAGGCTTGAACCTTGTTCCTGCTCTGTGTGGGAGACTTGTGTGTTCTCCACCTGCCTTGGGCACTTTGCTTGCTGGAACAGACTGCAGGCCCACTAGAGTACTCTGCTAAGTATTTGAAAGAGGAATGAATTTGGTTTACTAAACTGGTATGGAATAATTTTTAAAAATCTCAATTAACTCGTTGCAAAGGATTTCTGAGGCCATTCTAGCTGTATGAGAGTGGAGCAGAAACTATGCAGGGGACCCAAAGGAATCCGTCTTTATTTTGGAGCTCAGAAAGTGACCCGTCCTCCACCCTTATCCTGTGTAGGGAGCATGTCGGAGCAGCAGGGTGTCCCGGAGCAGCAGAGTGTCCCGGAGCAGCAGGGTGTCCCGGAGCAGCAGGGTGTCCCGGAGCAGCAGAGTGTCCCGGAGCAGCAGAGTGTCCCGGACCAGTGTGCCGCTGGAAAGAGCCAACGCAGCGTGAGCGTTACTTATAACGTAACCCTGCTGCGGCTTACATTCTAGAACTTTCCATCGAATTGTTTGTCAGGTGTTTACCTTTTGTCAGGTAGCACTGGGGCAAATCCTGTCTTTGTCCCTGCAGGCTACATAGTATCCCTGTCCACCCTAAACGCTTTGGCTTGTGGGAGATGACTGTGAAGGACTGCCTGACCTCTGACCTCCGTCCACCTACCTGAATATGGCAGATCCTCTCTTTGCTTCAGGCACTGTCTGAGATACTGCCAGCGTGTAATTAAAAAAAAAAACGACCGTCTACCAAAATGCAGGTTGACGGGAAAACGACAACGCACGGTGCCTGGCTGCTACCTCTTCCGTTAGGTGGTGTGTTCAGTTGTTCCCTCCCTTCCTTCCTCCCTCGCTCTTATGCCCAGGTCGTCCTCTTTGAGCTTGAGAAGGTAGAGCGTAAGGTAGAGCTATCGGCCGGGTGCAGGGATGTGACACAGAAGACCCTTGAGAAAGTGACTTACATCGTGGTGGAATCCGGCCCGTTAGTAACAGACCAAACTTCAAAGCTCTTCCTATTTTCCTTCTTCTCCCCCCTCAGTCTATCCTCAGATCTGCTCTTCACTCCCAGGAATCAGTTGGTCGAAACATTAAATGAACATTGTTGTAATTCTGTCCTGATTCTTGTAGCCAATTAATGCATTATGAATAACAGATTAAACCAGTTAGTACATCAGTTTGTTAATGACTTGTTCAGCATGAACTAATGAAATGACACACAGACGAGTGCCTACACAATAATGGAGTAGATGATGCATAAACTGTGCAATTTATTAAACAAATGACAGAAGGAAACCAAGATCAGTATCTATAGCTGGATCAATAGATCATGCAGCATTTTCTAACAGCTGGGTGAAGCACTAACGAGAACCCTAACCTTTAACCGCCTCTCAGCTGGGTAGCATTTGAGTGCCAGGGATTCAGTGGGGAGCAGTTCATCCTTGAGAAAGGAGAGAACCCTCACTGGACCAGCTGGACCAACAGCCAGAGAAGCTGCTTGTTAATGTCCTTGAGACCAGTCAAAGTGGTGAGTACTGTGACCTCCGAATGGGTCAAAGTGGTGAGTACTGTGACCTCCGAATGGGTCAAAGTGGTGAGTACTGTGACCTCCGAATGGGTCAAAGTGGTGAGTACTGTGACCTCCGAATGGGTCAAATCTGTGAGTACTGTGACCTTCGACTGGGTCAAATCTGTGAGTACTGTGACCTCCGAATGGGTCAAACCTGTGAGTGCTGTGACCTTCGACTGGGTCAAAGATGTGAGTGCTGTGACCATAACATGGTTCAAAGCTGTGAGTACTGTGACCTTCGACTGGGTCAAACCTGTGAGTACTGTGACCTTCGATTGGGTCAAACCTGTGAGTACTGTGACCTTCGATTGGGTCAAACCTGTGAGTACTGTGACCTTCGACTGGGTCAAACCTGTGAGTACTGTGACCTTCGACTGGGTCAAACCTGTGAGTACTGTGACCTTCGACTGGGTCAAACCTGTGAGTACTGTGACCTTCGACTGGGTCAAACCTGTGAGTACTGTGACCTTCGACTGGGTCAAAGATGTGAGTACAGTGACCTTCCAATGGGTCATGGCTGTGAGTACAGTGACCTTCCAGTGGATCAAAGCTGTGAGTACAGTGACCTTCCAGTGGATCAAAGCTGTGAGTACAGTGACCTTCCAGTGGATCAAAGCTGTGAGTACAGTGACCTTCCAATAGATCAAAGCTGTGAGTACTGTGACCTTCCAATGGATCAAAGCTGTGAGTACAGTGGCCTTCCAATAGATCAAAGCTGTGAGTACTGTGACCTTCCAGTGGGTCGTCAAGTGGGAAGCTGTGAGCTTATGGTTAAGGTTAAAGCTGGGTTAGGGTCGTCATGTTGGGATTAGTTTTCTCCATAGGAATGAATGGAGAGTCCCCACAAAGATATGATTACAAAAGTGAGTGTGTGTGGCCTATTGTAGGATGGGCCAGACCATAAGCTGCTTCTGTTCGAGGTTGCTGGTTTCAGTGGCCGGAAGATGGAGATCATTGGCGAAGACGTGCCCAGCGTCTGGGTATATGGTTTCCATGTCTACGTGGCCAGCATCAAGGCACTTAACGGAATGTAAGCACAGCTTTGCTCCTGGTGCATTATGGGGACATTTTCTCCAAGATCCACTTTTGGGCCTTGCTACCAATTTGCCTGCAAATACACAATAACATACCAGAGAGAATATGGGAAACTTGTAATAAGGGGATTATCAGTCACCCAAAGCCTGTAAACTAACCCTTACTTGAATTTTTATTTCACTAAATTAACCACTTAATGACCTCTTTCCATCCCTCCCCTAGCTGGGTGGCCTACATGTACCCAGGCTACCGGGGCCACCAGTTTGTGCTAGAGAGGGGTGACTACAAACACTGGGATGAATGGCAGGGGTCACTGCCACAGATCCAGTCTGTCAGGCAGGTCCGTGACATGCAGTGGCACAAACGAGGACGTGTCACCGCCCCTGCCCCCATCCTCACCCCCACCCCCACTCCACCTGCTTCCTCCACCGCCGGCTCCAGCTGAAGGAAACCCCAAACCCCAAAGTCAAGAAACGGCGCACTCACAAGTGACCAGTGCCCTTAGCTGCTAATAAAGATTTCAGCTCTGAAATGGGCCCCCTTGACTCGTCTACCTTGGTGTCGTCACATGGGTGTGACCCCCCACCCCAGGTCTCCTGCAGGCTCTCTAGAACATCCCATTGTTGTTCTGGTTTTACTGGGCGTGTTATTGAATGGTAGAGAAAAGACAACAAAGAATTCTCTTCTGTTCATCTTAAGCCAAGCGTTCAAAACACTCTCTCTCACCCACAAACACACACGGAAACTCTACTGGATGATGTACTGCAGGTGGATGTGTTTATCATTCACAGGTATGAAGCGGACACCCGCAACACCAGAATCTGCAGAGTGCATATACTGTAAGCACAGGGCAGAGGATGTAAAAATAAAAACAGGAAAGATGACCGCACCGTCAGCAGTTATATTAGAAATTTCAAGTACTGTTGCTTCCAGGGTATGTAACTTTGCTGATAAGGCGCTTATGTTCACGCACTTGGGGATGTTTCCTGTTTTTAGTTTGTGGGGCCACTTTGCAGTAACAATGGCGGTATCTGGGTGGCTGAGAGCCATGCAGAGGGCCGTCGGAGCCTGGAAGCGTTCGCTGAAGGGAAGGAGACCTGAGCAAACCTGATCTGGGAGGTCCTGCCTCTCCAGCACGGACACCAGCCGCCGGCAAATGATGTCAGGGCAACGAAATCGCAGGACTTGTTTTGCACTGAGTTTTGCATTCTTTGCAATGTCACATGTCATCACCTGATAATGTATTTGGGGTGGAGCGGTGGCAGCAAACCTCCAGGGCTGAGGTTTTGAATTTCACATCATCTGTGTGTGTGTGTGTGTGTCCGAGTGTGTGTGTGTTACATTGGGGGACCAAAAGCCCCCGGAATGTGATGAAAACCTGTTATTTTGACATTATGGGAACCATCTTTTTGGTCCCCACAAGAGGAAACTCAATTTTACAATAATCCGTGACTGCAATTGAAAAAAATGAAAAATGCCAAAAGTCTTGTATTTTGTTTGGTTACTTATAATTAAGATTCATAGAAATGTGTCCCCACAAAGATATGAATACAAATGTGTGTGTTCTCCCTCTATTAATTGGTTTCCCCCTGCACTCTAAAGACTGATCTCTCTATCTTTCTCATAGACTCTATACGTACCCTGCTGTGACCAGGGTAAGTGGTTTAAATGGGTGGATGAGAATATTATTTCCACTGTATTTTCGGTCCATGTTTTTGCCCCCTCCGAACTCCCTACAGAGCTGGGAGGGAGGTAAAATGTGCACTGTCTGGCAGGGAGCTTGGAGGGAACTGGATTGGGAGACACTGTAATAAAGACACAATACAAATCATCGTTCTAGTTCATGCGCCACATGACATTTCTCATTCTCTCTCTATTCCTCTCTCTTTCCTTGCTTCCCTGATAATCATCACCCAACTTTCTCCTCCCCCATCCTACCCCTCATCTCCCTTACTCATTGTTCTGCTCCCCCCCAGCTGGGTTACCAGTATCCTGACTATCATGGCTACCAGTACCTCTTTGAGAAGGGGGAGTACAAGGAATGCGCTGAGTTTGGTGCCCAGTTTCCCCAGGTCCAGTCCGTTCGACGCATCCGGGACATGCAGCAGCACCAAAGGGGAACGTTTCACATGAGCAACTGAGTCGGCCTCCCCCCAGCGACCGCCCACCCCAATTGCGCCTCGAACACATTCACCTCAAACGAATTCCCTACTCAGCGCCATTGCGGTGGCTAAACCTGCAAAAAGAGGCTAATAAATTGTTGTGTTTCCGCATATGGCCACGTGGTGGTGCTGTTACATTCAAAGCATGAATTAACCAAATACAGTTAAGTTATCTTCCTAAAATAAAATAAAGGGATATTTGGTTTATTCTTGTTTCTAGTATTGATTTGGGGTTTTGCAAAGATATGGAAATGGTAAACAATGCTAACAAAAAAAAAACATTTGAAAACATAAATCTATTTTATGTCTAAGGGAAGAATCAATAATATTAAAAATGAATTTGACTTTTTTTCTCTTAAAAGATCAGGACCACAAACATCAATATCATATGAAAGTACAACGTAGTATTAATATGTGAATTACAAGACGATACCGTGGTGATACCGTAACTTCCAAAAACTTGAAAAGCGCAGTCTGAAAACATAATATAGTATTATGTAGTTTTGGATTTCATCACTATGTGAATAAACAGCGTTGCTTTGTAAAACCAATAGTCTATACCGTCGAAATACTATATACAGCTATATAACGTATGGACAACATGACGGTATGAAAAATTCAATAAGACTACCATTAAGATTTAACTTCACTGCCCTAGCACAGTTATACTCAGCCTAAACCTACAGCAGCATTTGAGGGCGAGACGTCGTTTAAGTTTTATGATATTTCATGTACGCAAACCTATGCCAGATGGCTAATGTAGATTATTTGATTAACGATGGGCTGGGCCTGTACTGCCTAGTATAATTATCACTGATATTTCGATATCTCGCTATCATTCGAAGTATCGAATGTCGAATGATAAGTCTGCTATATTATAAACATTAGGGGTTAGTTAGGTGAAAAAGCCCTAAAACCACAACCTCAAAACAAGAAAAAGGCAAAACAAAATGGAACCCGCAACTCAGACAAATTACAAGCGACGTAACAAACAAAAGCCTAAAGTGGCATATAAGTGGACTTCGCAACAGTGGAACTACAGAACCGTGAAATTTGACCCTTGTAAATTAGCATGAATAAATATTTTTTTGTGATCAGAGAATTTAAGGTTTACCTTCCACCAGTATTGATTCACTTGTGACATAGGACTCCAAAGTCCAAATGTTAACACAGTTTTATTAGCCTTGTTTGTTTTACGACATTCATTAGTTTCCTTGCTGGGAAGTTTAATCCATTTTGGCTAGCTCAATTAATTTCACTTAATTTATATTTACTTTTGGCCAGAATTTGATATTTAATGAATGGTTAGAGGTTAATTAGGAGTTCTTGCTATACAGATATATCACATGATTTTATATCTCTCAATTATCTCATTTGTGTCGTGGTATTTATAAGTTTATATCCAATAAGTTGTATATATTATTGTATTATTTTAGTCATTTACTGTCACACTAACACAATAAAATGATAAATTAGAACTTTAAAATCACGTATCATTTATCTCATTTACTGTTGTATGCATATGTACAAGGAAAACATACAATATAGCAGATACAGGACAAAGACTATTCCATGTTAGGCCACTTAAAAAAATGGTTCTCGTCCCCTCCCGACCCGCCGAAATGCCTCCGACCCGAATTTTTTTTTATTTTTTATTTCGTTAAAATCGCATGGAAAATGCCCAAGAATGACGAAATTGGAATTTCCCGCGCATTCCACATCGACGATTGATCCACATTGTGTAATCCTAGTCTTGGAATGGTTTCATGAACCTAAATTTGTCTCTACCTGAGATGGGCTGGTGCAAAGATTTAAATCTGGGGAAGTGATGTGGTACATGTTCTTAAGTACTTGTTTGTAGAGTTGCATGTCCTTGTTCAACCATTCAGGTTCCTGTATTTTGTAAATTCCTCGTGTTTTAACATGTTTTAATACACTTTCTTTCTAGATATATATTTTAAAATCTTGGTTGTTCATTTAGAATGGGAATGACAAACAGAATATTGGTTTCAAATAGTATCATTTTTATATTCACGAATGAAACATCAGCATAAAGTATCCAAATCCATAGTTGGGACGGCATTTAGGAGATACACATGGATCAAGGAATTTGCATTCTTGTATTTTCTTGCATTTAATATATTTGAAACGCAACAAACTGGAAGAACTGAGGAGGCGTACTAAGTAGGTCTGCTCTCTTCGGTATGTATTTTCAAATATGTATTTTCTTACATATTTGAAAGTCCAAACAGTTAATCAAAATTTGTAAAAAAAAAAAAAAAAATTAAAAGAAAATCCCTCCCGCCCTACCCACCCCCTCCAAAAAAAAGGACGAGAACCAATTTTTTTTAAGTGGCCTTATCGTGTATATTGGGCTTATTTCTGGGTTTGATTTATCCAGTTTACTTCGCAAAGTGGGCTTATTTTGCCCTTGTTTTCAGAGATGGGTTTGCTTTTTTGTCTCCTGATAACTGCCAATGCTGTGCACTTCCTGCATTTGTCCGTCCGGCGATAAACAGGAACGCTGATCACACTGAACCTGCATGCAGCTCGCATATATCTGGAGCCTTTGGTGCCATCTGAACAATGAGGGGGGTGGTACACATCTGCTGGGAAACGGTAAATTACGGATGTAAAAATGTCACTTTTTAGACGGCATGGGAACGCATCGAAACGAGGTTGTGTCTTGCTCTCGCTTTCTTTCAGCTCCGTGGTATTTCAGTTGCATGCATATGTAAGGTAAAGTTTTAGTCCCCACACTATCAGTCACCTTGCCTGGGCATGCCGTAGCCTATTAATGCTCCATTTCACTCGGACACCTGTGGCTTGGATTGTTCCAGCATTGCTCCGGTTTCCAAACCTGACGTGCCGGAGAAACACGGCTATAGGTCGATGCTTTTTTTCTGTTTTTAGCCGCGAGTTCCCAGAATAGTCACCCCTGCCCCCACCACTTTTTTTTTCACTTTAACCTCCCCACATTTCTGTCTTTCTTTGAAGATTGGGGGCTGGCTAAACTTGGAGTCAGCATTCTTGGTATCACGACAACTGACTTTGCAATGCTGGTCAGAAATGCTGAAGCCGATTTCAGCTTCACGTCTGAAACCCGAAAGTGCTGCAGCCTGAGAAAAGCAGTAATCGTAGTTATAATCGTCGTTAGTTGCATCGGCAGACGCTGGAAAAGGCTTATCGTGGCTTAATGTCCCCAAAGAACAAAAAGAAATCAGATTTCTCTCATACTTAACCGGCCATCTACTACCAAAAAGCGTGAAACTGTACCTAATTCAAATGCAAATGATAAACTTCACCTTTTCCTACACGTAGAAAGCCAATTCAAGGAAACATTTTAACGTGGTCCGTTGTTCCAAAAGAAGGAAAATAAAATTTATTTCAAATGAATGTCCCTATTTTTGCAAATGGAAAAAAAAATCTTATTTGTCCACATTTCTTGTCGTCTTGTTTTGAGTGTGTTGCACTCCCCCCATTAGAGAGGCCTACAATTTCATGCATTGGCCAGTAAAGTGTGAATGAAGTCTGGTCTTTGTTTTGGGACATTAAGCCACGTTCAGTTTTTTCCATGTGAGGAGTTTAGAAGGACTCTTGCACAAATAAGTACACAGTATTAGCACTTGGCCTTGTATCGACCCTACATGGCCCCCGGTGAAAGCAATTCATTAGCGGCTGACAAACTGCTGTCGCTAAAATTGGTTTCCCACCAGCCGGGCGCTAAACCTTGCAAACACTGTCACGTGGTCTTCAAAAAGACATTTGCGTTAATCTAAATAGTTCCGTCTAGTAATTCATCTATAAGAAAACATCTTTTTTACGACACTAAAATAGACACATTGCTAAAAATGTCTCAGCGATTGAGTTTTTAAAGCTGTCTATATTCGTCAATCAGTTGGGGGTTTTCCATGGGCAATGAAAGCATGGCTTCATATATAGTTCGGGCCGTTCTGTTTCAAATCCTATTTTAAGGTGCAACCGAGGACGTGGCTAATTCTAGAGTCATAGTTGACCATGTGTCTTCACATAATAAATCACTGCCACAGAAGTGTTTTTCTTATTAAAACCACCTAGACCAATGATAATATATTTGAACAATCTATTGCAAATCGAAGATTATAATATGCTTACCAGCAATTGGTGTTCTGTTGCTGTGCTACTGTTTCGTGTCCACTAGAGGTCGCCGCAGCGCTGAATTTTCCCTGCAGCGCACCGTGCGCTATCGCTAGAGTGGAAAAAATATTCCTGTCGGACACGAGCTGCGCGGCCCCGACAACGATCCTCTCTAAAGCGGAGACTCAGTGAGACTCGGAAAACTTCTGAGCGCAGGCAGGCAGGAGTCTGGCAATCCAGGGGACAGGGAAAAAGCTTCGGCATCAGCGCAAAAATAAGCTCACGTTACAACGGTCCTGTTAACGCAGTCGAGCTGAATCCCGGCAATCATGGACGATTTAGGTGAGTATGCGACTTGCAGAGGTTCCGCGTTAGTTTTTCATTTGCAGATGGTTTTGCTTGTCGAGCGACGCGACCCCGGGAAATGTATCCCGCCAGCTACTTTGGTAGCTTGCACTGAGATTTCTTTTTTACCCCTGATCTGCAAAGCGAGTGTTGGCAAGCGCGGAGGCCGCTTGGAAAGCCTAGGGTTTCAAGTGATCGGCGAGCCGTGTGGACAAGGGCGACGACGTACCTGTATCCAGCTGGTCGTGGAGGGCTATTTCTGACCGCCGGATAGGCAAAGCTGGACGAACCGGGTTCGTCGCGCTCAACCCCATTGAAATCGGGCGTTGTGTTGAATTTATTTCTAATTTAAATCAATTCGTGTGCCGTGGTCGCCTTTCATTTTATGGATGTTCTAAATAAAGGCTGGCACTAGCTTACTCTACCTCTTGAAACTTTGAACAAAACTTAGGGCGGCGCTTTAAGAATGAGGACTCTAGCCCTGTGTGGCTTGAACTTTTAACTGGGAGGAATGGGAGACGCAAATGACACTTGACAGTCAGGTGTCCCAGCTGGCCAGATAACTGCGGCCGAATAATGAAGCCCACCAAGTTTTGAGAGGAAATTACAAGCGCATTTGTGCTTCTGCACGTCTCGTTTTGCATAGCCGTAACCTATTTTAAACGTTTTCCTCTTCAGCGCCTTGAATTTGATTGCCAAACAGCAAGCCTGATACAACAAAAAGTGAAGACATAATTGGTCGAATAAATGTAAGGGTTTGTTGCAAAACGTGCGTGAACCTGCTGCCTGAAAATAGCTCCGGAGTCCCGACTGTAGATCTGTCTCCTTTCCTTCTTTGCAGTCCGGTTTTTCTGTGCACGATTTGCACAAGCTCCTGGTATTCGTGGCCCCGGGGCTCACTCCTGCCATTGCTTTTGTCCGGGCTGGAAATAAGTATGCGAGAATATTGTCAGGGCGTTGGTTTGCTATATTATAATATATAAGTGCTTTGCTCGTTGATGTTAACAGCCTATGACGCTATTGCCGGTGGCGAGCATGGTGTCGTGACCACAGGATGCTTGGCTACTTCTGCCATTCTGCGTTATCTCCGATCGTTTATACACGTTATGCACCACAGTGGAGCTGCAAACACTGAGCTGTGAAATGTCATGTTTGGCCGTAAACTTTTTTCTTTTTTTCCCACCAAACTTTATCCCAAACACAGTTGTGCACAGAGAAGTGCACGTGCCCCTCTACTTGACCGTATCTCGAACATTTGCAGGCTTTTTGTTTCTTCACTTACACACGGCAGTTATCGTTGTGGTACGTCGTTGATCGATGAATGGTTTGGTATATAGGTAATTGATTTGTACTTGAACATGAGGTTATTGATCGCGGATTTGTAAAATGTCTGTATGCGGGAAACGATCACACGAGTTAAGTCGGATTTGATTTAATCGATTTTGAGAGTAATCGGTCTGTTTTCAGGTGAATAAAAATACTCTATTACCCGGCCCATGTACTGGCAGCGTGCTTCCTAATGTCGAAGTTTGTACAAAAACCACGCTGCATTCATTTACGCTGTTTGGGGGGTGGAGGGGCTTCACTAATAATCATTCGAGTATCTGCACGGAAAGATGGCGTTGCGCAAGAGTATTTCTTGGGGGGGTGGGCGGAAGATGGGACAGACGGTATCCAACTATAAACTGGTAACATGCTTGACTAAAGTCCTTTGGCTGTGAGTTGGTTGAGTGTATGCCCCAAGCCTTTGATGATGGCACTTTGTCATTCACCAGCTGGGTAAAACCACTGTCTGTTCGTTACTGTTTGCTTTTTTTGGTTAAATATTGACAACGAGTGGTGATCCCTCGTTTCTGCAAATAATCAAAGTGATATGCTGCATGCATGAAATGCATTTAGTCACAGCGTTAGGAAATGCACCTTAATGCAATTTGAGGCTACGTGAATGTAGTAACCGGTGTCGGGGCTGTTACTCAAAAAGTAATTAGTTATAAGCTACCGATTACGTCTCTAAATTGTAATGGGATTTTGGGCTGTCGCTGTCGATTACAACAATAGTCGAGTAATCTACCGACTAATCTGTTGATTTGGCAAGTAATCGTTTATATTGTATCAACATTTCAACTTTCGCAAGGCAGAAACCAACCAAACACGTTCGGTCAATTTAGCTACTCCGATTCACTTAAGTTGCATGTTTTTGTACAGTGGAAAGAAATCTGAGGATCTTCCAAAAAGCCACACAGACACACACATTGAACATGCAAACTGTGCATGCACAAAACGGCGCTGTGCAGTGACAGTGCTAAAATGACATCATCCATACGCTGTATTAAATTGGTAAAGGGTATGTCCGGCTTCAGTTGCTGAGCACCTCTGCCTTTTATTTAAAAGTGCACGCAAGATGGCCGTAGTACCTCGTGTAAGAAGAAAATTGTGGCCAGGGGCGGGAGGGGGGCATCAGTTTGGATGCAATTTGTAATAGACCTATGGATTTTGAGAGGGCACCTCGCTGACGAATAATAATAATAATAAAAACATTACCATGCAAATCTGTAAAATGTATTTCTGCCGTGGTCAAACTTGTCACAATTACTCTCCACTACAAAAAAATGCAAACGAAAATTAAGTGTCCATAAAGCTTACCGAAGTGTCCTCTACCTTCTTCTGTTCTGTGCTTTCTGCTCAGTAATCATATTAAAAAATCGTCCTCTACAGCGTGTTATGCTTGATTATTTAGCCGCTTAAAACGCAGCTTAATTTGTGTTGCACGGGATACCGGTATTGTAAAGGTACCGTGGTACCACATTTTTCATATTTAACATTTGATATTGTTTGATATTGCCTTTCTTTAGTACGGCACTATTTACACCATTACAGCTATCGCTAATGTTATTTTCTCAATAGAGTTATTAAATATAGTGTAGAGTTTTGCCTGGTCACAAGAGGGCAAACAAATGTCTACGTTAATATCAAGCTAGTATCTATGCCTGCGGGTTATTATGCTTCACTGTATTTTAAGCAGTTAAATAATGAAGCAAAATGTGCTGCGTGGGAAGTTTATTTTTTTATTAATTCTTATTGAGCGGATAAACGGCTGTAACTTTTCTGGGCACTTATATCTGTTTGCTTTTTTGAGGTAGAGTAATGACGATGATTTTGATTGCAGCAGAAATACGTTTTACAGTTCTGCGTCCTCGCGTGTTTTTTTTAATTGTATTTATATTTTTTCTCCCCATTCGTCAGCGCAGCACCCTCTCAAAACCCATGTAACAAATCGAATCCATACCCGACAGTCTCTTTCCACGTAGCCCACAAAAACTCTCCCGTTAATTACTCTTGGCTCTTATGCATTTCGATTTTGTTTGTTTTTATCTTGTGATTATGATCTTGTGATTTCTATGTATAGTCCTTAATGTCCCTTAACCATTAAATGAGTTTCTGCTTTCAAGTGTGTTTTAGTTTCAGTAATGTGATTCAGAGAAATAAGTGCATAATTTACCATGAAAAACGCAGTTTTATTTCTGCATTGGTATCATTGAGGTACCAGTATCGTGATACTTAAAGTGGTATCGGTATGGAGGTCATGATTTTGGTATCGTGACAACACTAAGATGTAGCTACATATGCTGGTTTGCTGTTAACATGACCTGTCTGTTTGCCATATTATAAGATCTTGCTTGTCTTTTTATGCAGTAAAGTGAAAACAACGAGGGTATATACTGAACAGTATGGGTATATGCACTTATTCAATCACCCCGTCTTGTCTTCCATGTTGGAAATTCCTTTCTGATCAAGAAACATTTTGTGACTAAAATCGATCAGAATGCATGAGTTTCTCATGGTCCGTTAAACCATGGCCACCATTGCGTCACTCTATTGACCAATGTCAGTTAATGTGATTACTGGAATTTGAACAATTTTCTTTTCAGTGTAAAGCCCATTGAGTGGGGTGTCCAGAGGGACAGTGGGGCCTGTAGCGCTTCAGGTGTGTGTGGAAGTGTATGTCGTGTCATTCCGGCTCCCATGGATGACCTGTATTGCGGCACGTGTGTATCGCACAACCTGAGTCGCTGAGACTAATATGCTGGATTCATTATCGGTTTCCTGTGATGAACCATTTACGCGCCATGCTGGAGGATGGCGAGTGTCGTCAGTCTAAAGTGATCTGATGTGAAACCATCGCCCTTTGATTCGCACTGCCAGCCTTCCTGCCGGATTCCTTTGATTCCACGAAGAAGCAGTCGGCCTTCTCCACTAACCAGATGTTTAGGACGAAGACATGTAAAGACCTGTTCTTAACCCCCCCCCCTTGCAGATACCAGGAATGTTGGCTCTCTTGCATTGTTTTGACCTTCCCTCACTGTATTGGTTCCGTTCTTTATTCTAACGGCAGCTGCAGGGTTAGAAACGAACCCCCCCGAAACGCAGCAGAAACCCGTCGGCAGGTTTCCCTTCCGCTCGGTCACAGCGAGGTGCAGATGAAGCTACCAGAGATGTTAGATTGTGGCCATGCATCTCCACCAATCCCACCTGCCCTCTGGGTGTATGGATGTATGGGTCCTCTGTTGTCCTCAGCAGTCCAAAGGTGTGAAATTACTCAACGTTTGGCATCTCTGAATTGGTTAAGACTTTACTCGAGGGGGCAAAATTAACCAAGTAAGTCGGTCGCAATTCGGGTAAAAATCATGAGTAACTGAATGAATTACATGAAGCACTATGACTGATTAATGACGAATAAACATGTGAGCTGTATGTAGCTGTCAGTGCTACATTATTTGTGCCCCCTCCAGTAAAGCGTCACCTTAAATTGTCTGCAGTCTGTGGTTGTGTTGATCTGTTCTGTGAAGTTCTGACACCCCGAGCCCTGGGTCTCTGCTCGAACCCTTTTTCTCCCTTAAAGGACCCCTGACCTCCCAAACCATTGCATTCCGACTGCGGTGTTATCTGTATGTGAACCGGTTGCGCTTCTAATGAATGTGTCTATATTTGGAGACACTGGTTGGAGTTAACTTGAAATTGAATAAAATGACAGTAATCAAATTACAATCATGCCGCAAACAGGTTTTTCTTTTTACATTGTCAACGAGAAATTCTTAATTTTTCTACCCGTGGTCACTTACACGCACTACTGTATCGCAAGTTATGAGAGAATAAAATACTCATTATTGCAGTTACTTAGATTCTCTATGGTAGCTTACAGTAATTAGAATGTGTACTTTTAGATTACAATTAGTAATCTAAAGTAATTGTAATCCAATTACAATCAGAATATACATTTGAACTTGTTTTGCTGAATTTCTTACATTTTTAACGTCTTTTTTTCTAGTATGTGGTGTGTCACATCTTATGTCTATATATATATATATATATATATATATATATATATATATATATATATATATATATATATATATATATATATATATATATATATATATATATATATATATATAAAAGATCTCTCTCTCTCTCTCTCTCTCTCTCTCTCTCTCTCTCTCTCTCTCTCTCTCTCTTCCTCCCCTTCGGCCATTGTGCAAAAAACCATGACCACATTTTCTTTTCCTGTACTTCAGTGAGTTTAATTTGCATGTGATTTAGAGTTTTGACTCAAATGAAGACATGATTTACAAAGATATATTTGCGCTTGAAAGCTCTGACCTGAAGTTTCTTATGTTGAGGATTAGGGCTGCACGATTTAATCACTTTTTAAATCGTGAACTTGAGCTCATTCTTAAAGCTTTTTCTGCTGCCGCGATGTGTTAGTGCATTCCTGACAATTCGGTACAGATTTCCAAACTCCTACGTTAAAAGATACTAGAGAGAGACTGAACGGACTGGGTTCTTAATGCAGATTTAGCCATGCTAATGCTAATTGTTAGCGTTTGATGCTAACATTACACAGTGATTCTCACAGACGTGGTACCTGATATTAGCACGTAGTAAACCATGTGACTGTCTTACACTGCCACCAAGAACTGAGTCGTACCACAAACTGGCAGTCTTCTATTGTGAAGTACGCCAGCTGTGCCCAAGCGGGTACCCCACCGAAGTTGCCCAGCTCACTAGCAAGTCCGACCAAACCAAGCTGGTTGTATCACCACCTCTGTTGAAATGTACAGCGATACCTGTGCTTTGTGCATGAATTATCTGAAGGGAAAATAGGCATGTTCTATACATTACTCATTATTAGTGGTATCATACGTCGCGATGTATTGATGCATTCCTCATAATGCAGAAAATGTTCAGTATTTCTTGCATTCGAAAATGAAATTGCTTGTTAAGCTTGGAGTGCACCCTTTCCATTCTGCAACGGTGGTGTGAGGGTCAAACTTCAATAAGTCATATTCTATCTTCATAAAGACTTTGTAATCATAAGGAGAAATGTATTGCTCAGTAAATGTCAGTGAAAATCATGATCTCAGTTCCGAGCGAAGCAGTTTTGATCTTCTATCCCGAATTATGCAGTCCTAGTGGGGATAGATTTCTAGCTGTTTTTCCTGTGATGTCTTTGCGTTTCACTTTGGCCGAACACGAATGTTTGACTGAAGGAGCAGGTGCCGCAGTTAAAATTAGCTTTTCCCCCAAAGCTACCTTTCTGGTACCTGCCAGCCTCTGCACACCAAGACGGGCCCGAGGAGGATGGCGGAGGTTGTCATCTCTCCAGACAGTTACCAAGCATCTGTGTTGTACTGATGGATGCACGATGGCCCAATACTGAAGGAAAAAAATAAAATAAAAATGTGGCACTGAAGTTTTGAAAATGGTACAATACCGGCATTTTGGAAAAATGGATACAGGCGCTCCTCTACTTACGAACTTTCAACTCACGAATTTTCAGACATGCGAACGAAGAGGACAGTAAGTCAAAATTGTATTCATTGGGCTTCCGTTTCCTGTCCAACTTTTTTTTTTTTTTTTCTACGTACAAATTCTGCGTAGTACGACCTCTGGCCGCTACTCCCGCCGCGCAGCAGCGTAGCGTGCGTACTCCCAGCATCCTAGTTCTTTGTACTTGCGTGTACCCTTAAAACGATGTTGAATGATGACTTACGAACATTTCAAGTTGCGATCGGCCGTTCGGAACGTATCTCATTCGTAAGTAGGGGAGTGTCTGTACTTTTATTATGCGAATGGCTAATCGTTCTGTCTAAAAGGACTCCGTCTCTTTACGCTCAATGCTGATAGCGGTGATGTTGCACTAGTCGTATGTGTGACATCGAGGGAAACGAGCGTGAGCAACGACAGAGAGAGCGAGGCCCTTTTTCGCTCGGTTCAGCAACACCTGAACTCTGACAAAGAGGAGTCCTAAAGTGAAATATGGAGACGTTTCCGGTATAAAGTCACCAAAAAGGCCCCCCCCATCCACAGCAGCATTGCTGTCCCCGCACCGTTTTAAAATGAGTCTTGCAAAGGGAGGCAACACATCACACCTGGCCAGACATCTGTCGGACAAGCATCCCAAGCTTTTCAAGGAATTCAAAGACTGACGGTTGATAGCTGACTAGTTCACTCCCTATTTATGTCCAGGAGGGAAGTCGGTGGTCAATAAGCCTCTCTCCAGCAGCAAGGTACGTATTTAAAGATGGTATACAGTGATGCAGGGGTCCATTCCATGGGCGACTCAAACTCTCCAATTTTTATTTTAACTAACCCACCCGCAAATGATCTGGATATCTTGGAAAAACGTGTGTGTTTGAAATAAGACGGTAATGACATTTGAGAGCATTTCCCCCTTTATAGGAGCAGTATTGAAAACTATCGCCGTCGAAGTTCAGGACTTCGGTATTGATATCGAGATTTCGGTATTGTGGCAGCACTAAAGGAGAGGCTCGACGGCTTCTCTTAATTGATTAATGGGTTCTATCCTCTGTCTCACACCTACTTTTTATGCTTCGCTGTGAGCTTGGTTGGGTGTTTACTGTGTTATGACCCCAACTAGGGAGAGGGCCAACAGAAGCGTACTCCTAGACTATCATGTCTGATACCCCCACCCAAAAATTAACCCCCCCCAGATGCTTTATCCTGCCTTACAACATAAGCAAGTGGCTTTGGACACTGTAGTAAAAACACCTGTGAGGTATGAATTGCTGACCTTTTTCTTGCCAGCCTGGTACCTCTGTGATTTGTGGGATGACTCCCCCACCCCCCCCCCCCCCCCCTAGACTTATGAATCATGCACCCAAAACTCAGTTTGGCCTACAGCTTAATGCCTTTCAAGGTCGTATTGTGGACAAAGGAAACCAAGAAGCAGAAGCAGGTGTTTATATTAAGCTTTTCTCATGATAATTTGTCACATCGTGTAAAAAAAAAAAAAAAAAAAAAAAAAACAAAACAAATGTATAGTGACCTGATGTATCTGCCTGTCAGACACAGCTCACTTTGCCGACTGCTTTATGTAAGTGTTGTGCAAGCAAGGAAAGATGCATTTAGTCACTTGCTGTTATTCGTGGTTTAAAGCTGCTTCTTTAGAAGTTGTTGCACCACCTTTCGGTTTGAAGGAACAAGCCCCACATTCAAACATTGTGTTAATCTGTGTTGGGAAATTTTTGTTTTATTACCTGGTGTTGATGAAACATCAGTCGGGACTGAGGCTGTTCTGACTTGTGTGGATGTTTCCCTAGAGTACAACGGACTGGGTGTTGAGATCTGGGTCAGACTTTCACACGCGAGTTTCCTTTAAGCACCTTTATGGTTCGGTAATGTAGAGCGGAAGATGTTGAGATGCCACAAAACAGAAGTGAAGCACACGATGGGAACTTCTACCTGATCTCGCTTTGTTTTCTTTAAGGGAAATGGCTACTGACAGGCTGCCCTCTCTCACATGGTCAGTGGGTAATGCTCCTGTGGAATCATGGGATTCAGGGACCGCTTGAGACTCGCCTACCAGCTGTATAAGACTGATGCTGCTAGTTCCTTAGGTCTTCAAAAATATTTTTTATATAAGTGATGCATTAATAATTGGAAAACCATGCTGTGTGTGTGTGTATAATATTCTTGTACTGTTTATGTAATAACTATTAATGTATGTTAACATCTTAACATACATTAAACAGCTTAATGGTGTTCTTAGATGCTGCTTACGAATGCATCTTGAATGCATTACAAAGGTGCACTGAATGTTCTCTGCATTGTGAAGGTGCAGTTAATGTGAAGTGTTGGCAAATTCTTGTAGATGAATGGGTGCACAGGCACCGTTTTCTGTTGAAGTTGCTTAGTTCATGGCACGTAACCATGGCCAAGGAATGCAGAATTTTGCATTCCGTTGCGACACTAATTGCGCTGAGAAGCTTAATGAGTAAACCAAGAAGGGAGGCTGTAGCTGAGGATTGGGAGAGAAGCCGCCGCTTCTCTTCACGCAGGTCTGATGAGTAACTGAAGTTGCAGCTGAAGCCTGTGAGGAAACTTGGGCTTCCAACCCTCTTCCTTCCCATAGGGGTGGGATTATAACTGTAGTATTTCCAGGAAAAACAACCCCTACTGAGTGGGGTCAGTAGTTTGTTAGACTCTGAACGATCAAGTCAGTTGGAGTTTCTGGTCTCTTCATATGTGCACAGTTTGTGGTGCCGGTGTCCAATACAGCTACACAGTGTGTGACATTAATACCAACATTGTGTAACATGCACATGAAATTGTCACATCGGAAAGGGCCCCAGTAGTAAGCTGGGTTAAGACAATAAGTTACGTTAAATTGTTTTTACTCAGTTGTAGGACACAAGACTTGGCAGGCTTGGTCATTTTAATGGTGGTTCGCTTTCAAGAGTGAATTACTGCTGTGGTAAGATGCTGATACTGGGAAAATGTCTTTTGATGCAGGAACAAGGTGGAACATGAGACGAGAGGCTTGAATAGCAAGCGGAACCAAAACTGTCCTGTGACCTCTGTGGCGAGATCAAGTTAGGCAGAGAGGGAAGCCAATACTGGAATTAAGATGGATACTGGCCTCCCTCGGTGGCAGCCTTTAAGGGTTCCTAGAATGGTTGGTCACCACCATATGTGACTCTTCCTGTGCCTTTTACTGTGCTATAGTAGTGGGAGTCACAGCTTGGAGGAACGGTGCCTTCCCATGTTACCTTGAGGGAAATCTAGCTTAGCCGGTGGTGGTCTTGCAATTCTCCTGAAAAGCTTGTGGCTTTAAGTGAGCATCTTTTTATTTTTTTAAAGGAAGTCTTAACGGAGACTGAGGCATTCTGTTGTCGGTCGTCTTCAGCATTCAGTACATGTGGTAGCTGCAAAGTGCTTCGGGTGGAAATACTTGACCTCCAGCGTGACTCCCGTTGAAGAACTTCAGTTAGCGTCCAGGACAACCCCAGCGAAGGAATTCTGCCCGCGTTTGGAACATGCATGCGTGCGAAGAGCTGTCCTCTGTTACATAGGTGAATAAATCAGTCCCTGCTCCCAACTTGACGACATGTGCATGAGATCAGCACTAAAAGTGAAGGTGCCCCTTTGCGTTGGCCCAAAGAGAGATCTGCCTGTGCTGAAATAGCCGTCAGATTTTGAATTTGGTTACTCTTTTCAGTAGGTGTCAAAGAAGTAGTGGTGTGGAAATTTTGTCGCCAGTTCTGATTCTTTGTTTAATACATCCAATCGCGATAACCGGCTAACCTGTGAGCCGCCTGTGCCGTCGCTGATATACATCAAATCGTTTTTAATTTTGTCTGTGGGGAAACGAAATATCGATTTGCAGGCCGCATTTAATGATGAATTCGAATCGTGTCACAGGCCGTATAAAACGGTCTTGCAGCCCGGTACTTGGAAACTGCGAATGAGGCGGCGCGATTCCTAGTGCTTCTCTGCGGAAAATGACTGTTCATCCAGTGCAGTCATCTCCGTTATTTTAGTAGTTTTCAGCTCTGAATATTCAGTAAAGTCTAAATATTGGCTGTCTGTGTCTGCCGATGATGGCACATCAGACTGATGCTGATGTCTTGATTTTATAATGGACGTTAGCCGATACCGATATTTTAACGGGTGTGTTGTGAACCTCTAGCAGGAAATTAGTGGTGTTGTGCTTCAGATTTTTGAAGGCACATAGTGGAACAGCATTTGCCGTCTCAGGCAGAACTCATTTTTTCTCTCTCCGTTGAGTACCCAATTGATTCCTTGTCCTTTTTAGCTCTTTGGAACACAAATATTTAATAAGAGTCTTCCTTGCCTTGATGTGATAGAAGTCTAGTTTGTTTGGATTCTGGTTGTTTTAGGAGTAAACCGGCATGACTGCTGGTTCCTCGGTGCAGATGGCTGCGGCCTCTGGGGCTGGTTCCACCTGGTGACCAAGCGTCTCGCGGTCTGACCCTGCGTGTGAAGTCCTTTCGCTCGCTCGGTGTCGGCCCTGCTGGCCGGGCGCGCTCCGCAGAAGACCGAATTCCCAGCTCTGCTCTTGCTGCTGTTTTTGTTTGTTAGAAGATTTGTAGCAACAAAGGAGGGGTGTGAGTGAGGTCACAGTGATCCCACCAGATGTGATACAGGCCCTGCTGTGTGTGTGAGAGGGAGGGAGAGCGAGTGGCTGAGAGGGAGTTGGAGACGGGTCAGAGCCTTGTTTCACGTGGCCCCTTCCAGGCCTGTTGGTTTGGCCGGCTTCCTGTATTCGAACCTCCTTTATCTGTCATAGTCTTGGAATTCAGCAAGACCCCCCCAGAACAATGTCAGAGTTTATTGTTGGTGACAGTGCTACAAAGAAATGTCAGAAGTGGAATCTCTGACTTGAAAAGATCGTTCCGGAGCTCCAAGGCTCACCTGGACCATCTCCCCTCCTATGAGGACTTCAACCCCAGTTCTGATGACTGAGTCATAAACACTTTCCCTATAAATATTTCCTGTGGGCCTGCTGCTGGCATTGCAGCCTGCGCCGCCCATGCCGTATGCCCCCTCCCACTAATGACATACCTCCAGACAAGGCTGTAGCTTGTCACCCCCGCCCCCCACCACCATTGGGCCGCTGTGGCTTTCCTCAAAAACCATACTGTCCCCATCAGACACCAGATTGAGAACTTACAGTAGACCATTGTTCCTCCCCGCCCCCCCCTCCCCTTTCCTCCAAGATTCTGCTGTGGGTGGGGCAAGTAGCTAGAGGGGTGGGGGGGGGGGGTGCTGGGGTGTGACCTGGTCGGGAGGAGGCGCAGTTAATCAGACTGTCAGTGGCACTGGAGAAGAGTCAGATATCCGATGGACGTAACCGGACCTTGTTAGTTACTCCATTGTGCTCTCTGGGCCTGTGACATTTCCACCCGCCTTGTCTGTCCCCTTGTTGAGCCCATACTCTGGGGGTTGGGGGTGTGGACAGGGAAAGTAATGCCCTTTGCAGTTAGCGAGTGCCAGAGGCAGTCACTGGGGGGTGTGTGTGAAGGTGAGCACTGTAACCCTCTGGAAGCAGCAGAGCATATATGGTTTGGAGTTTGGAAAAGCTGAAAGGCAGTGACTCCCAAAGTGTCTGCCAGCACGGGCCATTTGGGGCGAAAGGAAGGTTTCTGGAATGTTCTGCGTTCCGGCCTGGAGGCAGGAACAAAGGCGAGCCTGTGCAGCGTGTCACTGAGCGACTGCGGTGAGCGGCATGCAGGGTGGGAGAGCGGGAGAGAGAGAGGGGGAGAGCGAGAGAGCGCTGTGTGTCTACTCACTGCACTTCACTGCATCACACCTCCTCCCCAGATGTCCAGAAACAGACCACACGTGTTTGTCTATCTATATGTCATCTGATCATGATTTCCCCCCCCCCCCGTTGCTGTGGCTGAAACTTCCCCAGCTGGGACTCCCAGGTGTACTGGCTGCCACCAGTGGGGGGGGGGTCTGCAGGTGTTCTCATGACCTTACAAAGACACCTTTCCTTTACGGTGCCTCCCTCTCGTGGCCAGTGGGCCGTTTCTGAATCTCGCCTTCAGCTCACACTCCTGCCGCCTTATTCTCGTGTGAAGTGAACCCCACTTGACTGGGGGGGCATGTTTGCTGGCCCTTCACCACACACAGCTTCTGAGTGGTCGTCTCCCTGCTCGCATCCCTTCCCATCCCGGGCACAGATTGTCAATAAAAACCTAAGAGGCTGCAGAAAGCTGCAGTCACTGTGTTTTTTTTATGCCTGTGTGCATGTTGGTGCAAATATAAAGCTATAAGGAGCTGTAAGGGGGGGGGGGGGTCCACGCCCTGCAGTGCGAGACCCAGACGGTGTTTGATCCTCTTTCTAATGTAGGGGGTGAGGGTTAGGGTCTCTGCATAGAATTACACTGGCAGGTTTTGGTTTATTTTAAAATTGTTAACAGAGCACTTGATGTGGGAACCATCCTACTTTAAAAGAAAATAATTTCGCCCTGCAGTCTGTGGCTGAACAGGGAGGCATCTAATGAGAGTGAACCGGGCTGGCTGAATGGCTCCCCGTGTGTGTAACGCCTCCAGCGGGCTGTGTGTGGGCTGGGGACGCCTCCGGGGTCGTGGTCGGGGGGGGCGGCTCGCAACATTACTGAATGAATGACGTTTGGAGACCCAGGTGTTGAATCTTTTCTGTAATATCTTCTTTTAAAATAAACTGTGTTATATAAGCTGTCAGACATTGAACTATAGTGTCGAATAAAGAATGTCACCTCCGACAGAAAAGGATTTTTTTATGGCAGCGGTTGATGCTCGTTGTCTGAAAACCTGTTTAGTTTTGGCCGCGAACGGGCGTGAGCACAGCTGGGTCCTGTATCACGAGCGGAGCGGGGAGAGTTCCAGGTGGCACTAAGATCAGTTTTGGAGCATTAGCCGTGAGAGGGATGGAGGCGGCGGTGAGAAAATGCCCCTCCCACTGGCACCTGATTGGCCAAGCGTGACTAAACTCCTCCCCTGTTTTTCATTTGCTATTTTTTTTTTCTTGCCTTTGGGTGTGTGTGTGCGCAAAATAGCCCTTATATCTGCCCCCTAGGAAGACTCTAGTGCAAAACAGAAAAAGCGTTTGACCCAGATGTGACCTTGAGGACACGTTGTTAGCTGTGTGCCGTTTAGTTTAGCAACGTCTCTTGGGTCCTGTATCCTTGGAGTTGGGACATTAATTTTGATTCCTGCTGGATGATCCGGTAATGTGTGGAGCCTGTGGGCATTGCCACTGTTGGACGGCTCTTTCCTCGCCTGACTCGGTGAGGACCTGTGTGGATACGGATGGGAGAGGCTCTCAGCGCCGTCCATCACACCCTGGTTCCGCCTCCCTGCCTCTCATTGGCTGCTTTGCTCGCCGTTCCCACCGTTTAGTGGAGTCCCTGAATGCCTTTATCAGAAAGTCAGCCCCAATGGCTCTAATGCTGAAGCTAATTCCCTATGGTGCCGGTGTTGGGTGGCTGGTTAGCTGCTTTCACGGAGCTTTGTAAATGGGCTCGGGTCCGGCTCGGCTCCTATAGGAGGACGAGATCAGTGCCGTTCTGTGTTAATGCGTTTTATAATGTGTCTGCGCTGCGGGGCTGATGCCCACGCAGCCTGAGGCTTCCTGTGTGATTTTGGGAAGGTTTTACAATTGAGTGCCTGGGTGTGTTTCAGAAGTTTGGGGATTAAGATCCTGCTGCTGCTGCTTGTCAGATTTTAAGGGCAATAAACACACATTTGTTTGTTTTTCCTGGTCAGTGGTATCTACAAAAATATTGAAGGGATCTTCCCCGCCCACTCCACGCCGGGATGGGGAATATTAGAAAGTCAGACAGGCAAGTTTGTTTTATCACAGTTTGCCTGGCACTAAAACTAAGCTGAGAGTTTGATATTTAACCAGAGAGAAAGGAAGTAAAAATGAACAATGTTCCAGTGCTAAACATTAATAAACGTACAAGCCAGAAGGTGTCAGTGGAATTGCCTGAATTTCCTGAGGTGAAGAACAGCTTTAAAAATCTTTCATTTCACATAAACACCGTGTTGCATTTTGGTATCGGAGGAGGACTTGAAACCATGTTAGCACAGATTGTCAGTAAAATGTCAAAGCAGCTTCTCAAATGCTTTCTCAGAGCCGTACTATGTCCTAAATGATTTAATATGGACGTTTTTTCAGAGTGACACACAGCTTTTGCCGAATTGCTGATGTCCTTATGACACATGGACTAAAATTAGCTGCATTGTGACCATATTAAAGCTCTAGGAAATTCCCCTTTTACATCCAGGCGTGCTTTAGGTCGTATGGTGCTTGGCCTTCATGGCCAAGTTTAATAAACTGAAAGGCAGTATCTTGCCAATAATTGTCTTATTCATCTTACTGAATTGTTGTATGATTACAGTTCTTTGCTTAACCTTCTTGTAAAATACGCTCAAAAGTAATTATCCAGGTACCGTATCTGCTAATTTGTCTCGATTTAGATTAACTGAAATGTTTATTGTTCAGCTGCATTTTAAAAACCGACTGGTGTAATTTTCGTTCACTGAATTCCAGTCGTGCACCATAGTGGAATTAATGGCCCACATAAACCCACTTGTCCTTTTGTGGATTTCGCTTTTTGTTTTCTTTATTAATATTAGTTTGACAGGCATGTTTAAAACATGACCCTCCTAGGTCCAGTGCACACTGACCAGAGCTTATTGGGTATCTGGAAGAAAATATGGCTTCTTTTCTGTCTGTGACGAGTCCATCAGAATCTCCTAAATGGTTAGACCTGTAAACGTGCATGTCGTCGATTCTCGTCCTGGATTTTTATTTAAAAGCCACCAACGAACAGTTAACGTAAACCTGTCCCTTTGCCTGCAGGGATCCGTTTCATTGTTCCTGCTGTCTAAGGTAAATCAGACTGGGAGGTTTTTAAGCAGTAGTTGGGTTTCCCGTGGATTCAGCCATCTTGGTTCTGCAGTCTGTTAAGAAGTGAGGGATCTGATTTTTTTATTATTTTTTTATTCCCCCCCCCCAGCTAAAATGTGTATAAAGACACCCTTAAACTTTTCAGTAGGTTATTAGGCTGACCTGGAGGAAATTGGTATTCAGTATCGGTATGCAGTATCGGTATGCAGTATCGGTATGCAGTGCCTTTGGAGTGGATCTGAAGGTGTTGGATTCACTCTGAGAGAGATTCAGTGGAATAGCTGCCTTTTTCTGGAAAACGCGTCTCTGTCACGTTGCTGTAAGCCCACTGCCTCCTTAGGCAGCTGTCCGGTCTTCCCTTCCTCTGTCCTTCCACTCTCCCGGTGTAAATGCCCCCCCCTGGGGTGGGGTTACAGTTTGACCTCACGGTCGTAAAGCAGGCCAGCTTGGCCTCAGTGACCACTGCAGGCTGTCTTTATGTCGAACCGTCAGAGAGGAGCCGAGTAACGTCACCAGAGAGACGCTGCGTGTGTGGAGATGCCTGTGTGGGCGTCATGGTGCCTGCGGACGTGTCTGCACAGAATGGGCGGGAACCTGTGAGTGTTACACTCTGCAGTGGTGAGACTCAGAGTTCAGACACTGGCTCCACTCACTGCTGTGGCCATTTTGACATGTCCGGTTCTCCTTTTCGTTTTAAACGGATGATTTTGACACATTTTACTTCTGGTGTGTCTTTGCAAGGTCTGCTTTTCTGGATTTTGTCTCGTGTGGATGTTATTCCCAAAAATGTCCCCATAAGGTAGAGTGAATGCGCATGTGCACTGGCAGACAGGCGCACTGGCAGACAGGCGCACTGGCAGACAGGCGCACTGGCAGACAGGCGCACTGGAGCTGCTCGCTCCTCTTCATTTCTTCCTCTCCACTGTTTTTCAGTGAGACACGCTTTGGCATGTTAGGAATTCCCAGATCATCTTCCTGCCCATCAGATATTTGCCGGTGGGGGGGGCGGGGGAGGTGGGGTGGGGGGTATGATGAGCAGATAGAGCATATACATTGAAAGCAGACAGGTTCCAGCAGGTCCTCTGTATGCTGAGGAGCACATTGATTCGTGGGTGTATTTCTCAGGGTGTGGTAACAGCTGGATAAAAGTGGGTGGAGAACATTCAGGATCCATCTCCTGTACTATCTGCTGGAGTTTTATGACCCCGACAGTTACCCTTAGGACGCTGAATTAGAAGGATGTCTGAAGTCACACAAAACATTTCTCACCAACAGCAGCATGCAGTGTGAGCTCTACATTGCCCCCTGTGGGACACCTGCTGCAGAACAATCCATGCTCTCTGCTGTCCTTCGGAATGTTCCCGTAATGAATCCTTTAACCTTTCTGGCAGGATGCTAGAGAGGGGGACATATTTCTGCTGGGATATTTTTATGCCTAATGAGGACTTGCTGAAGTACCTGCTATTGATGATGCGTTTCCTATTGCTGGGTGCTCAGCCTCGGAACATCTACTGTTTATCGTTATCCACAGTCACGCAAAGCAGTAATAGATTTCAGAATGCTGTTAGCTTTCATCCAGAAATAATTGTACATATTTTGGGGTCTGGTCTGCCCCCCCCCCCCCCCATTGGACAGTTTAAAAAAAATAAGAAAAAAAAATCTAATACCACTAGCTGGCAAAACTTGGCAAATAGTGTTTCAGGTAATAGGAAGACCATAGAAATAATAACCTCTTCCCCCTAATAGAATTTTTACTGCCCCCCCCCCCCCACTCAAGATAACAGGAAGTTTTCTTCCATCAAAGTCTCAGTAAATGAGCACTCCTAATCTCTAACACGTGTGTGTGTGTGTGTGTGTGTGTGTGTGTGTGTGTGTGTGTCTCTCTCAGGAAAAGTAACACTTGCTGATGGTGACCACAGGGGGTGATACTGGTGGACTGGGAGGGGTCCGCCGTCCCGGCTTTGCCTTGACCCCAACCCTCCCCAACCCGGGGTTGGCTTGGCGCTTCCACTGCAATCCTTTAATTTAAACAGGGCAGTCGCATGAGGGAGCCGCTGTGTTCCTGCCTGTAAGTGCGGGTGTCCGCCTGACCTTACCAAGATGGCGGCGCCGTGGAGATGCGGACAGCAGACCGGCGCTGTCCGTGCCTCTGCCCCGCCCCTCTACGCATCAGCCAATGGGAACGGGTTACCTGGGCATTATGAGGCACATCCATGGTAACTTACGTTTTCGTTGGTGACTGCCTAGCCAACCCCCCCCCCCCTTAATCTGTCACATTAATCTGTAAAGGTGTAAAGTCTCTGGGATGTGACATGAGGATCAGTCACTTTGGTGTCAGGCTGACATAACAAGGCCAGAGGGTCCCCAAAGCTGGTCTGTAGGCCGTTCAGATTTCTGATTACTTTTAGCTCAGTGGCAGTCACCAGCCCCCCCGCCACCCCCCGGATAGTGCTGGCAGCTTACAGGAAGCCTTTTAGGAAGTGTCATTGTTGACATGTTTGGCAACTGGGGTAGAAGAGGAAATAATCCCCCAGCTTATGTTCCCTGAATGGTTACCACTGTGCCACAGGCTGAGAGTCGCTCATGTGTAACATGGTACACTTCTGAAATGCAGTTCCCTTCTCAGCCCGTGGAGGGAGCTCTCGACATCCTGTGTGCCTTTGATGGCATGTGTCTGGGCTTGCTGTGCACAACGCCCTTTTAAAAGAGCGCAGAGGGTTGTTTTCGTCTCGTTGCCTGGCCACTGCTCAGAGTCGGGCTTAACCACTGAGCACATTCGCTGTGACGCTGATAAAGATGAAGGATAGTTTCATACATTTAACTTTTTTTTTTTTTTTTTTTTTGGTGAGCAGCAGATCTCTGCGTTCGCTTCTCCAATAATTAGCATGTCTTGCTTCCCTGTCTTAATTAATTTAGCAAATTTATAATGTGGGTTTTTTTTTGTGGTGTCCTTTGGGTACCATTCACTAGTGTTGTACTGCGAGAAACCCTCTGTGGACTCTGTGGAGTCCCTCTCGCTTCTGCCTCGTGTTCGGAATCACAAGGAAGACGTACAAGGAGCGAGTTGGGGGGGGGGGGTGTCCAAGGGAGCGGGCGGGGGGGCGAGGGCCCTTATCAGCGCAGCACTGTGGGGCAGTTCCTTCCCCATCACTTCCTTTGCAGATCACACGTTTTCTTCTCTTCCTCTGCTTCCTCAATCCCTCACTTCCCAACCCTGATTGCAGACAAGGTGGGGGCTCTCTCAAACCCCCCCCGGCTCTGCTCTCTGCTCCAGCTCACCCTCTGACACACCACCCCTGGAGCCCCCTTCCTCTGCCCACCTGTCTCGTGTGGAATCTCCGTGTTTCTGCGACACACGCAGACATGCCCCCCCCCCCCACCCAGAATTCTCAGCTTAGTTGTGAAATCGGCTTCTGCCGGTCAACTTTCCGCACAAGGTTGTGTAATATTTCTAGAAAGTTCACGTTTTGTCTTCTGCGTATCAAGGCTGGGCTTGTGCCGTGTTCGGGCTGTTTCCTGATTAGACCTTACTGGTTCTCCTCCGCCATTGTGACCAGTATCTCCTCTTTTCACCTTCATGGTAAATGCCTCTTGAACTTGCTCAGGGTGAGCCCGTGCTTCTGTTAGCGCCCAGCAGCTCTCTGCAGTGACCTGCCCGCGAGATCCCGTCCCTCCAGGCTGGTATTTCTAAGGACTTGGCAGCGGAAAGTAAACAAGAATTACGCTGCCGATGCCCGGGCTTGCCAGAGCGAGGTGGGGGTGGGGGGGGCGCGTTCCGCTGTGACTGGCCTCCGCAGGGCGGCTGTACAGATCCTCGCTTTATCGCTTTTGGGTTTAAGCACCAGACAATGGAGCGTCCAAATTCTGTGGTGTGAAGATCAAAACTCCCTGCTGCCTCCCTGCAATGGTGTGTGTGTGTGTGTGTGTGTGTGTGTGTGGGGGGGGGGGGGGGTTTATTATAATTTTTTTTCCCCTTTAAATTTTTTTTATCAGCATAGAATGGGCCAGTACTTGTACTAATGAGGCAGGTGAGTCACATTTAGGTAAACATGAGTTATTAGGTTTGAAGTGAGCCGCTCTTGTTCCGTCAAAGGTGTGGTCACTGATAACACCTCTGGTATGTCTGCTGTATTGGATATTTATTTTTCTCCTATTTTATACTCTCTCTCTCTCCTCCTTTCCCCTTTCAGACGCCTTGCTGGCAGACTTGGAATCTACCACCTCGCACATTTCCAAGCGCCCAGTCTTCCTCCCCGACGAGACGCCGTACTCGTACCCGACGGGCGGCCCCACCTATCAGGAGTTCCACGTACCGCCGCCGGTGCCCCCTGCCGCCGTCTGCCGATGCCCTGAACGGCACCGTGCTGGAACCCTCAGGCTCGCACCGCTCGTCCGTGCAGGTCAGCAGGGTGGGAGGGGCCTGTGTGACAGCTTGTCATTTCCTCGCCATTTGAGTAGGGGTGTTGACCTTCCGCCTGCTCTTGCCAGTCCGTTGGCTCTGCCCAGAAGACCACCTGGTCCCGGGACAGCAGCTCCCCTCAGTCTCACAGCGAGGAAGACCACGTCTACAGGTAGGCTGCAGCCCCCGCCAAACCCTCCAGTCAAGACTACTGCTCAAATGATTCATAAGGAGTAGCGGATGTATTTTTCTTTAGTACCGATCTGGTTACGATCTGGAGTCTATAATTCGAGGACTAGCCAATCAAAGGAGAAATCCTCTCACTTTTTCTCAATACATTTCTGGAGATTACCAGTCGTTTATGGACTTTTATGAACGGGCGGCGGATCCTGGCGAGAACCGAATGGACAGGGATGTCTGTCTCTGCCTGTTTCCTCAGCTGATCCGAGGATCAGTGTGGATCAGTGTGTTTATAATCGGCGTCGATAATGTTCGCCATTTGAAGAAGAAGCGTTTTCCGTTTGTCACTCGTCAAGCGTATTTAAAATGAGCTTAATTGCCAGAGTAGATGCCGGTTTGAGTTTTTCCAAAGCGTGACACCTCTTGTATGCAATGGAGTATTAGGGTGTGAGAATGTTGGTGTGTTTTTTCTCTGGATTCTCATTCGTTCTCTTTAATTCCACTCAGTTTGTCTGTGGTCAGTTACTCTGCCGCTTGTGAAATCTACTATGTGCTTTTGATGATGCAATATTGTTTGCACCCTTATTATTATGAACTATGTTTCTGACGCCCCCCCCCCCCCCCCCACCTTCTTCCTTCTAGTTTCCCCAACAAGCAGAAGGGTTCAGACTCGGGCGTGATGAGCTCATCGCTGGGCAGCAACCTGTCGGAACTGGATCGCCTGCTGCTAGAGCTCAACGCTGTGCAGCATGGCGCCCCCTGCTTCCCGACTGAAGGTAGTGCTGGTCAGGCCTGTACTGCCCCTTTGGTTTGACATAACCAAAGACACACTTTCATCAGGGGGGATTTTAACGGGTATTTAATCCACGTTTTTTTTAGGGGGCACGGGTGTCAAAATTTTGGAGTTTTGTTTCTCTGCCCTGCCCACAGAGGAGCCTGTCCCGCCCCTGCTGTCTGGGGCCACCACCCACTATGGGAAGGAGAATGGGGTCTCGGTGGCAGCCAAGGCACCCCCACCTGCTGTGGAGAAGCCCAAGCGTCGGGTGGTGGAGGACGTGCGCCCCAGCGTGGAGAACCTTCTCGACCAGCTGGAGAGCTCGGTGCCACGGCCTGTGTAAGCCTTCTTGCCTGGGGGGGGCAGGCAGGCATGGGTGTCCCATTTGAGTGGAGCCACTCCAAATATCAGCTTCTCAGCCAGTTCTGCAGTCGATTAGCTTAGCGACGCCTATACAAGCAGTAGCGTCCACGTTCTCCTCTGTGACCGGCTGACCTGCTCTGGAAGCTTAACAGACTCCAGTGTAATTGTTTCGGCCTGAAGCAAAAAGGGATCCATCTAGTGTTAATCTTCGCGGACATAAGGCCGCAGATCACATAAGGCCCGTGTCACTCTGTGTTTCTGCTTATCCGGGTGTATGGAGGAGATGCAAACGAGTGTTTATGTGCTCCTTCCAGCCCCGCCCCCTCTGCGGCCCAGAGCGTCCTGGACGACGCGCAGGAATCGTCCGCAGCTGAACAGCAGAGCCGCATCTCTGCCTCGTCTGCCACGCGGGAGCTGGACGAGCTCATGGCCTCACCTGTCGGACTTCAAGGTCCAGAGCAATGTGAGCATGTACCCTCTGCACAGCAACGGGTCGCTCCGGAGAAACTGGAAATGGGGGGGGTGTCAGCGGTGCGTCTGATTTGATCGTGGTATGTGCTCTTCGGCTGATAACCACAGTTCTGTGGTCAGCAGCCATGTAGCCCAGATGTCTCGCCTCTCCCCTGCATGCACGAAGGAAGCAGAGGTGTGTGTGACATCTCTGTGGTTGTTCTGCTGCTAAGTTGCTAAGCTTTTATGTTTCCGTCTAAATGCTTCCATTTTCTATTCCTTTGCTGCACATTTCAGATCCTGTCCTCCAAGCTAATTCTTTTTCTTGTCTTTTCTTTCCTTCCTTGTCTTCTCACCTGGCCTCCCAGTCTGGTTCTCTGGGGCCCATTAATGCAGGACCCCTGTGTGATATGGGGGCTGGATTCCCTCATTTGACTGTCTCCTCATTTGCCCCAACCTCAATAATGAACTGCCCTTGCAGCCCCCACTACCTGCCCCCCTGGGATGGCCCTCAACCCTGTGCTTCTGAGGTTATGGAGCTGCGCATTGATGAGGACGCTCATGACCTCAGAGGGATCGCTCCCACGGCGGTCACTGCGCCACAGTCCTCCATTGCTCTCTGCGCGTCCGCGTCCCCCGTCACCTTGTCCTACGCGGCCCAGTTCGCGGAGTCGGCCTTGTTAATCCGGAATGCAGGAGACAACCTTCTGACCTCTGCCTTTAAGGGGAGCTCCTGTGTGGACTCGTCTAGGACCTTCTCTCACCCCAGGAACTCTGTGGTTCGATCACTGGAGCCAGTGGTCAGTCTGGTAGAAGCTGCTCCAGTTGGTCCTGTCAATGACCCGTACTTCATTTCTGTTTGTGAGAGCTGCAGTGCCCCACCTAGTCTTGCCATCAGTTCTTCCAGTTCCTCAGTACTACCGACTCCTCCTGGGCCAAAGACTCACAGTCCTTCCTTTCAGTCTATGAAGTCTGTCACCATTGCTCCTGCTACATCTAACCTCTCCAGTACAACAGATCTTACTGATACTAGTCTTCCAGGTTTTCCAGTAGAAGGCAAGCAGTCATACGCCACTGAAGTTTCTTTACGGGACTCAAGGACAGTAGGGTCTGTCCCCAAGGTTCAAGGACTAGAGGGAACCTCTGCTGGTCCCGATCCCTCATTGGACAGCATGCTGGAAGACCTGTTGGACGTGTGCTTTTCCAAGGCAAGGGAGCAGGAGGTTAAGGAGAACACCTCACCCCTATCTATGTGTGGCGGGTACCCCATATCTGGCATTGCCGAGCAGAGTGTCTGGGGGAGCAGTATTGAGGAGAGGGGCTTACAGGACTCCATGGACTTTGGATCAAGGCAGCCTGAGGAAGGACGAGATGGGACGATGACGCCCCAGACTGAAGCCAGCTGGATGGATGACTCTTTGACCCCATCGCCTTGCCCTCAGACCCCAGATGCCTCGCTGGACCTGCCCCTACTGCAGCCCTCAGCTGTGGAGAGGACGTCTGCGTCTGGCCATGTAGGGGTCAGCCTCCTGTTTGGCTCCCATTTCTTGTGCCCTCTGGATTTTTGTCATGTCTTTGTCACATCCAGTTGGGTCTCTGGTCGTTTCTTGTGTCTGTGGTCACTTGGTAAACCAGCCTCTTGGCATGCATTTGTAGGTGTAAAAAAACTTAGCAATTATCGCTCCCCTGAATCACACTGTTAAAGCTTTTCTGTGATGCCAGTGCTTTGATCCAGACATCCTGCCTCCCCGCAGTGCAGGATTTAGTCACGTCAGAACTATTTAAGGAGGGAAGCATGTATCCGAAAAGCCAAGACCTTTTGACCACGTGCCAGTTCCCTGTAATGACCTGCAAGCTTCTGATTGGCTGCTTGGTGGAGTCTGTG
The DNA here is from genome assembly GCF_023856365.1 of Brienomyrus brachyistius. Lineage (NCBI taxonomy): Eukaryota > Metazoa > Chordata > Actinopteri > Osteoglossiformes > Mormyridae > Brienomyrus > Brienomyrus brachyistius. The sequence continues at coordinate 24,795,877 of NC_064539.1, forward strand.
TTTTTATTGGTGGCACTGTAAACGAATGGGGTGATGCCTTCGAGGCAAAGTTAACGTGTGGAATTTGTGCTTTGAACAAGATGGAACAGACCTTTCTTATTCTTGCCAAGTGCCTTTCAGCAGCACCCCCGTAACAAGGAGTGCATAGCTCTAGGGAAAGCTTGTTTGATCCGTGTAGCGCTTATGTTTGTTGGAGTGCACGCCCTCCGCCTGCCGCGCAATCTGTGAAAGTCCTCATTAGCGGCGAGCCGGCAGTCCATTCGCGTAACGCAGGACGTGTAGCTTTCCGCTCAAGTGGACGGCAGGTTTTAAAAATATGCTACCATGCCTAGTGACCGAGTTGATTGCGCGCATGAGTCAGTGCTTTGACTTTTGGCCCCCCCCAACTTGGGAGTGCAGCTGGCTTTTTTTGGAAGGTCCCACCAAGAACATCTCCTTGGCGTTTTTTCCTTTTAATGGACTGACCAGGCATGAGCCACCTTTTGCACTCTGCATGCCGTGGAAATACTTCCGAGTGACGCGGGAGATTCCAGCACCTCGGTTTCGAAATTTACCCTTGAGGCACTTTTGCTTTTGCTGACACCGGCTGGACGTTGCGCCATTTCTGTATGCTGGCAAACGGACAGGCAGCGCCGGACTAACAGCATGCTGCGGGACAGGAGCCCCTCTGACACGGGGGTGTCTTGTCCCGTGTTTGGTTTTTGCGTGTGTGGTGGTACTGCGAGTTTTGTTCACAAAGGCTGCATTCAAAAACTGAACCGAAGACCCCCCCCAGCTTTGGAGTGGAGTGGATGCATGGTGCTTGTCATGACTACCGGTTCCACGACGTCCTGACAAGATCTGTGCCCCCCCCCCGTTAGCTCAAGTCTGTGATCCGACGCACCAAGGAGATTCCCAATGTACACCCCATGTACCGTGAAGGGAACTCGCGGCCCAAGCTGGGTCCGGTCATCTTTCACAAGAGCAAGTCCCAGGATAGGCTTATTGAGGAACTGCAGGGCAAACTGGGCATTGGGCAAATCGAACACAAGCGCGAGCCACTGGAGGACTGGCTCACGGAGGGCTTCGTCATCGCATCCAATCCCCAGCGGTTGCGTGAGGACTGCACCTCGGTTTCCGTGGACAAGGTAGAGGGGGGAACGAGCACCTGCGTGTCCGTTTGAAGGAACCCAGTTCATTCAGTGTCTCCATATCACTCATGTTTATCATTTTGAAACATTCTCAGTTTCATTAGTTGGACGCATCTTTTGCGCCGCCATGATTATTTTCCGTTTCTTGGTCTTTTGTTAATTACCGCCCTTATCTTTCCCTGTCCGTCACTTCTCTCCCCCAGATCATCTTTCCTCCGGCCTCATCCGTTCCTCAGAGGAAGGTCTTTCCCCCTCCTCTGTCTCCATCAGCGACCTCCCCCTCCCTCCCGTGCCCCATTGCATCGGGAAAACCGAAAATGCAGCTGCCCCTGAACCGGCTTCCGTCGCCTCTCCCATCCTCATCCTCGCCCCCTCGACTTGGCCCAGCTAAGACCCTGCCGAAAGTCGCCTTCCCACCTCGGGAATCCCCCGGTCAACTCCAGCCCCATCAAGCCCAATCTCCTCGAACACCTCCCATCACCGCCCATGCCCACCAGTTAGAAAACTTCCCCCCAGAACCAGCTATCCCGATTCCACCTTACCCTCTCCCAGTCCAGGCCACCTCTCAAGTTTCAGCTGCCGTACCGCAGGTCCTGGTGTCCGTAGGCTGCCAAACTGATGATGATCCTCTCTTCCCTCCAATGGTCCAGGCAGGAGTCTCCCTCTCTCTCTCTCTCTCTCTCTCTCTCTCTCTCTCCCTCTCTATCTATTTGTTATGTTTAGCTGCTGTGTTATCTGTGTCCCATGGTGAATTCTTGGCTTCAACACCAACTCTGTGTGAAGCTGGTTCGTGGTGTGAAGTCTTTGTTCGTTTTATGTCAGGTTGTAAAAGGGATCATCGGATGACTCATGGATTTTTATTTTTTTTTTTGTATTCAATTACAGAACCTGGGTATGTGGTAATTTGAGGCAGCAAAGACTGTCCACGACAACATTGTTCCCATATGTCTGTCCCGTGGAAGCTCTCTAATAGGCTCTGGGCCCATTTGTTCATTAGCGCCAAGGCTGGAATGTGTTAATTATGGCCTGGTGTTAGTTCTCCAAATACTCAGAATAACAGTGATTGAATTTGGCAGCTTGTAAGGCTAATGGTCTGCTGCTTGTCTAGAGAGTATGACATCTCAGGCTTCACAGCTGCTCTGCTCTGCTCACACAGGGACGTGTGTGCGTTTGTTTGTCGGCCCCGTTGGCTGTGGGTTGTGTAATGTTTGACACCCCATGTTAACTTTTTTGCAAAGCTTGGTGGGATGTCGTGATATATGAGTTGCGCTGGTGCTTAAATGGCATACTGTGAGTTTGCCTCGACTTTTGCGCCTCCCAGCTATTTCACGGCTCACAGGTGATTGGCCCTCTTTTACGCTGCCCGGAAAGTCCAGAAGGTTTTACAAGGAAGTAATGTGAGGTGTGTGTGTTGTTGAAAGAGGAAAGGATGCTGACCGAGGGCTGTTTCCCGTCATGATACTTCATGGACAGTGCCGTTCCTACCTGGGGGGGGGGGGGGACTCCAGGCAAGTTGCACTGCAGACCCTAACCCTGCAGCCTGCCTGCTCCTGCTGCACCGCAGTGCTGGGGAGGGAGGGTGTAGGTGTGGTGGAACTTTCTCTACCTCTCCGCTAATGTGAGCCTCCCGTGACTGACGCTGCAGGAGTTACCAGAAGCTGGGGGTGTCGCTCCTCTGAGATACATTTTCATTTGGGGTTTTGCGCATAAGCTGGTTCAGGTCAGCTAGATGTGGTGGGTGATGAGGGGCGGGGGTTCCTTGATGCTCGGCGTTGTGTCTTCGGTAAAGAGTCCAGTGTGATCAATTTAATGGGCACGTACTGTAGTGCAACAAGTTTGTGCTTGGATGGCACTCTGGGGGGGTCCAGAAAGGGGTTTCACACTGTTTCTTGACCTGCTTTCTCTCCTCTCACAGATCATGGCCCAGGGCAAAAGCGCCCCCCCCCCTAGTGGCCCCATCAAGCAGGTGAACAAGCTGGACAACATGCTGGGCAGCCTGCAGTCAGACCTGAACCGGCTGGGTGTGCAGACGGTGGCCAAGGGCGTGTGCGGTGCATGCAAGAAGCCCATCGCCGGCCAGGTGGGCAGGCCCCCCGTCCCCTTTATTGATCTTCGTGTTGTGTTGATGCCCTGTGTGCATTATTCAGTGGGATGCCGTATGGCCCCGGGGGGGGGGGAAGCATTATGCTCGCTTAAAAACAAATGGATGTTTGTACAGCGAGGTTCCACCGTTAAAGCTAATTGACGTAATAGATAACTGCTAACAAAGTGCTTTTCTTTTTAACCGTAAAATGAACGCACAGCGGTTCCCATTTCTTTCTATGCTGGTTTTCTCTCCTACATAATTGATCTGCTAAATGTTGGGGGGAGGGGTCTGACCTGATCTCTGGCTTGTAGAGGTAAGACGTCATTCAGTGCGTCGCGGTTGCACAATAATTATGAAAATTCAGCATCTTTTTTTTGGTTTGATATAAATGGTGCGATTATGCCAGTCAGCACAGACCTCCAGAGGCCACAGCTGGACATCGCTAGTATTTACTGGGTGATTCTTGCCCTCCGAGTCAAGCTAAAGTTTGTCCCGGCATTCAAGCATGACCCCCAGTACTGACCGGCTGCTCCTGTCCCAGGTTGTCACGGCGATGGGCCGGACATGGCACCCAGAGCACTTCGTGTGCACGCACTGTCAAGAGGAGATCGGCTCCCGCAACTTCTTCGAGCGAGACGGGCAGCCCTTCTGCGAGAAGGACTACCACGACCTTTTCTCGCCACGCTGCTACTACTGCAACGGTCCCATCCTGGACGTGAGTGATGGGCCAAGCCCACCCACACGCAGGTGTAAACACACCTGTCTTTCTCGCCCCCACATGTGCCCTTGGATGCTTGAGTGATACTCGTCCTACAGGGTTCGGTTAACGCCTTCTATGTCTCTGGTTTTCCGGGTGGAGATTCGGATGATGGACTTTGGCCTTGGGTTTGGCCCGACGTCACTGTCAGTGATTCATCCGCAGCAGAACGCTATGTTTTCCGCCCTCTGTCCCCTTCTTAACCGCTGCTGGTCTTTAATCACTGGCTCTCCCTCTGACGGCCTACTGTTGACTGTTGATAAAGGGTTAAGTGTTTTTCAAGCCTATTGTTTTTAAACTGTTTGGGAATCTGGCCCAATCTGGAAATCATGAGCTAATCATTTCAACATTCCAGCTCTAGAGCCGTCGCCGAGGTCTCGTGTGACGCGAGACTGCCCTCTGGTGGCCGGCCCTGGTGGTGATGCATTGTGTATTAGCCTGGTAGATAGTGTAGAGTCGTCAGCACACCGTGCCCTTAGACTGAGAAGCCTTGAGGGCGTACTGGTTTCCATCTCTGCGTACTGGTTTCCATCTCTTTTCACAGTGTGGCTAACAACCGAGTTGATTTGAAACTTGGTTGCTTTAAAGATTTTCTGGATCAGCGTTCCCTATATGAATGTTAATGGACCATTTTATATACGGGTATCTAAACATGTGCTTCCCCTCCGGCTTCTGATAACCTGCTGTGAGGTGCAGGTGGGAGCCGCCCCTCGTGCTGAATGCGCCTTCTCTCAAGCTCGCTCCATGCCTCTCTCTCTCACAGAAAGTAGTGACTGCACTGGATCGGACCTGGCACCCGGAGCACTTCTTCTGTGCGCAGTGTGGATCGTTCTTCGGGCCCGAGGGTAGGTTGCGCCTTCAAGGCACTGCAAAGTGGGTCATAGGCTTGGTGCTTAAGGGCACGTCCCAAATGCCAAGATAGGGAAGCTCCACTCTTATAGCCTCAGGGGAAATATTCTTAATCTGGGTAGCTCTTGTCAAATATCCATGTAATTGGGCAGGAAATCTCCCTTTCATGAAGGTGCACCTTGCCTGCCTCCGTGGGATACCCTCCAGGCTCGGAGAGTCCAGTTTGAGCCCCATTCCGCTGCTGAAGCTGGGCATTAGCCAGCTGTTAGCTGGCCTGACCCATTTCCACAGCTTTTGAGGAAATCCCCCAGCACAACACATGGTCTTTGTGGAACAGAGTCATGTGACACATACTGGCCTGACCTCTTTTTGTTTTTGTCCTGAGGGATCCTTTTGCATTATTGTCTACATTGACTGCCCCCTGCAGGCTTCCATGAGAAGGACGGAAAGGCATTCTGCCGCAAGGACTACTTCGACATGTTTGCACCCAAGTGTGGAGGGTGTGCCCGGGCCATCTTGGAGAACTACATCTCTGCCCTCAATGCCCTTTGGCACCCGGAGTGTTTCGTCTGCAGGGTAAGTGTGTGCGTGTGTGTGTCTTTGTTCATTTGTACACGTGGGTCCGAAGCACTGTGTAGTTTAGGGGGATGAGTGAACGCGGGAATGGAAAAATGGTTGGCTCAGAGGGAGAAGCAGATTGTAAAGGAGGTGGCTACAAGCAACTAGAGGAAGCGGGACCAACCTATCAGATGTCTTGGTCCCACCTCCACTACAATCTGATTGGTTATCTCTCTCAACCAATCATTTTTTGTTTTGCCCTCAGAACATTTTTGAGCAAATAAAACTCCCATGAGCCCATAATCATGACATATGTGAGCCTTATTAAAAATATAGAGGTCATGTGAGAGGGGGTTTCACTGCTGCTTTGTAGACTGTGTGGAGGCTTTGTGAGACTGATGCGTGAGGCTGACCCCCCCCTGCTTCACAGGAGTGCTTCACCCCCTTCGTGAATGGCAGCTTCTTCGAGCACGAGGGCCAGCCGTACTGCGAATCGCACTACCACGAGCGGCGCGGCTCGCTCTGCTCCGGCTGCCAGAAGCCAATCACGGGCCGCTGCATCACCGCCATGGGCAGGAAGTTCCACCCCGAGCACTTCGTCTGCGCCTTCTGCCTCAAGCAGCTCAACAAAGGCACCTTCAAGGAGCAGAACGACAAGCCCTACTGTCAGACCTGCTTTATCAAGCTCTTCAGCTAGGGGGCGGATGCGTGCATGTGCGCGTGCAGGAGGAACGGCAGTTCCGGTCACTCTTCCAAGAGTTATTGTGTCATGGTACACTGGGATAAGGAGGGTTAGGCTGTCGGCTGGTATTTGGGGGCTGGAGGTCCCACCTGTCTTTTACCACTTGTGTTCCATGGAAGGTTCAGGAAAGCAGGAGTATGTTTGTTTTTTTTTTTTCTAAATTGATGGGGGAAAATGTTTTAGCGCTTGCGAGGCAGGGGAGGGGGGTGGGGGGGTGGGTGATGGTCTTTCCACCAGATCTGCTGGAGCATAGATCTACCCTCCCAGCAGAATTACACCTGCCATTTTTAAACAGCTTTTCTATATATAATATATATTTCATTTTTATTTTTATTTTTTTGGGGGGGGGGGGGACCATTTTCCTCTTCTGTGCATGAGTCCCAGAAAGCAAACCAGCACCAATGCTTAGCTGAGCATGGGATGGATGGATGGATGGATGGATGGATGGATGGATTGGATGGATGGATGGATGGATGGATGGATGGGACTGAGCTAGGTGGGTGTGGACCTTGGAGAGACAGCGAGTCACTGTTCGCCTAACGCAGGGCTCTCTCACTTTAGGGTGGAGGTGGGATGGATGTGGTTTTCTGTACTTCTGAAGCAGACCGATCCGCTTCGTCTGGGTCTCTGCTGAAATGCATGCAGAGACTCACTCAAGCTTTCACTCTGCTTCTCCTCTCTCTCTCATGGACGATTCTGCTGCCAGCGCAACTTCGCTCCCATTTTTATGTATCAAATGTATCAGGGTCGTGTTTTCGTAAACCTTTCCAAACTAAACTTTCTTATTAAACTTTGGCAGTCGGTTTTATGCCTTTTTTTACTGTTCTAAATTTTTAATTTTTAAGCCGCACGCCATTTTCAGAACAGACCCGCGAGCATAAAAAGGGATCCGTTTCCAGCCTTAAATGTGAACCTTCATTCGGGCCTGGGTACTGGGGGTTTTGTCGATTTCCCAAAACGCCAATTGCAATACACTTACCAAAACTGTATTTTCTCAAATGCTTGATGCACTCCTGCGAGTCTCCCGCTCTAGTGTTGATATATCGAGATTTATACCACAATACCTTTAAAATTAACATTAATAATGCTTTGCTTTTTTTTTTACTTTTTACTTTTTTCCCACATACATATGTAATATTTAATGGAGAACCACTTTAGAGAACTTTGTCATTTCAGCAAGCTGAAGTGAATTTAGCTGATTAATGAGAAGCGTCAGATTGATTACCTCCTGGAAAGGCAGAGGGCCTCGGGTGCCGGTGACATCACTGTACAATGTCTCCCTGTCCTGGCGTCTCCTAGGCGACGGCTGCAATACTGGAGAAAGCTTCAAACTGCTGTCTTTTGGATTTTATTTCATTAATGTTGAGCATATGTTTTAATTTGATTTTTCTTTTCTTTTTTGCCAGACAAGTTCAAAATTTAGCCTTTTTTCCCTTTTTAAACCACATTAGACTTATGTTCAGGTCTGTTGGTCTGTCCCTCTTTGCAAACTTTTGTGAAATTCATGTTACATGTGTGTACAGATGCCAAATAACAGTCACCCTTTCATTTTTTCCCCCCTTTTCCCCAGCTGAGAATGGGTGAGGATGGGTAGCAGTCAGCAGTCTCATTTATATTCAACTTTTCAGTTGAAATGTTTGGCACATGTCAAAACCTTGATCTTTTAGTTAAATTACTTGTATAGGTTTAAAAAAAACAAAAAAAAAAACACTTGTACTGGAGTCTCAATGCAAAGTGTTAAACACACTGCCGGACCCTCCTACTGTGAGCAAATAAGTGAGTTGATTGGTTATTCTGTCAGGAGGCTGTAACCCTTGGCTTGTATCGGGTGATGCACCATGAATATTACCGTTTGGTCTTTGCCCCTCCCCCCCCCCCCCCCCCCCATTCGTACAAGTTAGTGAATTTGCTGCACTTTGCCAGAACATGTTGGGTAGCTTGTTTGGGAATTTCATTATGCTTCCTTTGTGAACTCTGGGTAACTCGTCACATGTTCCAAGACCTCATGTACAAATTGTCTGATCAGCCTGTTTCCTGTGACCTGTTATCGCCAGGCAGAAGCGGTGCCCTGTGTCCTGTTGCGTGGACATTCATGTGCATGTGTGTAACAGTCACACGCTTCAGGCTACTTCTGTCCTCAGCATCTGCGCTGCGGAGATGTGACTGTGAAACTTTGAGGCTGTGAAGAGGAAGTCGTGTGAAAACGATGCGAAGGCACGGCCCCCGGGTCCGAGCTGTGTCCAGGCAGATCCGGCAAAAGTGCCACATGACGGGGGTGTGAATTTGGCGGGAGCAGGGGGGTGTTTTAGTTTGGAATATTCCACTTTTGTGCCTTGTTTTGCTATGGATTTGTGCGGTTTCACTTCTAGAATACCCCCTGGGTTATTCTATGGATCTGCTTGCATTTAATCTGAAGTTAACTTGATAATCGTGATATTTGATCTTCTTTTAACCAAAGGGAAAGTCTTATTTTTTTCCACCTCTATAATTTACATTTTGCCCTGCTGTATTACCCATGGATGGGATGTAACCTTTTCGTAATGGGAGGTTTTGACCCCTCTGTTCCTTTGATTTCATGTGATGATGCCAACAATAAAATAAATTTGAGTAAGTCTTTCTGTGTCATTCCCCCTGTATCATTAAAACCCTCTTTTACGTTACCCGGAAAGAATTAGGTTGATAAACCTAAAGCATGTGCAAATGTTCAACTGAGGGATTAGTTCTTGCAGTAGGCGTGTTCTCCAGTTCTTCCATGGGTTTCCACAATTTAAAGATAGCTGGTGTCTCTAACCTAACCTGTTATCTTGCCCTTGGTGTGTGATGTGTATTTTGTAGGAGTGTGTGCGCCCTGTGATGAACTGGCATCCTGTCTATGGCATCTCCTACATTGTGTTCTGTGCTCAGTGTTGGGCATTTCAGGTCCAGAAGCTACAAATCCAGACCAATATTTTGTTTCTATCAACCACTTGAGCATAAAGAGTCACAGTCAGATTACACACCTGGTTGGTAGAAAAACAACCCTGATCTGTATTTTTCTTATTCATAATAATGGGACACCTACAATATCTGATCTAAGATAAAGGTATGAATATTTGGCATTACTTTTAACTTTAATTGCAAAAGAGCTTTTCTTTCCTACTTTGCTTGTTTAGAACAATTTCCCATGCGTATCTGTCTACCTCATTGTATTGCTTATACAGGACATACCAGTCGTATAAGCAGCATAGGGAGAGGTGGATAGTTCAGGTCCAGAAAGTAAAAAATCTAGGCTTTTAGTTTCAACCAACCAGTTGGTTATAGTCACAACCTCAAATCTCTGGTTGAAACACAATCTTGGTCTGGAATTATTTTTTACCGGAGACAAGGTGGGCATTAGCGAGGCCACTCTGCTCAACATGAACATCTTCCCCAGGCCTGATTATGCAGCATGCGCAGAAAAGTGGCTATACTGCCATGTTAACAGCAAAGTACGTATTTCGGAGCGCATTATTTAAAAAACTACACAGTAAAATACCTTCAAACTCAGGATATGGTAAGTGTAATAGGTGGTGTACCACGCGGTATTGAGCTTTCTAACAAACGCACGACATTGGTAAAATAAATTATGGTCAATGCGACAGAACATGCATTATATCTATTTAAGATAACAAGGACCTTGCGAATACACTTCCAAATAAGAAACTTCAGCTTCGTAAATAACTAGTATTTCTGACAATATTATACAGACAACGCGCCAAGAAACCACTGGCCTACGCTGAAGGATGATTTACATCATTTTAAGCCAATGGTTGTTCAGGATACACAGCTATCTGCCGGGCTCTGATTGGCTGGCGTTTACATTCTATAAATACCCCGCCCGTCGACGCATCGTTCTCTTTCTTTCACGCGTCCCTACCGAGGTAATGGGCCCCGAATGTCGCTTGTTAGCGTAATGATTCACGGGTAGTTTTTAATTAATAATTAGCAGTACTGTCTTATACATACCGTGCAGTAAGAGTTGTATTGTTTCCTTAAAGCGATCGTTCGGGAACAAAAACATTTTTGGGTAGATTTCTGTGGGTTTAGGGAATTGGGCCTACGTAAGAGACACCATGTGGAAATATTCGGTCTCTGATTCCTTGTCTTACTAATCCTCTCAGCCTTTATTAAACTGAATTGCATTTATTAAACGTTACCGTGTCAGCAGTGTATCGGCATGACTTGTTATCCTATATCAGAAGTATCGAGCTAAATAATAATCCGTAAATATGCGAGTTAATGAGTGCATAGCAGATTTCGAAGCGAGGGCCTAGCACGGCTAAATCGTTAGCACCGTTAGCAGCTCCCAATCGCGGTTATATAGCGGTGTCTATATATAATTTTTATTATATATAATAAAAAATCTTTCGAATCCATTTACGTGATGTTTTGTTTGTCTGCTCTCTTTAGATCATCACCTTGTCTTTAAACCGGCTGTTAAGCGATCCTTGGAAGCACAGCAAAGATGCCCAGGGAAGACAGGGCCACGTGGAAGTCCAACTATTTTATGAAAATCATTGTAAGTACATTTTAGATTGTTCGGTTGGGAAACGTAGCCGAGTGCTTTGCGAATACGGTGAGACATTTTTGTACGAGCAGTGTCAGATTTGTCAGTTAAAACTCCTTGTGCATTACTGTTAAAATAGGGCACACTAGTATTTCGCAATGAGAGAGCACAATTTGAATTTTTAAGCAGGAAAAGTTACAGGGCAGCTGGGCAGTGCTGTGCTGTCGTTCCCCCTGCACAAAGTGACCTGTTTCTTACTATCCCTGTCTGTTGGTATCCCCCCCACTGACAGGGACGCTTGGTCTCAGACATACTTCATAATGACCAGTGCTAGTAACCTTATGATGCAAGTCTCAACTGGAAAGATACCCAAGTGCTTTTCTGTAGATGTCCTGTCTCTGTCTGATTTCTTGCCTCTTCCTTCATCTGATTTACAGCAACTCCTGGATGACTACCCCAAGTGCTTCATTGTGGGAGCTGACAATGTGGGCTCCAAGCAGATGCAGACCATCCGGCTGTCCCTGCGTGGCAAGGCTGTGGTGCTCATGGGCAAGAACACCATGATGCGCAAGGCCATCCGTGGTCACCTGGAAAACAACCCAGCTCTGGAAAAGTGAGTGTGGAACGGTGTGAAGCGTACCAGTGCAGGATAAGTTACAGGACAGCTGGGCAGTGCTGTGCTGTCGTTCCCCCTGCAGAAAGTGACATGTTTCCCACTATCCCTGTCTGCTAGCACACCCCTACTGGCAGGGACGCTTGGTCTCAGACAGCTGAATCTTTGTTAAACAGCTAGTTGTGCAATCAAAACTGTCTTATGAAGCCAGTGACACTCATCGTCATTTTTTAAGGCTATGCACTGAGATGCGTTTCATGAGAGCGAATGTACTGCTGTGCCACTTGACAGGCTGCTGCCCCACATCCGAGGCAATGTAGGCTTTGTCTTCACCAAGGAGGACTTGGCAGAGGTCCGGGACATGCTGCTGGCCAACAAGGTGAGGCTTCAGAGTGCTGGCTAGTTTTCCCATCAGGCGGTGGCAATGCCGAGGTTAATCATCCTGAAAATGGACGTTACTGTTCTATATTGATTAGGGTTGGTATGATTCCCCGATTCACATTTGTGCATGATGTGACTGTCCTGATCTTTTTATTTTAAGTGTACATCATACAGTTTGGGATGAACCGCACTGCATCACAACAGGGGTGAATTATACCGTATCACGTTATTGGCTGCTTCCGATGTATCTAATGTATCGAGTCATTGGCATTGCATGAAGTTGTGTATCACATCGGTCTCAGTTATGGAGATGCACGTCCCTAACAGTGATTCAATGGAAGTTCAAAGTGTTGATATTCAGAAGTCAAGCTTCGGTGCCGCTAAGTGCAGTTTAATGTTGCAGGGGTGGTTAGCGGTCATGGCTGATGTTTCTCCTGCATGCTTTTTGTAGGTTCCAGCTGCAGCCCGTGCTGGTGCCATCGCCCCTTGTGGTGTCATCGTTCCAGCCCAGAATACTGGCCTGGGACCTGAGAAGACCTCCTTCTTCCAGGCTTTGGGAATCACCACCAAGATCTCCAGAGGAACCATTGAAATCCTGGTGAGTGGCGCGTCAACAATGCTAACCTTGTCGGGCAAACTGGCCTTTCTGAAGGCTGGCTGAGGCATTTTCACTGACATTCCTCGTCTTATTGTAACCCATTTTCTTACGGGTGTTGGTAACCCAGCACAGTCCTGTCTATCTAAGTGTCCAGGACTGAAGACTTGTGTCCTTTTTCACCAAAACAAGAACATTGGTTGATGACAAAAAAAAATAAACATCAAATATGATTGGTCATGTGACGTCAATTGAACCCCAAAGCATGCTGGTAAATGGAGTTAATACAGCATATAAAAAATAGTACAGTAGAGCAAACAGGGCAGTACAATTGTACAGTACAGAGAAATGTACAGGAATACTAATACCCATATTCTAAAGGTCCCTACATTATTTTAATAAATGTCTCACGGTGATCTTATATTTGAGTTTTTTTTTTTTTTTTTTTTTTTTTTTTTTTTTTTGTGAAGGTTACGAAAGGTTGGAGTCCTGAAGTTCAGTGTTTGTTCTTGTGAATCTTAGCTGCGGAGGTGAATGAGCGTTGTGCCGAGCTGACTGGTGTTTCTCCCCTCTTCCTGCAGAGCGACGTGCAGCTCATTAAGACTGGAGACAAGGTGGGCGCCAGCGAGGCCACGCTGCTCAACATGCTGAACATCTCGCCCTTCTCCTACGGCCTGATCATCCAGCAGGTGTACGACAATGGCAGCGTCTACAGCCCCGAGGTGCTGGACATCAACGAGGAGACCCTGCACCAGAGGTTCTTGGAGGTGAGCCCTTGCACGGCCTGTGTGCACTTGATTTCCTCCAAGGGAACAATAAAGGCACAATTGCTAGGTGAAAACATGCAGCAGGTTAAATAAAAGGATGAACATGTAAGTGATATCTGATGCCCTGATAGTGTTGCAGAACACGTCTATTCATGGGACACACTGTGGATGCATGTAATTGTGTTTTTCATTATCAATGATCTTTTCCAAGTACATGTTTAATGGCCATTGGTTAGCCAGTTGATTTAAATCATATGCTTTGCTAATGGTAAAAGTGGTCAAAATGGCTTTCTGCACATATTCTATACTTTCCATTGTTTGGTTGATGTTGGTCTACAGCTGTTTTTTGTATCCTCTTTCTGCATGGTCTCCCCCCCCCCCCCTATTCTTGAGGTCCTTAGCTGGCATTTGTGAGATGCCACTTTAGTGCCAGTTTTCCATAACATGCCGACACAGAAGCAGGAAGTGTGAGCTGTCCACTTCTCACTTATCCCAATCTTTCCAGGGTGTGAGGAACATAGCCAGCGTGTGCCTGGAGATAGGATACCCGACCATTGCCTCTGTTCCCCACTCCGTCATCAATGGCTACAAGCGGGTGCTGGCTATTGCCGTGGAAACGGACTACTCCTTCCCCCTGGCTGACAAGGTACGGGCATCTGCGTTCATGAGTGTCCTGAATGTCTACCTCAGTGTTTGCCTGTCTGCCATTTGAGTCAAATGTAGCAACTCGCATGGTCTAGGATATAATGCACTGTGGTGCAGGATAAGTTACAGGACAGCTGGGCAGTGCTGTGCTGTCGTTCCCCCTGCAGAAAGTGACATGTTTCCCACTATCCCTGTCTGCTAGCACACCCCTACTGGCAGGGACGCTTGGTCTCATACACCCCCCTACCCAGCTCGTCCAGATTCCCCATCCATTCTTCTTTTAAGTCTGTTTTTTGTTCTCATAAGTCCATACATGGCTGCCATGTTGTGAGTTGCCGCGATGGTGAATTCGAGCGTCTCCCCTTCCAGGTGAAGGCCTACCTGGCCAACCCCTCCGCCTTCGCCGTAGCTGCACCTGCGGCAGCGGCGGCGGCTGATACTGCGGCGGCCGCCGCTCCGGCTGCGGCCAAGGAGGCGCCACCAGAGTCCGAGGAATCCGACGAGGACTTGGGCTTCGGCCTCTTTGACTAGGCTGGAGGTCCTGCCTTCCTTGGCGACCAGGATCCAATAAAAGGCAAAACCAGTAAATACTGTGGCTTCGTCGTGCTTTTTTTGTTGCGGTTTAAGGCACAAGATGAGGAACTTGATCAGGAAATATCAATATGCAGCAGGGCAGTAGCTGAAGGTAAATGACCGGCTGTGAGGTGTTTGCCAAGTTAATTAACTCCCCCCAAATGGGAATGTTAATTATCAGTGACTACTTCCTTTTTGATAATGCTGAAGCTGGTTTTAAGTAGTATGTGCTCTGAGGTTAGCAGAAGTAAATCCACAGTGAGAGGAATTGAGGACATGTTCAGTGACATTCCTGCAGGTGGCAGCAGTGTGAAATAAGATGGTTCATTTGTTTCTCAATGTGCGAGTGCACTGCCTGAGTGCAACGGTGATTCACAGAATATGGGTGAAAATGATTTTTGATTCCCACTTCATAATGAACAATTCATAAATGTTACAAGAATCACACAATGCTTATTCATCACAACAGAAATGAAGTGTTCTGTTTTGAGGCCGCCGAGGGGGAAAAAGGAGCTCCTATTGGCTCTTGAGTGGCTGATGCAAGGTAGAGGCATGCGGTTCAGTGTCTACAGCGATAAGGCCTTGTATCCGGTCCTGACGCAGCTTGCAGTGTTCTGCAGGATGTGGCTTTCTTCAGAAAAGCAGCATGTGCTCCTTGCAGCTTAGGTACCCGTCCCCTGACACGGCTACACAAGCCGCATCAGCTTAACCGAACATATGCACATGTATCAGTTGTGCATGTATGTCCAACCAATTATCTTGTATATCCTGCCATGCGAGTCGTCTGCTTGCTTCGTTTATATTGCGATTGAAGATGCAATGTCACAATGACACACTCAAGACTCGTACCATAATTTATACCAAATTAAGTGCCTGTGCAAGTTATAGCTGGCTGTGATGTCAACTGTGAGCCAGGATGTAAGTGACTGGTTCATATCTGGCAGTCTAGACTGCCACCTTGAAGTAATACTGGAGGGGGCAGGGTGTGTTGCCTGATTTGAGCCCCAGGAAAGGCAAGAAATCATAAAACTGGTATTTGTGTGTCTCTCAGTTGAAAATATAAAACTGCTAATTATTTCAGGCTTTTTGGTAAATAGGCTAACAAAGCAATTTTGAGCTGCATTCTGTGCCAGCTGAATACCATCTTTGGCTCTTTAAGTTAAGGGTATTTTGGTCAGACATGAATCGTCAGCTGCCTAGATGGAGCTTGTTGATCTTCCAGGTGGTCCCTGATTAAACCCCATTCGTTAAATTTGATATGTTTTAGAGAAATGTCCTCTCCCAACAATTTTCATTTTCCCTAGCTGTAATTCAAAACATATTCAAAACATATTATTATATAAACCCCTATCAGTGGATGGAGTACAAAACAGCCTAATATGTAATTTGTCCACGGAAGGTCTCTATCACACCAACATGAGTATATCCTTCTGCTTACGACAATAATACGCTCCTGGAAATTAGCTTGTTAGCCGAAAACACCTACGTCACGAGAAACACCGAATACCACTAGAAACGAAGGTGGGAAGATAACCACAGACAAGAATAAGTGCCAGTGAGTGTGACTACCGGCGCAAAGTTTTACAACACCCCAAAGCTTGTCTCTTGTTATTCGTAAGAGCGAAAAATTACGTACTAGATTGCAACGATAAATTTGCTTATTTGTGTATTCTGTTTTTCACAGTAAAGTGAAAATAAAGGAATTGCATTTATTACATTGTCTTTGTTGATATTAATTTAGATTTCACGCTAAAATAATGGGCGGGGTGCGTTGGAGGGCCCCATGGAGTTTCTGTGGCTAGGGCCCCCAGTGTCCCCACAATCGTCTCTGCATACATACATGAATACACGCAAAGACCTAGAGAATAGAGGCTTATCGGCTCCATGTGGCGCCACCTGTGGCGGTCGCTGTAACTGCGTGTGAGCTGCGTCTGCGCGGTGGCGCGCGCCTCGCACTGGGCTCGTCGCTGGGACTCGCCGGAGGTTGAAGCGGCTTGTGCGCGCGCGACCGCTCACTGCAGGGGCAGGACAGCTGCCGACTCCACGAAACCCCGAAGATAAAGAAAAACAGGAAGAAACAAATAAACCCTCTGCTTTTGGGGGCCGGGGATTTACTTGAACACCGCAGGAAAGTCGGCTTCGCTACACCGTGGAGACGGTTACTGATATTTTGGGCCTGGTGTTCGGAGAGAGAAGGAAGAGCACCCACAAAAATAAGAAAAAGATATTCATTTAACCTTCGGCATGGCCAGGGATTACGATTACCTCTTTAAGTTGCTCATCATAGGCGACAGCGGTAAGGAAACGCCGGGGTTTGCGTTCAGAGACGGGCCCTGATGGGTCTCTTTAGCTAGCTGCATCGCTAACAAGCTAGTTGTTAAAAACCGAGGTTTGGGTCTTCTTCATTTTCCAAGTCAGAGCCAGGGTTTGTGTGCAAGGCTTTTTTGTGTGTAATGTAGATAGATAACATGTTGCTTTAACGAAGCGCATAAGTACTTGTATGCGTCCCCCTCGTTTTTGCATTGAACTACAACCGGGCACTGCATTCAGAGTAGGGCGGGATGGCTGGTTAACCGAATAATCTTGTCAGATAGACTGGGAATGTCAGTACCCAGTAGTCCGGATATACAGTGACTTTAGCGCTTGGTACTGCTACCTTCCTTGCCTCTTTTAGTACCAATTAGTAGCTTCTGTACATTTAATACTTAAAAAACGTCTGGTTACTCGGCAAGTTAGTATTTGATCACCGATCACGTACTTTGTAACCTATATGCTCATAGTTATGAATGTACCCTCCCATGTCGTGTTGTGTGTAATGTTTTGGGTCTTTTCTAAATCCCAGTTGCAGGTTATTTTCGATTCATTATATCTACTTGCAGGCAGTTTAGACTTAAAGCTTTGTGTTTATGTAAAATGTTCATAGATGAAGAAAGCTTATTTAAATATGGAGAAAATCTCGATTTAGTAAACACTCCGCGTTGGTTTAAAATCAAACGGTGTCGCCAGCAAAAACGTCAGATTTGCGTACTTTTAATGAAATTTAGACGAGTAATTTACAGGCCTGTCCCGCTTCTTCGGTTGCATTTCCTTTAGTTTTTTTTAAGCCGGTTGTAGCGTTTTGCGGTCTCATCTCTCCCCAGACGAGGGACTGAGTCGGTGCGCACATTTCGCCACAAACCGTGTTTTCCTTCATGTTGCCTGCATTTAAAAACTAAAAACATTGTCCATTAGGTCCAGGATACGTGCATCTTTCCGGGTCCCTGGGGGGTCTTGCAGAGATGTCCGGCTGGCTTTAAAATACGTTTCTGCTGGTGTTAAAACCTTAGTTTCATTTTGCACCAAATGTTTCCGCTCTGCTTTGTCTTCGTGTGAACACCTCCAGAACCTACGGTTTTGTTTATCCCTCAGCCTGTGAAGGATTCTGTAGTCGACTGCTGTATCAACTTATCAGATCCAACAGTGGTGTAAAGAGCTTTGAAAATCTGGTAAACCCTAGTTCTGTTGATCCCAGTAGTCGGTAAGGGGGGGATTTGGTACTTTGTGGTGAGGTCTCTGTTCTGTCCGTGTATTGAACTTCCACGTTCTGGATTTGCACCAATCAAAACCCAGTATTTCTCTCGCTGCCGTCCTGGGCAACATAACTAAGACTGCATGCCGTCAAAATGGCTTTTTCAGTTATTGCAACTAGATAAAGTGAGACCAGTATCGTTTTTCTGATTTAGTGTTCAAGTGTTTAACAATGGTTTTTAAAGGGGATGTTTGAGAAGCCCAGTTCGCTGTGTTGCATCTTGTCCAAGAGCTGAACAGCTGAAGTTGCATATGCCACCTGCTCTTATCAGCCAGTTTGGCAAGTGTGTGTGTGGAGACCAAGGGAGCCCCTAGGGTTTAATGGATTTACATGCCAGTAATGCACGTCCAGTGGATTTGTGTCCTGCTTAGCGCTTCCTCCTGCCAGCCATCAGCCTTGAAATTCTGAGTGTTCTGATTGGTCTGTCCAATGAATTTATTATTTAAAAATTTTTTGCTCCCAACTTAAATGGCTGTGATTTACAAAGTAAAGTTATTGGTTCCGGCAAGCCTTCAGCCACACCTGTACCTCATTTGTTACAGTGCTGGGGGGTTAGGTCTTGCAGATGTCTAATTTGACCAAAAGGGGTTTTCAAGGAGCACAGATGTGTAATTTGTAGAGGTTAATGTGTCCTAATGATGAAGGCAGAAATATGTTGGTCGAACTCCCAAAGGTTGTTAAGGGCCGTAAATGCACATGCTTACCGTGTGACATTGCCTTAGATTCACAAGCTTCCTGGTGTCTGAAAGGGCTGTTTTTTTTCCATTTCCTCTGTTTCATGATAAATAGATTCTGCTTTTGTTGTTGTTTTTGTTTTTTCCCCCCAACAATCATGAAGTCTGTCTGACAGTACAGGTCCTTCAGTTTTTCCTTTTTTGGTTTTCTCAGTCAGTCTTCTTGTTTTGTCTTTTATCTTTGCTCAGTCTGAAAGGACGGCATGATTATAAGTGTCCCCTAATGGGAGGTCATTTATTTTTGATGCCTAATTGTGTCAGTGTTTTTATAAATTGGACTTGCGGCCAGTGAGGTTTTGGTTTTGAT
Organism: Brienomyrus brachyistius; assembly: GCF_023856365.1. NCBI lineage: Eukaryota > Metazoa > Chordata > Actinopteri > Osteoglossiformes > Mormyridae > Brienomyrus > Brienomyrus brachyistius. The sequence continues at coordinate 24,814,707 of NC_064539.1, forward strand.
ACTTGTCACTTTTGGAGGGGCGGGAAATCTGTGGTTTGCTCATTCTTGTCAAAATAAAACCCCGTCTTGCTGTTCATGGGCCAATCTGTTAGGGATGTCACGATACCAAAAATGTAGTAGTTGATGCCAATACCAGTGAAATTCCACAATTTTCTACCTAATTTGATACCACGGCAAAAAACAAAACAACAAATGCCATGCTCCTTAAGTAAAAACATTTTAAAATTACAAAAAAAAAACATCATCAGTGGCATGTAGCTTTCAAGTAATAAATAATAAGAAAATACTATTAACGCTACAATAAAGAACTGTGCCATGTAGCCTTCAAGTATTTAGAACAAGCAATACTGCAATACTGTGCTTTATGTACAAACAGCGATCCCGTCACCAATCAGGAGTTTAAAAAGAAATCTGATGTAGGTCTGTAACTTGTCAGGAGTGTCACCAGGCCAAGCAAAATGTTTTTAATAACAAATCACAAAATCATTTATGCCTTTGCAGTTTTAAAAAGTATTTTGTGTTTTATCCATATAAGTAACACTTTTAGAAGTTATCCATTAACTGTTTGTGATCCATTTCGCAACTATCAGGATTTAAACCAGACCCTGTTTATGAATGTAGTAAAAGTGGTTCAGGAGTAAAAAGCATTTTATTAGACATTTTACTAGAATACTTGTGGGTGTATATGCTGCTTCCATCAGGTCTGCAAGAATTGCATCCCTGGTACCTGCATATTGTAGGAAAAAACAGATGCTATCATGTTCAGAATTTTGGCCATATTTGTGCATATTTGATATGTGTAAGTGTGTGTGTTGATTGGATCATTTACATGTGTGTCTTTTTTTTTTTAGGTGTGGGGAAGAGCAGTTTACTCCTTCGGTTTGCAGACAACACATTTTCGGGTAGGATCCTCGCTTCCTTTCCCTTTCTGGGCGCTGGTGCCTCTGACCAGTCAGAGTAGCCTTATGCTCCCTAGGCTGAAAGCCATGTTTTGCCATTTGGCAACGCCTGAGTGACTTTGCTTTAAATAATGGTAAATCATAATGCCTTCTTAGGAAATTATATACTACGTTGTGATTTTCATCACCCGTTGTATTATTATCATTAATATAAACTTAGCCATATATATATATATATATGTATAGAGAGAGAGAGAGAAATAGGTATGGATATATTTTTGGCCCTGGTTACTGGCAGATAGCTACTGACTCATTGCATGCATTCATCGCTAACTTTGAGTGACGGTTGAGTTCATGTGGTATCTTAGTATATATAGTTTCTTTTGCCCAGGGTAAAACTACCCTTTTTGAACTGTGACATGAGTTGTTTACTTGCATTTGCGTGCAGGTAGCTACATCACCACGATCGGGGTTGACTTTAAGATCCGGACGGTAGAGATCAATGGTGAGAAGGTGAAGCTGCAGATCTGGGACACTGCGGGCCAGGAGCGTTTCCGCACCATCACGTCCACGTGAGTATCAGCAGGGGGCAGCGAGCGGCAGTAGACACCTTGGAGGGGGTTGTTAGTATGGCATTAAAGCTAACATCTTGTGTGGAGATGTGCCCAGGCCAGCCAGTTGGCATGTGGATGAAATAAAGGAAGTCCCCCTTCTCAGCATGGTCTGGGAGCATTGTGACAGGACATCCAGCTCTCTGTCACACATACCCGGGGTCCGTGCCTGGTTTGACGTGAACCATGTTTGTGGTGTATTTGAAAAGCGATCCGGGAACTACCCTTAAAGATCTGATTTGAGTGTCCTGATTAGGGTTGTCGCAGTAGAATCGCAATCATATGGCACGTGTGCAATGCATGTTAAAACATTTGTCCAGAGCCAGCTTTTCGGTACTATGCAGACATTTACTAACGGCCACAATTAGGTAAGCAGACTAGGTAGTACACCTAAAATAGTAATAAGAGGTATATTGTTTTATCCTTATGCTTAAATTCAGTTAGCGGAGCACACCATATTCTACTGTTTTGGTAAATCGTGGAAGGGATTTATTAGTGGCGGTGAAGAAAGGAACAGCTCATCAGCCACAACATCTTTTGAAAGAGGAGATGTTGTGGATAAACAAGGTAAAAAGTCGTCTTGGTGTGCAGTACTGTTTGCAGTTTAAAGTCCAACACATTTATTAAACATAAGGAATGCTCAGAGTTTATACAGATTAATAACTTTTGGGTGTCTCAATACGCCTCTCATTAAATATTTTAGGCGTACTACTAATCTGCTTACCAAATTGTGGGTGTCTGTAAACGTCTGCATAGTACTGAAAAGCTGGCGTCTGGACAAATGTTTACGCCCATCATATAAGCCCTGCTGATTATTGTGCATGCGCCATATGATCGTGATTATATCGCGACAGCAGTATGCATGAGTTCAGATTGACTTGAGGACAAAGAATGGTACATGTAGCAAATGTTAGTTTATCACGTTTAAAGGGGCGTTTGTTTTAGCTTTATTCGAAAAACTAGATTTCGTTTGGTTTCAGGGCATCTCATTTGGCATGGATATAGTGCTGAGAGCCGGGTCAGAACCCACCAGTTCCGGTGTTGTGGGCAGGCTGCTTTGGGCTGAGGTGATTGAGGTGCCTCATTTAAAGAGTACTTTGTCTTCCACCTTTCATCTCAGCCACACTAACAGTAATGCGATCATGGAGGGCCGCTGCTGTAGTTGTGGGTCATCACCGATTGTTTAGTTTAGATCGGTCAGGAGCAGCTAAACACCTGGGTGTGGGGAGTAAGGAATTCATTCATGATGCTGGATTGATGCCTTGAAAAGGTTGCCTTTTGCCACATAATGGGGCCTCTGGTTGAAGAAAGGTCCTCCAGTAGCAAATTGGTTACGGCCGTTGACTTCTGACTGACCGCGTCATAAGTTCCGGGGGAGTCATTTCTGACAGTACTGAAGAGCTTAATGTCAAAGTTGTCAAAAGGTTTCCAAGATCATGGTGCTTGACCTGAATTGGCTTGCTGAGGTTGGCCATGAGTGCGTCTGTGACAGTGGGTGGGTTCTCATCCTTCCTTCCCCCTTCCTCTTGGCCATTGACAACAGCCACTTTGGTTAGATTGTCTGAAATGATTAAGTGGTGAAAACCCCACCTGTTTTTCTTCAGATTTTCCACTGTCTCGGATTCTGTCGTTTTAAGTAGCATGGTTACTCTGGTGGTCCTTCCCACATCTCTGTGTTATTGCGGTCAGGTATTGTTGATATCTTCACTGCTAAATGGCAGCTATGGACAAAGCAGGTACATCTTTTTTGTCATAATGTATGAAAGACTGTTTTGTGTGTAGGTATAGCCAGTAAGAGTGTGTGCTTGTTTTTGTTTCATTGTTGAAATGTATTTAAATAATGTATATCATGTATCATGAGGTTGAGGTTGAAGTGGTTCATAGAAAAGTATCGGGATGTATACCAGGATGCGTTGACGGCAACTGGCAAGTCCAATACTAGGCAAGCCAGTTCCCCCCCTAATTTCATCTGTCATCTATTCTATGTGATCTGCGTGATCATTAACAAATTTTGTCAAAGGTGAAAGCTCTCGGAAACGTTGGCCACTTAACTTGAAGCTGTAAAACTGTACAGCTAACTGCTACACTGAAGGAAACGGCCCTCGCAAGGGTGGTTAGCTTTCGCAACCTCCACTTAATTATAATTACTGTGGAATTGGCGGCACCCATGGGGAGGTCTGTGTTGCCGGACTGGCCGTCCAGTGTCCGGATGGACGGTAATTTAATGGGGAATAACGGCAGCCATAATAAGTGTGGTGAGAGATTCATGGGGAGAAGGAAATGGAGAGAGAGGTCTCCATTCTCGCACAGCTTTCGGGGGCACCCTGCCACGACCACGTCACGCAAATGAGACGTCCGGCCAGAGCGGAATCGGACTGCAAACAAGCAGCTTACTGAAAGATTCTTTGTTAGCCTGTTTGGCTGCCCTATGAGGACTACCCAGCCCCCCCCCTCCCCAAGTCATCAGCAGCCACCACATTCTGAGGCATGACTGAGACTCAAAAGGGGGCTCTTTTCATTCCCGCTCTTCCTCTCCATCTCTCGGTTTTCATCCCTCATTCTTCTTGCTTTCTTGTCTGTTTGAACTTCTAGGCTACCCAGGTACTCCTTTGCTCTCTGCTCTCACCTCTGGATGCAACTTTCATCCTTAGAATACATACATACGCTCCTCTACTTACGAATGAGATACGTTCCGAACAGCCGTTCGTAACTGGAAATGTTCGCAAGTCGTTATTCCAACATAATTTTAAGGGTATTTGCAAGTACAAAGAACTAGGATGCTGGGAGTCCACACGTTACCTCTGCACGGGGGGAGTAGAGGCCAGAAGTCGTACCAGGCGGAATTGGTGCGCAGGAAAAAAAAATGGATGTCGCGGACAGGAAACGGGAGCCCAAATGAACACAATTTGGACTTAGTCCTCTTCGTTTGTATGCCTGAAAGTTTGTAAGTTGAAAGTTCGTAAGTAGAGGAGCGTCTATTTTCATTGTTATGAAAGGATCTTGCTGTAGGTTTGCTCTCTTTGGAGATCAGAGGGTTTTCTTTGTTACTGTTGAGTGGTGTTTACTTAAATAGGTGTGCACTGCAGAATCATCTGTGACCTTGTGCCTGGCAGTGACTATGTCAAGTTTGCAGTGCTGATCTTGATCTGGATTTCGTTTTTTTCCTCATCTGGGCCTGGCCTGTCATTTAGCTTCATCTTATCTTCATATAAGGCATTTTGCAGAGTGTCTTGCTTTGGGCTTTCCCAATCTCATCTGCTGCAGTGTGAGTTGTGGGTTTAATGCCTTTGTTTTAATCTGGACATTTCACCATTATGACATGTAACTGTATACATTATAACTGTAAACTAAAATAAACTGTATCCCATTGCAAAGAAACCTGATGGAATTTATTCCTAACCCCTCCACACATGGCTTCATTAGGTCTTTGTGGTTACTTTGGCGAGGGTCTTCCGTAGCTCTGCACTGCCAGACAGTAGATGATCCAGGCGCACACTAGGCCAGCAGGCAATTTCCAAGGAAAGACCTTGAACTAGAGGTTAAAAATGGGTCACATCCAAAATGGGAGAAAAACTGTTGCGCCCAGATTCACACTTGAAGCTTTCAATGTTTTTTTTTTTTTTTTTTGCTTGGAAGATGTATGTGTCCTGTGCTCTGGCTATCCCCGTTTTACCATCACTGAACTCACTTGCAGTTAAGGTGTCCTTGGGTCTGCAGCTTTGCCTGTTATATGTTGTAGCGGAACTAGTTCATCTGCATAGGGAAGAGGAAGAAGCAGAGGGCTGTTTTAACATATGCACACACTTCCAGTTGGCCCATAAACCTTGCCAGTGACATGTTTGTTATCTTGTCATTGGTAGCTATTACAGGGGCACCCATGGGGTGATTGTGGTGTATGACGTCACCAGCGCAGAGTCCTTCGTCAATGTGAAGAGGTGGCTGCATGAAATAAATCAAAATTGTGACAACGTGTGCCGAATATTGGGTGAGTCTTGCTGCTTTGTACTTGAGTAGAACGCCGGTGTTTTATGGTTTTTATTATTTGTTTATTTTCTTGTGAAATGTGAAATGCCCCCCCGCCACCACTGACTTGACTCTGTCATTTCTCACCAGTGGGTAACAAAAACGACGACCCCAACTCCAAGGTGGTAGAAACCAACGACGCCCAGAAATTCGCGGAGCAGATGGGCATCCGTCTCTTCGAGACGAGCGCCAAGGAGAATATAAATGTAGAAGATGTAGGTTGAGTCATGAAGCGAATCGCCGAGTATGAGGGAGGTCTTATGGGGATGGGGGTGCGGACACAGCCTAGAATGGGCGGAGTTTGACAGGGGTCTCTGCTTGCTGTCAGGCTTCCTTTCTGCTGTTTCAGTCAGTTTGTAGATTGATGACACCACTAACTGGTTTTCGGTTTGTTTTTTAATTCTGTATTGTCACAGGAACTCGTACGCAGGCATCTTGTATATAATTCTGGCGTCATCCTTGCCCTGAAACCAATCTGTAAACATAGACATTCAATACGGAAAATTTAGTTTAACCGCTCCGCTCTAATGGGCGAGAAAATAACCCGGCCTGTTTGCCTGGGGGGTCCCCCTGCCCTTCCCCGCAGATGTTCAATTGCATCACGGAACTGGTGCTGAGGGCCAGGAAGGAGGCGCTGGCCAAGCAGCACCAGCAGCAGCATGAGAACGACGTGGTGAAGCTTGGCAAGAGCGGCAAGAAGAAGAAGAAGTGCTGCTGATGGACGGAGGGACGGAGGGAGGGCATGGCGCAGCTGCAGCCAGCACACTGCCATGACATCTAATGAACTGAGAGAGTATAAATATATATATATATATATATATATATATATATATATATATATATATATATATATATATATATATATATTTTAAAAAGATTTAATAAAGAAATTATGGGGGAAAAAATGGAAAAAAAAATGGTGCAGTCCCCTTTGGACTGCGTCAATCATAAGGACTTGTACAGATTCACAAATGGACAGATTTTTATGCGGAGCAAATGGATGTTTTATTTGGGAATCGCCACTTATTTAATAAACTGGTCCAGCTCCTGAACATTCAGGAAACTGATGCAGTAGAGCCGCCCCCTTCAATTTTCACATCTTTTTGTTTCTGCCGGCATATCGTCGCTCTGTGTCTTGGGAGTGGTTTATTAGTCTGCCGAGTCTGACTCAGGAGAGGAGGGCCCATTCACTCTTTTACAAGGGGGAGGCATCGTAATACTTTAAATGTTTTTGAGCATTGACATTCCTGTTCCGTTTCTTTCACTCTGGTGCCTGCACGTCATAAAAATGATCATCTGTTACTTTTTAATCTAAGGACGAAGTGATTGTTTCCTCCATAGCTGGTGAAATTCCTTTTTAAGTCCCCCCCCCCCTTATTTTGCCAAATGGTCCCTCCCACTATCAGGTGAAAGTCATACCACTCTGCCCAGTCTGCACCTGCGTATCAACAACAGAACGACAGCCAAGCTTTCACTCAACGCCAGTCACAAAGAAAGACATTTGTTTGAATTTTTAATTATTACTTAAGAAAAAGCTGTCAGTATAATCATAAAATTAGCTGTACGAGGGCTGTTTTGGTTGCCAGTAAATGGTGGTACCTGTTTCTGCACTGAGTGTTATGCTGACTCCGGTCAAACTGACGCTGTACTCAGCTTCTGGAAGGTTCTCCCAAGCAACACTCCCAGGACACTTGCGGCGAAGTCAGTCCTGATGTTCTGTTGTTGACGTACAGTCTGTACTTTTCACAGTTGAGAACCGTGTTTTAGGACTCATTTTTGGCCTCTCGAGCCGCGTGTTTACGTCATGAATCTGCGTAGCCTCGTGTCGAGATTATTAAACCAGGATTAATCTAAAATTTTAATGTTGCGCTGTACACACGGTGTCCTCACGTTGCCATGTTGATCTGCTTTTGTACACGACGTGAGCTGCGGCCTATGAGGCCCATTGCCTGCATCTATGATGCGTCGAGGCTGTGAGGCTCCGTGAGCTCGGGGCAGGCGTGGGAGCAGATGGCGGCTTCTGGGAATGGCCTTGTCTGTCTTGGTGAAACCATGGAGTCTGTCTAATCTCCCCTGAGCTTTTGCAAGCCATGCTTCTTTTCCATGACGTGTCCTCCGCACACCCTGACGACAAGCCTGTTGCATTTTGGGCCTGGTGGCCGGATGCTCGTTTTTGTGCCCACTTGCCGCATCTCCCCTGAACCCGTGTTAAGTTCGTAACGGCGTCACGACAGCTGGGAAGCTTTGTGAAATCAGCCCCCAGGACCAGCATCATTGGACTTCTCCATATGGCATGCGCTCAATGGGGGACTGGATCAGGAGCCAGGCATGTGTTCAGCAAGGTGGATGCCTGAGGTGATGTGAGCAGTACAAAGAGCGGTACCTCCGTTGTGTCAGGCTGTTCGGAACCTCCACCCGCCGAACACTAAGAGCCATTGTTTACAAGATGGCCGCCACCGGGCCGCGCTGCTGGCGCTGCTCACGGCCGAACAGACGGGCCTCTGTGGATGACGTCTCTGCCCCTCACTCCAGGTTTAACTTGAGTTTTGTAGGGCGTTGCCGTTTACGAAACGCTGGACCAAGTGTCAGCCAAGCAGAGATCATGAAAACCCATGTGTGAATGAGATGGTTTTGTTGGAATACATACATGAATGTTTGTATATATAGATATTTTTGTATATATGTTCCCTTTGACATATTCACATACATATTTACACATAAACGTGCATGTATGTATGCACGTATAAGTGAATATAAGTATGTCAGAATTTTTCATCTGTGGTTTACTGTACACTGGAGAATTAAAATGTCTCATTGTTCGTTTCTCTGCCCCTTGACTTTAATCGGTAGTAAACATTTTCCAAAACGTGGCGTTGTCGTTCATTTTGACTGTTTGTGGCTTAAGCAGAATGTGTGCTGAGTTTTAGCGCAGCTACAGCTGCTTAATTTGCATTCCCTTTGTCTCGGTAGTTTTCCGCACATCTGAATTGGAGCTGGGCACCATACATCCCCAGCTACTGCATTGTGTTTCCATGCCACATTGCACAGCATCCCTTCAGGCAGTTAAACAGTATTATTTCTCTGAGTATGTGGGGTTTTCAACTTTCAGTGTTTAATTCTTATGGGCAGTTTTTTTTTTTTGTTGCAGGTAAACGCTTAAAATAGGCCACTAATGTCCTAAAGCATATTATCTCTATGGAAATGCTCAGTAAAGTTTAATATTACTTAAAATTTTTAAGTGTCCTTATGTCAGTCAGCAGTTTCCAACTCTACTCATTATGATATCAATGACCCACGAGTCCCATCTGCCCTGGAAAAAATAGATGAGACATCAACACTTGTCTTATGAGGCAGCTTAAAATCCGGCTCCGGGTATTTCGCTGTCTGCAAAGGTCTGTTATTATTCTGTGCCTTAGTATGGCATTCTTGCAGAGATGTTTTCACTAATCACATCTTTGATAGGTCATTGCTGTCACTCCAAAATGTGCCATGTAGTTGGGTCAAAATGGAAGAGCAGCTACAAGCAGCCAGGAAAACTATTTACTTGGCGGGGCTAGAATGGAACACAGGATGGACAAACTGGAGGAAGGAGGTCATTTTGAATAAGTTTTTTTTTATTGGTTGGTTAAACAGTGGGAACATTTACAGACATCTTCAACAGTGTTCTACTAAAAACAACATTAGTTTTTGATATTTGATTTAAGGTCTTGGCAGCCCATTAGACCAAACAATATATTTAAAATGGATTAAAATACCACCACCGTTGTATGACCCCACAAGATGATGGCAATTAACAGTCCTGTTGGATTCTTGTTGGAATACGGCCAAGAGGCAGGCGCAGTGCAAGCAGGCGGAAGCCCAGCTCATCAGCATTCAGCGGACCCGGCTGCTGCAGAGCAGGCCTCCAACAAAGGGATGCTGACAGGACTTCAGCCACGGCTGTGTTCTGTGCTCTTGAGCGACGTTAGCATTAGCTGCCAGTACTGGGGCTGGCTGTGGTGTCCACTTTAGCTTTAGCGAGGAGGTGACTCGAAACATTTTGTCATGGTAGGTAGGCGGTGTCACTGGTTCTCTAAAACCATGCAGCTACCCAGGGGGGGGGGTAGCACTGTGGCTTTGGGTCTGTGTGTGGGCTTTGCATTCCTGCTTCTTTGCACAGTCCAAAAACATGTATTTCAGCAAACTGGCATCTAAACTGGCGCTTTTTACAGCGGTTAAATATGGCTGAGTGCTCCTTGCCCCCAGAGCGTCACACTCTGCTCTTGAAGTGCTCAAGGCGTGTCTGCGGTCTCATTCATGTCGTAATCATTCCAGTCTGACTGCCCTGGCAGCTTTGTTGACAAGCTTCAGTGAAGGTTAATAAAATAGCGTCTCTGATCTCATGGCATAGTTAGAAAATGTTTCTGAATCCTCTTTTTTTATACTCTCTCATTCACGCTTACATTGGCAATGCAGACTTGCACAGGTTTGCTGGGTTATGGTGGCATCTGGGCTCCCCTGTTCCTGTGTGATTCAGCTCCCTGCTCTGTGCATACTGCTTAAACCCACCCCTAAGAGTTTTCTTAGTTTATTTATTGTACGACTGCAGCAGATGTCTGTTACATATTTAAACAGACAGGGTGGTGCTCTGTGCTCAAAAACACACTGGGGGGGTCCTGTGTCTGAATGTGCAACTTAAAGGGTGGAACTGGGGGCAGAGCTCACACTGCCCCCCTGCAGCTCCACCCATCACTGGTTGTTTAAATTGTGTCTACATTGATGAGAATTAAGGAAAATCTTCCAGTTTGTGGCCCACGCTATTCCAGGTTCATTATAATAGTCTCATATATCTGAGACATTTTAGGCTTAATGGTTCAGTTCTTCTTGAAGAACGAGAAGAGTTTCTTGTCCCCGTTCCCATGACAATTTGCCCTGGTTGACGCCAGTCTTGTGTTTCCACCAGAGAATGAGTACGGAGAGACCCAGAACTCATCCTGGTGTTTGTCCATCAGTTGCTGATTGACGATCCTGAGCATGTCATCCTGTGATGGGGCGGGAGGATGCATATGCACCAGTTAGCTGATGATGAACAAGGAAGGCTGAAAAGTCATCCTGAAACAATTAGACTGCTAGTAAAATGACCATTTGGTCATTGTTATGTAAGCTAATTATAAGTTGTGTAAGCTAATTATAGGCCTTGTTATTTGTTGAAATGTATCCCCGAACATGCAAACTCTATGTTAAGCCTAAAAGGGCCCAGCATGGTTCAGAATGGTATGGAAAAGCACAAGATGGCACTTGGAGGCTCAGCCCAATGTCAGGAAAGCGGAGAGGAGTGGTGACAGGGGGCAGGACCAGCAGGGGAATGCGCTACACCTTCATACATTCCCTGCTGTTAACCACACACAATCACCCCGTAGCCGTGTGGTGGTGGGGTTACCGCATCTAAATTTAAGCAGAGAGGGGGCTGTCTGACCCGGGTTGTTTGCCCATTGCTGCTTCAGTCATTGTGACAGCAAATGATATCACTTGGTGCTGTGGGTCTCAGGTGGTAGGGATGTACAGTGCTTGGGTTCGGCTTTGGTTTTAGGTAAAATCAGGAGCCTTGGAACCGTATAACCAGATATGTTAAAAAAATATGTTTTTTTGCCAAAAATTTTTGCAAAAAATTTGAGAAATTTCTTAACAGATAATCACTGTAGGCAAAATCTGAGTTCCTCTTTTGTGTTTTACTAAAACATTAGGCAAATAAAATTAGCTTTAACATTAGCACTCATTCCAATATATTTTAAAATGTACACTGAAAGTCCAGGACTCCAGCCTTCCAGGACCAGGGATGAGCATCTGTGCTGTAAAAGGTCTCATGCTAGAGTGGTTTCCAGGCAACTGAGTCTTCGCACACTGAAGAACATGTGTAATATGAAGAAGTTATAGCAGCCAAAATGAGACACTGGAGCAGCTGGTAGGATCACCAGCACAGATCCTGATTTAAACCGCTTCACCTTAAACGCACGTGTGGATACAGCCAAACTACACTGAGAAACAACAACACTATATGGGAAACGCTATGTATGTTAATTTACCTTTCAGAAGTGTGGTTGATTTTCCCAGTTATCAGCTCAGTATCTAAGACACTTCCTTAAACATTTTTGTTGACTGATGTAACTCTGCAACATGAGCTGTGATCTTCAAATACCAACAAACCTGCCAAGCCTCAAGCTGTTGTGAAAGGCTGAGTTTCTGCTGTATGGCATCCAGCAGCTGACTGTTGAGGGACATGATGTCAATCTTGCACTGGCCCAGCTCCAACTCCATTGCATTCCTCCTGCAATGGGAAACGAATGAGCAGAGAACTTTGTTGGGATAGTTACCTTTGAGATGTCCAATTGGTTTGCCAGCTGCAGCAGGAGAACATTAAGCTGCTTTTACTTGGCCATCCCTACTACTGATCTGCCCTTCAAGCTGTGGAATGACATGGTTGTCATGCAACACACATTCTCAGTTCCAGACCCTGTGGGCAGCTGCCTGTTAGTTTTTCAATGGGAGGAAGCGGCTGACGGTATGAAAATGTCAATTTGTGCAGACCCTGCATAACGGGACACAGCTCAGTTCCGCTGCAACCCCTGGCTGTGCTCCAGGGTCAACACATCTCAGCTCAATCTCTGTGCTGAAATTGATTCAGCCCAGTCTCATGCCCTAATCAGCTAAATGGCCCGTTTACTATTGGTTCAAGGATGCCTGCTTTGCGTTTTGAATCCATTTGACGTTATTACACATATGTGCAGTTTTTTTTTTTTAATCATTGAGCAAATCACTCCCATCTGGGTCTGTTTTTTTCCAAAACTGATGAATCTTGGAGATTAAAGGAAATTTTATGTTAGGCTAAAGAAATGAAGACAGTTCAAGTGTTTCCACCAAGAGTTTGGGGCTGTGGCAAGCGGCCACCGGGAGGAATGGCCAGTCTATAATTAAACAATCCGTATCACCGTGATCCCGTAGTGGTTAAGTGACAAATGGATGTATAGCTTTAATAGTATATTGCCCAATTGATTATTTACATTATAATTACATGTACAATGCAACAAAAATCGAAATATACAAATACCAAATGTGCAAAGTACCCTAAGAGTAAAATGCAGAAATCATTCACTCTTACAGTGTGAGATGTAAGGATGTGTTATTTTCAAATGCACAAAGCTGTTTTTGCAACACAGAAGCAATGGAAAATCCATCCATCCATCCTTATCCTACTGGGTCGCGGGGGGTCCGGAGCCTATCCCGGAAGCAATGGGCATGAGGGAAGAACCCAGGATGGGGGGCCAGCCCATCACAGGGCACACTCACACACCATTCACTCACACACCATGCATACCTACGGCAATTTAGCAAGTCCAATCAGCCTCAGCATGTTTTTGGACTGTGGAGGGAGACCGGAGTACCCGGAGGAAACCCCACGACGACATGGGGAGAACATGCAAACTCCACACACATGTGACCCAGGCGGAGACTCGAACCCGGGTCCCAGAGGTGCAAGGCAACAGTGCTAACCACTGCATCACCATGCCACCCCATACAGTGCTGACCACTGCACCACCATGCCACCCCATACAGTGCTGACCACTGCACCACCATGCCGCCCCGCAATGGAAAATATACCTATAAATTAGAAAGTATATATATATGTATATTTTCTGTGCCCTTGTTTCAGTGGCTCCACAAATTGTTTACGCAGCAGCACAGCAGGAATGAAACGTTTTTTCTTCTTGTCAGCTACAGACCACAAACGGTGAACCACCCAAACATGAAAATACTTCCATATTTCATATTAAATAATAGAATTATATCATAATATTCTTCAGTATTCCATATCTGGAAATACAGGGTTACAGCAATAATAATAATAATAATAATAATAATAATAAATCACATGCTAGCAAGCTGGATACTTTGAAACTGACATTCATGATCTGGGTTTAATTTACTGTTTGGAGTCTACATTGAAGAACAGAAGACCACAGCGCTGCTTTGAAAAATGCTAGGACTGCTATTTCATTCTAGCCACAAGGGGGAGCTTCACACACATTTTTACATTCATATCTCATGGATGGTCAGCATGACCAGTGAGAATTATATGAAGAGTGTAGTCCCACAATGTGGGGGTGCTGGCAGAAAGTGAACTGCAGCAGGTGCAGGGTTGTGTTCCTGTGTCTGATGTCCTACTTGGCAACTGCATTGTCTCGGTCTCGTATGACGCTCAGCAGTCACTCCCCAGGTTCCCGGGCCTCTGCCAGGACTCGCAGACTCCCAGCTTCCTCCTTCACAGAGCAGAGCTCTACAGAGAGCAGCGCCACCTGAAGGCGACACAAGGATTCATCCAACAGACATGCGCAACGAAGGAAAGTCAGGCCTGCGTGAACTGGCCTGCTGTGGCAGAGATGCACTGACCTGACTGTGAAGTTGCAACACCTCCTGCTGCCTGCTGCAGAACCGCTCCTGCTCTTCCTGAAAAAGCTCTCTGGATCCCTGCAGCTCTTCTCTTAGTCTCCTCACCTGGTCCAGCGCCTCCTCATCACAGTGCGGCGAGACCTACACACAAGCACACATGCTGTCCATCTGCAAACTTCCAAATCGCTCTTCAATGGCCACTTACGGATTTGTCACGAAGGACATAAATGCTGAGTTTCGTTATCAGTGAGTGTAATTTGACAGGTGAGTCACGTGCGGAATTAGCAACTCTGCGTGTATATTTCTCGGTGTCAGCCTGATCTTCCGAAGCGGCACCGTGGACTCCGCGCTGGCCAGCAGGTCGCCATGGAGACCGGCAGCAGACGGGTCCCTGGCTGTCAGAGTGTCGCAGGACAGTGTGGGCTCCATGGTGCTGCTGCCTCGCAGGTGCGAGTAGAGTGAGCCCACCTGGCAGCGGGCGTAACGTACCCTGGAACGCAGCTGCGTTAGTGGCAGAGAAGGTGGGGAGAAGGCGGGTGTTAAATACCAGCAGCAAGACATTCACTTTGCATTGCCTCATAACGTTAAGTATCTTTGTGCAGAGGGATCCCTGAACAAGCCTCCTGTGCTTGAAACCAAGGTTCTCCAGCTGGGCACGACAAAGCCTCTGCATATTTTTTAGTCTGCCTACACATTAAGCACTTGACTGTGGAAATTATTATGCTAATTAAATGAATATAACCTTTCCTCTAAATACTGATTCTGTAAGATTGTTACAGAGTGGGAAAGCATACAGGCAGGTTATGCCGTTGTTTTACTGTGTGTGTTTTATGCTGCTTACCTCTCTTTCAGTGTGTGTGAATGTGTGTGTGTTTTTCTGTGTCTGTGTGTGTTGTGTCTGGGTGTGTTTTGTGTGCATGTTGGTCTCTGTGGGTCAGACATACATTACATTGTGGGGACCAAAAGTCCCCACAATGTAACAAAAACCTGTACTTTTGACGTTGCTGGGGACTATTTTATTATTCCCCACAAGGGGAAATTCAACTTAATAAAAATCTGTGACTGCAATTAAAAAGCTAAAAAGTCCTGTATTTTGTTTGGTTACTAATGGTTAAGGGTTAGGTCTGGGAAGGGATTAAGGTTGTCATTGCTGGGATTTTTGATCATAGAAATGAATGGAAGGTCCCCACAATGATATGAGTACAGGTCTGTGTTGTGTGTGTATGTGTGTGTCTGTATACCTCAGTGCTTACCTGGTTCTCCTCTTCCTCCTCCCGCTCCATCTCACATTGGGAGTCTCGCTCTACAGAGTTCCCCTCCTGGTTCAGCTCCTCCAAGTGCAAGCCAAGCTGCTGGCGGGAGACGCGCACCTCCTGCAGGTCCAGCTGGCTCTGCCGCAGCTGTGGGGTACAGCAGGGATCCTCCGATCAGACAGCTGGCACATGGGAAGGGGCCCCATCAGATCCCCCAATACTGTCATATCAATCGGCCAATACGCCAACCCCATTCATCCGTCCTACTAACCGAATAAAAAAGCCAGTTTGTTGCTGTATGAGCAAATACTCTACAGTTGGAAACTCCTGAGCAGCATTCAGAATAGAACAGTAATGGGCTTTATGTTCTGCATGTATAAGAAAAATGGTACTTTATAGTTTTCATTGATTTGTGGAATTCTAAAACATTCGAATTTCGTATGAAAAAATAGCTGTATATAATCATCAGGTAAAATATCTGCTTCTGAGCAGAATAAAGTTATGTGACTAATTTTAAATTCAAGTAAGGCAAAAAAAACATTACTTTTTTTGCACATTACTTGCAAAAAACACATTACTCGCGAATCCTTTTCACGACAGTTCTTCTCCAGAGCGAACGCCCGCTCGCGCAGCTCGTCCACGGCCACGTGGAGGACCTCGTTTTCCCTTCGTACGCCGCTCATCCTCCGCTCCAGCTCTCTCTTTCTTTCAGAAAGACGCCGTATCTAGGGGAAGAGGAGGCAGGGTGTGTAAGAAGTCCCTTATAATGGTGGACAAATTTCCAGAATATCTTAAAATACCAGCAAAAAGTTTGAGTCCTCAGTCACTAGCATGAAAAGAAGAGGCGCTGCCTTCTTGGAATTAAAAAGGTTTAAATCTGTTAAAAGAAATTACCGTCTCACCAGTATTCCTGTACTCTTCTCATAACATTTGACTGAGGGAATCAGCAAGATCCCGCCCATGCATTACGAGTGGCTTCTCCTCCCCCGAAATTTTTTGGAAACATTATTTTGGTGCGGTTGACTTCACTACTCTGTATTTCCCTCTCTTTTTTACACTGAAATGCAGTTAAAAGGCATTTCAGCGATTCCTTCTTGCTACTATAACCTACACCAGCATGTATGTGTGCTGACAAGAGCAAAGTGTAAAAACTGGCCCAAAACACTTCAGGTCCAACTTATCATTCCTCTGACTAGAACTGTGACTGTTAAATATTTATCCACGAATATTGAGGATATTTATTATACATCATTTTCTATCCTAGGATATCATTCTTAATTTTTTTTGCCAAAATATGCATTGTTACTTATCGTATTTATTTTGATTGAAATTATTCATTGAAATGCAATGACTTTTAAGTATTCTTTGGCTGAAATATTGGTCAATTTCACCCTCAATTTTCTTACGGAAGCCTACAAAAACCTCACTAAACTAGGCACCAGAAAAAGGAGGTACTCCAATAGCCATGTCTCAAAAATGTGGGTTTTTTTTTGTGTTTTCATTTGGTATCGAAATAAAACATTCTGACTTATTAAATCAAACATTGGTCAAGTTTCAAATTTTACTTTCTGGTACCAACTCGAAAGGTATAAATCACTCAGAATGAAAACGCAGACATTTTACTGGTTCTCGTTAATCTTAAGTGTTTTAGATGCACTTTAATTTTGTATTTTTAGTCCTGCATTCACAGGGTAAATTGCGGTTGGTTACGCATCACTGGCATTACAGCTGAGTCTGGTTTTAAAGACACTTCACCTCACGGATTGTTCATTTCTAAGGTTCTGGGTTATAGAAGATGGAAGATGAATATTTTTTTGTAAACCAACGACTATTTAAATGAATGACGGTGACGACTGTAACCAGAACCAGAACATTGACAAGTTGGAGGATCTCATCAGTAACAGGTTCTCAGATGGCAGCAGTTACTGGCTTTGTTTGTCTGTTAAGTGACTGGGGGCTCAGTGTCTAGGTCTCTTTCGCGATGTTCTGTGATACATGCAGCATGAAAAGAGAGCAGATCTGCTACCAAACTGTGAGCTGATGGAGTTTTGGTCCCTGGGACATGGGGATGACATTGCTGACATGAGAGACAGATTTGTAATTCGATTTGATTAACAACTTGGAAGGAAATTCAGAGAAAAGCGTAGCTATAAGTTATATTTATTAATCATTATGGACAATGACATGGGGCAGATGACTGAATCTGACAGATATACAGCAGATCTTTTTGATGGATGTGCAGTTGAGTCTGGGGGAATCTCATCCCTCGCAGCGCTCAGACAATGCTTATTCATAAGTTCTTGCAAAGCCAGTGGAGAAACCAGTCCATCGCAGAAAGGCTTACAGGCATACAGATGGAGCTTTTTCTGCTCCATTTTAGGACTGAAATATGGCACATGGAGAGCGTACAAGGACAGCCGTGGAAAGGAAACACTGAAGTTAAGTTTGAGATAATTTAACCACACACTCCTATGATTAGGATAATTTCATGCTATAATGTATCCGCTAAACCCCTGTATCTCAAGGTACCAGCTCCTGTGGGTCACTCAGAATGTGGTTAAAAATGTTTTATTATTATGTATGATTATACATTTTATATTTTTGGCATTTTTCTCTGTTTTTATTTCAGGTAAATTAAAGATGCCTATGGTGTTGATGTAGGAGTGGGCGGAACACCGGTGTCATAGTCATTACCAGTGTGATTATATGGATTTATGAATACTTGTCCTTACATAGTCTATGTAACCGGTTTATCTGCGTTGTGAACTTTTAACACACTCTGGCATGGTGTGGCGATATCAAATTAACAAATTCAAAATAAACCTATTTTGTGTAACTATACACATTAAACGAAATAACCTGGTTACGTATATATATATGTATATGTAACAGCAAATTAAAAAGTAAAACATATGTTAAATCAGCGCATATATATATGTATGTGTGTGTGTGTGTGTGTGTGTGTGTGTGTGTGTGTGCGTGTGTGTGTGTGTGTGTGTGCCGCTGCCTTCATGCATGACTTCTCGTGCCTGGTAAAAGTCACAACTGCCCAATTAACACTAGAACCACCCTTTCCTCATACCCTTGAACGTCAAACTCCGTTAACCTCCAAGCCAGACGTATTTCGGTGTATACAGCCCTTTTGTTTGTGCTATGTTGCCTTTAGCATTAATAACAGAAGCGAATGTAACATCACCTTCAACCAAAAAACAGTAATGTTCCTAACAGAGTGGCTGCTCTGTCCTGACATGGTAAAGCTTAAATGTTTTCAAACACAGTATTTTATAAAATGTTGGATGAATAGATGTAGTTTATTTGTGATTTTATGTTTGTCAAAGTTTACACTTTTTAAACAACTGCATAAAGTCATGTTTTCTTATGCAAATCAGATCACGTGAAACAAGCGTATTTCTTTCAGAGTTCCAACTCTCACGCATCTGGCTTGACACACACTACCACTCACGCCAGAAATCTTACGGCAAATCTATCTTATTCCATTATAAACCTAAAATTAGCGACAACAAAGGCCTTAGGATAGTTTGCAAAACTTACAGACTATATTCAAGGTACCATGATATAATACCCTACAAAAAGTGAAAAATACCGTGAAATAATTTTAGGTCATATCGCCTACCCCTATGCTGATGTTCTATTTACTATTACTGCACTATATTTTGGGAAATAAAAACTGGGTTATGACTTAATCGCTAAGGAAAATTGTGGCTCCTGAACACTGGATCGGTGTACTCACTAATTGGTAGATAATGCTATATACTTACTGATGCATGGTGCCAAAAGAGGCAGATTCTCTTATTAAATTCATTACAAGCATTCAATTTGTTCAATAGACATTCTTCATTAAAAACATTATCATGGGCTACAACTAGCATTCATATTGTAGACAAACAGGAAAAGGATTCTTAAAAATTTCAGTTCAAGAACTTTCTCACCTCAGCTTGTAGGCTTTCAAGGTGCGACATGTGCTGATTGATGGAGATGTTCTTCTTCCTGAAGTCTTCCCGCAGCACCTGGAGCTGGGTGGACAGCACCCTCTCGGCTTCTGTCGCCTAGAATAAAGTGCTGTGACTGTGATACAGAGGTAAACGCTGCTGCAGATACTCATGCCTAGGAAGATCAAACGATATTCCTGAAAGATTTCTAGCTTAGTGTATGGCCCGTCCACTGACTCTTTTAATTTCAATTTAACATTTTGCATAACATTCTATCGTCCATTATTAAATAGATGTGTAACTGGGTTGTCATCATGTATGGCCCAGTATGATCACTGTGCAGACTTATTTTTGTTGCAGTCTCCCTCGGTGCATCAGAATTTAGAATATCACAGCCACAGTCTGTTAACCTACAGGCTAGGGCTGTTTTAGGGCTGGGTTGCCCCGAACCACTCTTGAGAAAGGATTAGTAACTGGATTTCTGGTTGTGATGTAAGATGTACTGTAGCAGTGTGGGATATTGCGGTGCTGCTCCCTTAAAATTGATATATTAATCTGTCTGGGTACGCAGACCCTCAAATCAGCGAGATGGCAGCTGAAAATTCAACAAAAGGCATAGGGAGTATGCCTTGTTGAACTGATTCCAGTAGTAGCAGCCAATAACAAAACAAAACAAAACTGCCTGCAATTTCCAGTAAGTAAATCACAATTAAAATCAACAAATTTTAGTGTAATCCTGCTTTGGAAGGCTGTTCGTAAGGAAGGAGAACTTTCAGAGAGAGCATCAGGGGGTTAAGGACAGGAGAGAAGTGGATTCTTAATGCACAAAATGGAAGCTCTTATTTGTACATCCATAAAAGGTTTGGTGCTGACCTTACCTAATGATTGGCATGAATGTTTGTGCTAGCATGGGGTCAGTTTGTGGAGCAGACCTCTGAGGTGCCCGTGGCTCCTCTGCAGAAACATCTCAAGCCCCATTTCCCCCACGCTTCGGAACGCTTTGCATGCAGGAGTTTGGGCGAAAGACCAGCTGTGTACCCAGGCCTTATCAAGGGTGGCCACTGCGGCCTCCTGCCCTGGTGCTAAGCTGCCCGGAGGCACACAAGCCTCCACCAGTGCCACCATGGGTCACCAGTGTGGTGTCGCACACGTGCATCTGCGTATCTCAGTGACACTCCGCTCTGCCTTGCTGATCTCAGCAGCGCATGCTGTGTCTTCCCAGATGCAGTTTCTGCACTGCAGCGGCCAGCACCCCCTCAGTCATGATTTCGGTTTACAGTCATTTGCCTGCCTTTACCTGCACATACCTGCACTCCTGGCCACAGACGTCCACTTCCTACCTTCAGTGCTCAGTTTTCCCAGTTTTTTTAGTTGTGGCCATTTTTAACTTGGTCATATTCCTTAAATGTGCTTGATAGCTAGTATGTCCTAAATTACAACAATGTCTTTTCTACATACTATTAATCAGCATCGCCTCAGTCAGTAATCTCAGTTGTAAAATCTCACACAAAAATTCAAACAGATGCAAATTGTGCTTTTTAAAAAAGATCCACTTTTCTGAACATTAACTTCTTTGTATTCCTTGCTCTGTGCATGAATTTAACACCAGTACATTCTTTTAATTTAGTCTTATTTTACACATAACTTTATTTCCTGGTATGCTGTTAATGCGGATAAACATAAGCAATCTTGGCTGCTGATTGCGCGGTACTGGATCGGACCACATTTTAATCCCTCCCCCTGAAGGGAAGCTCTAGTGCGTTTGCAATTTCTGCATTAGCATATGTAAGACTGCAGTCTCTCTGGCTGCTGTCAGTGTGAAGGCACGCTGTTCTTTCTGGTATAGCTGCACACGGGCCCTAGCAGCAGCTGTCTCCGTGGTAACCCCAGATCTGAGATCTGAGTTCCTTTTTTATTAAGAATAATTTTGTAGAATCCAAAATTGGATAATGTGTGGTATTCTATGCTTCAATAATAATTTTATAACTACCGCATTTTAAAACCACGTATATATTATCTAATATAACATAATCTGACTTATTTTTATACCAGCAATCATTAACAGCTGTAGTCCCATCATGCCGTTTGGTTACATTGAAGAGGAAAAGCAATTCTTTAATACCACTGAGCAGGTAGCAAAGGCAGTGTGGCTTGGTCTTACCAGTACAGATACAAAAGGAAAATTACTTTCTCTGAAGTTACAGCAGCATCACAATTCACAGTCCTTTACGGAAGGATTAGCAGGATAACGCTGACTAACAAAACATGGTTTTATGTGTGTTCTGTGTTTTTTTCTGGCTTTTGTTCTTTATATTCCTCATTCTTATAATTCATTTCAAATACTGAATTAGCGAAACAGAAATATTTTGTATTGGCAACTTGTAAAATATAATTTTGAGGTTGTAGAAATGTGTTTATCTGCATCTTGAGATTTTTTAATAATTTTGGTGAATTTTGTTGACCAAGTGAAATGGAAAATTAATAACCCTTTGACCCAGTTTATTGATTGTCATAGCAACAGGAGCTGCATGACAAAGGTCACAATAACTGTGAACTGGTGCAATTGTTTGACTTAAATTCCGACTAGCTGTTGGATTATATTATAGCAACATGCTCATTGAAACACTGAGCATTCAGTGCGACAAATATTAGGAATCCTATTTCTAGAACGAAAACATCCACATTTATGTGATGTTGTTTTATAAAAAATAAAACTATAGGATGAAAGATGGCATGTAGCCTCATATCTCCAGGGATAGGGTTTGAATCCTGGTGTTTGTAAATTGCTCGTAGTGTATATGCCTTCTGATGGACTCGGGTACCTTCCAGAGTGACCACTACTCCAGTGCATTCTTGGATTGATTCCAGACTCACTGTGACTCAGATCTGGATAACTGGGAAATGGATGGTACAGGCCTGCGTTAACTCCTGCACGTGCATGAGTACATGATGCATGCATGAAACAGATGATTTCACACACCTGATCAGCAAAGTGCGAAAAAGTAGAGCAATAATGATAGTAGTTTCTAGATCTAAATATAGTTTAATGAAAGCAAGCAACAAGTTTATATATCAAATCCATACATCAGCTTTTCACCTTAGTTTTTGCTGATTAATTTGCCCATTTTATCCTTACAAAACCAAGAAAAATCTTGGGAACACAGCAGGATCCAGGCAATGCTACAAGCGCGGCTTACAGATGGCCCAGGTAGATCAAACCCACAGCACGAAGGTGCAGTGCAGCTCAGTGTGCCTGAGGGCCGTAGCCTTCAGCAAAAATGAAGGGGGAAGTATTTGAGATTACGGCTAATCTCCTATCTGCTGTGTCCTGCAGTCTATGTGCTGGCTGGCTGTACAGATCAGACCAGGTGGGTGACTGACAGAGAGCATTTAGTGAGCCGCTTCCCATCCACATCAGCTGTGGGTTACTTACAGCATTTAATTATTCATACAGTCTGTTTCTGTTTCACCGTTTTAATTGCTGTGCCTCTATTGTGTATTGTATTATTGTGATCAAATCATTAACATCAACTCAATGAAAAGCCCACACATAGCCTGGCATTTAGAAAAGCAAAAAAAAAGAAGGTTAATGAAACCATTTTGCTGTGCCTCAGCGTTTTCCAGGGGCTGTAGTGGTCAGAAGTTGTAGTCGTTATGGTTATTAGATACTGCCCTTGTTTCTGCCCCTGTTCACATTATGGGAGCGAGCTGCCATCTGGGCGCCGGGTCTTTTGAAAGCAGTACCTGTCTGCTACTTGGGTTTCTGTGACAGATTTTTTTTTCTTGTTTAGAAAGGTGCAGCGTGGCTGAGGATGTAAACAAGACCTCGGCCTTCTGTATCGGGGAACAGTGTAGTTCTCAGTGAGTGATTTCATTAATCAGGCTAGGCGATCACTGTGTGAATTAATTAATGAGCATTCATATACCTCAGTACTTCAAATAAATACCAGTGGATTACAGTACTGTATGAAATATGATAAACTATATTATAAACATAATAACAGCTGGCCTTGCGATGTTAAAATCAGACTGGAAAACCTCTCCATTTCATGTCAAGTATTCACAGAGAGATTTGTTTAATCCTAGTGAGGCCAGGACATGTGCTTGTCCTGAGGAAACGACGCCCAGGGCAGCTTATCGGACAGTAGCCCAGACAGCTATTTCTCAGAGAGGTTTCTTAAGGTTCGAAGCCAACTCATTTCTGTCCACTTAACAGAGCCATTGTGCCAGAATCCAATGTATTACTCAATCTGTGGAGACAGTGGCATCCAGTAGCGGTCAAGTGTGTGCAATATAGTTATATTTATTTGAGACAGACCATTAAGTGAAATATTGTTTACGTTAATCAAATATAGCCATTTTGACTTGGTCACCTGCTGATATATTCCTGACTGCTTAACATGTTGTGTGTACGTGTGTTTGTGTGTGTTGCTTAATGGAACAGGAATTCCACCTGAGTATCTCTGGAGTAGTGATTCCCTAAGGTTAATGTAAAGGCAGAAACAGGCAAGCAAACAGGCCCCTACAAAAAGAACACGTAAGGCAGTGTTTAAAATCTACTGCTGCTCAGCTGTGCAGCACCTGGTTCTCTCAGAAGGACATTCCCCTGTCTGCATGTCATTAAGCACATATTAGGTGCTTTAGGAAACAGCTTACCTCAACAGAGCAAATTGCGTTGGCCCTACGTCTGATCCAGCAAGTATCTGTTCTCTCAGCTGCACAGGTCCAATAGTGACCCCATGACCTGGGCACTGTGCCATTAGCTACTCTGTGGCACCTTTTGCCACCTTAATCATACCACAAATCCCATCATCCCTCCTCACCATGTAAGCAGTAAGGTACTGACCCTGCTCAGCTGTTCCAGCAGCTTGTGGTTCTGCTCCAAGAGCTCGGTAACAGCCTGGTTCTTCTCGCGGTCCAGCTCTCGGGTGCGGGCCTGCTGGAGCTCAAACTCGCCCTGCAGCTGCTGCAGGTCCATTTCCAGCTCGGATACATGGGCCTCCCGCTCCCCCTGCCTGGCCTCCAGCCACTGCCGCAGCTCGTGCCGCTCCTGTTCCGTCTGCTGGGGGCAGGAGAGAGCACTTGGAGATAAGGAGGAGCAAATGGAAGGAAACATGATTTTGAGTGTGTGTATGTAGTATAATTAATACGTGTGGCCTAATTGAAGGTGGATGGATAGTTCAGCAGGGAGATAAAATGAAAGCAAATGGCATTAATTAGAAGATACATTAAGTGCATTCTGCAACCACAATGCAGTACCAGTGCCTGTAGTAATTGAGCCACAAGAGGAAATGGAAATGAGGTGAATATACACCCAGTACTGCATGGTCTAAGGCTATAACAGTGAAAGAGTAATGAAGTGAACTTCACTGGTGGTTGTGGTCTGCGTGATCTTCACAATATCTACACAAGAATATGGATTTGCAGTGATGTGGTTTTAGCTGTGAGATGTCATATTTTGTGCATGATACAGACTGATGCCATTTTGATTTTCCCTATGTCCAGTGAGCGATTATACAGAAACGGCGATGATATAACGATTATGTGGACTAAATAGCATAAGTTGCCGTTTTTTTTATTGTTTCTAGTTGCAGTGAGAAAGGTTGCCGGATAAAGATTTAGCTGATAGTTTTGAGGAACTTATTAAATAATGTAGCGCAGATAATATGATACTTACAGAGAAATCTAAGCCATAACTACTGCTACGTACATTTAGACGGTATTTTCCAAGCTGACGTACGTCAGGTCTTTTTGGATTAATTGGTCATTGTACAATGTATCTTATAGCAGATACACTAGTGGCCAAAATTGTGGCAACACTTCCAATTTTTAGAGATTGCATAACTTTATTTAACTGTTGCTCCAGTCACTTGTTTAATCGTCCAATGTATATTTGGAACTTTCTTTGGTTGTTGATAAACATTATTCGTGTAGTCATTTTTAAAGCGTAATTTAAAAATGCTAGGTGTTTCCACAATTTTGGCCGCAAGTAAATATAACCAGCATGATACATTTTAATAGGTGGTTTGCTATAGCCTACTCGCTTAAGCAACATTTTAACCAAGCTTAATTATCCAAGTTTTAAAAGCACTGCAGATATGGAATACATTAAAAAAAAACAACATTTATTTTACCTCTAGTTTTTCATTAAGGTCTTTGTGTATGTTTTCATATTGCATAGTCAGCTCTTCGTTTCGCTCCAGTAATGTTTTCCCAATCTTGGCGGCCAAGATTAAATCTTTTTCTTTTCGTCGGAAGAGCGTCCGTAAGTTGGTTTCCAGACCAGATAAATCTGCAGCTTCTCCACAGTCACCAATAAACATGTCCAGTTCCTGTTCCAGCTCTATATCCAGACTACGGCTGGTGCGAGACATCGTCTGTCGGGAGGGTCCCTTGTCCCGGGGGGGTTGCATACAGCCGCTATCCAGCTGCCACGGTGCTGAAGTCTCGCCGGTGTTAGAGTGCAGGTCAAAGAAAGCTGACATAGCCGAGCTGGCGGATAAAATAAACTTAACAGAGCTAATTTGACTCAACTATAACACGCCTCCCTCTCGTTTATGATTCGAGTCTATTAACATAGGAATAATTGCAAAACAGGTAGAATTGTTCTTTTTTATAATTATTATGTATAGGCTATACTTATTTCAAAACACCAATGTTATAAGTACTGCAATGCACTGTAATGACTATTCGCCGAGGTACTGTACTGTATATCCGACGTAAAAATAAACTATATAAAATAATCCATATAACTTTTAATATGGCAGTCCGCTGGAGGTAATTAATTTCAAACCCTGGAAGTTCCTCATTTTGACTTTTACAACTGAGGTATTTACGGCCCTTATGAGGCGCTGCACGCCTCCGTGGCCATAAGCCGACCGTAAGCTTCGAGCGTCACGCCATTTTAAAGGAGCCGGCTGCTGGCCTGGGGATTAAATCTGAACTAGACAAGCGGGCATGGTTTTCTGTAATATCGGATGTCACAAAATAGCAAAATATTACCAGTTTCTAATTTCTAGGAAGCAACTTCACCTCCGGTGTTAAAACTTTAAAAATCTATTAAGTGAGGGAGTTCCCCCTACCCGTTGGAGGCGGGGAAAATCTTTTGGATAATAGATTATTGAATGGATTTTACACGGTTACGCCCAGCATGTTTGCAGATTTCTTTTCAAGTGGCGTTGAACCAGATAAATACAGCCTAACTAAAACAATGCACCGTTTTACAGTTGAATTAGCAGTTGAAATGTATTAGTTTAACGATCTGATAGCAAAATATTTAATTTGCCCTCCCTCCACTGACCTAAATCCTTAATGTTACTCATTACCCCTTTGCCTACTGAGACCTCTATAAAACTAGCATGGCTACTTAAAAAAATCATAACGTGTAATAATGTCGCATATTCTCCTTTAATGGCACTTTCATGTGTTCATGGCACAAAGTAAATTTGCCACAAACTTTCAAAATACAGGAATGCGCTTTACGGTCTGCCTCGTTTTAATTATTTGTTTACTGGTACATATATACTAACGCGTGTCTGTATGGTCTAGGTTAATGTGTATGCATTATTTTGTGAATGTAACCCTTTGGGGGAAGCTGACAAAAGCTGTTCTGGTGAACTTGGGACGCCAAAAAGCTAGGTCACGGGCTGCTTCTCACTAGGTGACCGTTACGGCCGTTAAGTTCTTTGAAATTATAATTTTTCCATCCTAGTGGGCTAAAGAAGTGAATGATCTGATAAACTGCTAACTGAAAGAAGTGTAGGTGTTGGAAGCATTTGAGTGGCATTAATACAATGCAATTGTGATATCAAGAACACGGACCGTTTCGATTTCAAAGTAACACCTACTATAGTTATAGTACTTATAGTTTACTTTACTACGCAGCTCCCGGACATAACCTCAGCAGGTAAAACACCACCCTGATGATAAGCGGGGATATTTCAGGCTACTAGCGCCACCTGCAGAGGGTAGGAAATATGCCCTATGTTGCACAATATTTCCGAGAGACGCAAGCGTACACGTAGTACGTGGCGTGCTGACGTCACCTAGAGGAACTGTCAAGCAAAACGCGCAAAATTTGAATGTTTTCAGTGAGGAACGTTGCGGCTGGTTGTAAAGAGATGCTTTGAATACGCGTTTGGGCATTGTTTTCCAGTTTTGTTCGGTTAGATGAAAGCAAACCGAGTTATAATTTGATATAAGGTCCTTAGGTGAATATGAAGATATAATCTATTATCAAATTGGTTTTGATTTTTGCATAGTTTATTAAGCAAGGTTGCTGTAAGCGAGCTAACTAGCTATAGAACTAACTAGTTATATTTGCTGTCTGTACATTTTAAAATATGTTTTGCGATGCTTTTCCAACATCAGTGATTTATCCAAAGGAGTTTTATTTAACGTCGTTTAATAAGTAGCTAGCTGGCTAGTCAGTCTGAGCTTATCTCTCTCCTTTAGGTTACTTTAAGATCACTGCGGAACAATGCTGAAATTCAAATATGGGGCGAATAGCAATACCAGTCTGGTCGCTATGGATCCGATTACTAGCCGCTGCACCCGCCTCAATCATCTTTTACAGGTAAACGTATAGTTTTGTTTACTTCTAGACTGACATATATAGTGCACTGTAATGTTATACTCAGGAAAAGGGCTACGGGGAGCTTTTGGGACGGAAACAGTGCTAGGGTCTCAGTTATCGTGTTGGTGTCTTATTTTAGGTAGTAAAATTGGGAAATGAAAACGTTTTAAATCCAAATTCGACATAAAAAAGAGCATACCAAAAATACCGTATATCTGTTTACATTTTAAGAAGATTTATGAATATCCCCCCCCCCTCCTAATAATAATAAACACTTAATGAAGTCAATGAGGATGCTGACATTTGAGTACTGTTAACCGTGCAACTCTGGAGTGTTTTGGGTTTTTTCTCCACATCCTCCATACCAGGGTAAAGGCAGCTTGCAGAGTCAGCAGACAGACAGCAGTATGACACGCGAAGGGCTTCTTGATGCCCTGCTCCTGCTGTATGAGGAGTGCAGCTCCCCAGAGCTCATGAAGATCAAGCACGTTGCCAAGTTTGTCAACAAATGTAAAGTACCCTCTCTTTTAGTGTGAGATGAGTGGGACCTTTAAATCTGCCATGTTGACGTTGCCTTATTTTGTGAATTTTTAATGCTTAAGATGTATTCCGTTGATCTGAGTTGTATCGTTCAGATTGTCTTTCACTGCAAATGAATTAAATTCATACTGAAGCATCACTCATCTTGGCAAATGGGAAAGGAAATGCATGAAATCAGTCATCCATCCTGCCTTTACATGCTGTTCATTTGTGATAATTGGATTTTCTTTGTTTTCACCTGCCTGGTGGACAGACACTAATGTAGTGGCGGAGCTGAGGGAGCTGCAACCAGGGCCGCAGGACTTTGATCTGTGCGGTGTTGTGGGGCGGGGCCAGTTTGCTGAGGTGCGTGTGGTGAGGGAGAGAGCCACGGGGGACATATACGCCATGAAGGTTATGGAGAAGGCCTGCCTGCGTTCGATGGAAAACGTGAGCAGCAGCTGTGTGGATTGTTACAGTAGCGCTGTCTGGGCTAATCAATGGATGATTAAAACATTGCAAGACATTTCATTATAATTCTTCACTTGCAGACTACTCCCGACTTACAACATATGCGATTAAGCTGATTTGTGCAATGACAGGGCTACAGGATATATTGTTTCAGCATCGTCATTGCGATGTGCACGTGTGCAATAATCACCCCGCGGGATGTGCAATGTGAAATAAGGCAAATTAAATCAGACACGTCATGCTACTTTTTTACTGCTTGATACAAAAGGAAAACTTGGATTCATTGCAGTCATTTCCCATGACTAATTTACAAGAAAATCAGTCTTATATAATTTACTTTGATTTAAAGGTTTTTGGATGCACTAATGAGTGACATGCAGGCTCTGCAAGCACAGCCAACCAGTAATCACAGTTAGGGTTGGGCGATATGTGATATTAATATGACGGTGCATGCTATGCAAATGCAATTCTCACATCACAAGGACCACAGTAGTCAGCTGGGTTGATTTATACTTCAGCATTGAGCCTACTTAGAGCTTACACTGTAGCCTACGCAAGTGGTCTATGCTGTTGCGAGCATTTGTACTTGTGCATTGGTGTGTTTATGTCACTTTGCAATTACGATGCCAAAATGCTAGTTGCCAGAGCACAGTGGGTCTATATTTCACTAAAACATTTTTACTCCGTGATAGGAAACAAATTATCCATCCATTTTCCCAACCGCTTATCCTACTGGGTTGCAGGGGGTCCAGAGCCTATCCTGGAAGCAATGGGCACAAGATGGGGGGGGGGGGGGTCAGCCCATCGCAGGGGACACTCACACACCATTCACTCACACATGCACACCCCAAGACGACATGGGGAGAACATGCAAATTCCGCACATGTGTGACCCAGGCGGAGACTCAAACCTGGGTCCCAGAGGTGTGAGGCAACAGTGCTAACCACTGCACCACCATGCCGCTCCCTCTGCCCTTATGATTATTCATTTTCAAGGTGATCTAGTATATGTTAAAAATCAGTTTAAAATTTACTGCAGCTGCTTTTGCATGCGCTGTCTGAGACAATCATTTCACCCTTGTTGTTTAAATTGCTTGTAGATGGGTTTGTGAATAATTCATTTTGAAACTTTTTGCTTTGTAAATATCTCAATATTTGTCTTAATAAAAAAAATTACATTGCAGTATTTGAAAATTTTCAGTATTGTGCAGCCCTACATACAACCAAAGTTAAAAAAAAGAAATAAAGGTATATAAAATAAATTTAGGGTAGCTGTACAGGCAGCAGTGCTATCCTACCTAGTGCACACTGCACGCTATATAAAAGTACTGTACTACATGGCAGGGCCACCATCCCATATATCCCAGTCCCGTTCGCACTCCTAAAAGTCAATGTGATTGTCTTATTCCAATATCTGTCCGCTTTGGCATGCAACCTGACTGTTGGTATGGAACCCTGTCGTAAATCGGAGACACTCTGTATTTGAGAACTGCCACACATAATATTCAGTAAAACCATTTTCAGTTAAAAGCTAATAAGGTAGAAATTTTAAAGTTTACTTGTAATCCTATAAGAACTAGAGAAATGGTAGCCATTCTGTGTTTCTGCCACGTTTGGCTGCATTTCGTTTTGTTTGGCTCCTTAACAAAATGTAATGTATGTAGGTTTTCCAGGACATGTTAACTTAATAATGGCTATTTTGCAGTGATTAGCTCTTGCATTGTGAGTAATATTGAGGCAGTAAATCATATGTGATTTGCATTTCTACCTTTTTTTTTTTACTTTTCTCTTTTCTCTGTTATTGTGAAGTCGGGATAGTTCACAATATGCTTGTGCTAGCAGGCAGTGGCCAATCACGCTTCTCTGCAGCTAACTGCCCGGCTCCCTGCAGGTGGCCTGTTTTGAGGAGGAACGGACTTTACTTGCTTTGAGCTCCAGCCCTTGGATCCCACGGCTGCAACACGCCTTCCAGGACAAGGACAGGCTCTACCTGGTGAGTGTCCGTGCTGTACCTTGAAATTGGGTCAAGGTGCTGTGTGGTATTCTGGCTATATTGGCATGGTGTCTAATGTTCTCTAATATTTTTTGGATTTTCTTGCCTGCTTTGAGGGGCTGCAAACCCCCCCCCCCCCCAGATGTGACCTGACTAATGAATGGATGTTACCTGCTGGAGATGCTAGTGCTCATTGTAATGTTGTATTGCATGTGCTTTGGAGCCTTTCGTGTGGTGAACGTACAGATTGATTCTGCTGAGGAGTAATGTTTATGTTACACAACTTCCTCAGACACAGATTTGACCCCTATTGGATTGGCTTTTGCAGATGTACCAGACTGGCTGTTCCTCTGGGATCAGGAGGATTACTTGACCACTGATCTATTCACAGAGCTCTTATCTGTTTTATATAAGCTATATAATATTATATTCTCTTCTTAATGGGGCTAGGCGTCTCCCTTTTCCTTTTCTTATGAATAACTTGTGCAGTTTACCCAGATTAGAGCATTATGTTCAACAGTGATGTGAAGGGCATGGCCATATTGTTGTTATATACTGAAAGACTGCTGTTGGCAGAGCCTGTCCTTCTGATATGCAGGGCACTGCGGCTGCAGCCATCGTCACTGCCAGCACAGCACAACTATGAGTCAGGAAAGGAAGCCACTCTTGAATATGTTCAGCTGTAATTGGATGCCATCCAATCTGTTTATTGCCCCATTACTCCTCTGGGCCATGATCAGTATTCCATAATATGGGGTTTGCTCCCTGCTGGGACTGGTGCCTGCAAGGGACGTGGTGCTTCAGGGCACAGGATATCTGAATGTGCTACAGCCCTTAGCAGCCCATGTAAAACGCTGTTGCTTGTGTCCACTGCTTGTTATTTATGTCTAAATTCTTTTCATTTTTGTTCATTACTGCTTATTGTTGTTGATTGATGATTGGTGGATTATCTATTCGCACTTCTGTTCATGTGACGTGTGTGTGATTTCATTTTGGAATCTCATACCCAGTGATTCCTTTCTGTTTGAGAAAAACCTAAAAACAAAACAGCATTAGACTGTGCATCACTATCGTGAAGCATTTAATCGGGGCCCATCCCCCTCCACATCCAATGGCGGAAATGTACAGAATCAGTTTCTGCCTGAGTGTTTGGCTCAGAGGACTGACAGTACCTTGTTGCTAGGAGACGTCACCAGCATGTTCTGTATATATGTGGGTCTGCCTCAGTCCTCCCTTCAGTATCCATAATGTAACTCAAACGGGTCTTATCTGAAGTTACACTGTGGTTGATGAGTGGGTGTGTATTATTTTGATACTGTCTGCAGTTGATGCTCACACAGACAAATGTGTGCATGCATGCACAATATAGAGTGTTGCATGCTGACCATATTTGTAGCTAATATACGGATGTGTGTGTGATTTACACTTAGTTACACTTAGGAATTCTGCTGCAATTAATCCTTATAGATGTGTGGACCAAACTGGGCCAAGTAGGACTGGGCGATATGACCTCAAATCGATATCACGATTAGCTGAAAATTTTACCACGATTACGATTAATGAACAGTTTTTTTAAATTGCCCTCATATTTAATTGACAAGGTTTGTATTAGAGCCCTGCGCGGGACTGTTTTTTAAATCCCGCTTCCGCTGAATTTCTGACCATTACGTCCGCTCCCGCAGTTTGCCTCTGTCACTCCCGCCCGCTCCCGCAATATTTCTGTCCAATCCCGCCTGCACCCACAGACCCATTAACGTATATGCTGTACGATTAAATAAGTTTATATGCATTCAATGTTTTATTCCAGTAGAACAAGTACTGAATAAAACAAATTCAACAAAAATCTCACTACTTTGAATCGCAAATAAATGTAAAACGGAGCCCAAAAACTAATCAGATGTGCAAATATCTGCACAGTTATAAAAAAAACAATAAAACAATAACCAAATCTAAACAACAAATGTTTAAATATCGCATTATAAACAAACAAAAGCAGCTTAAAAACAGAAAAGAACCCTGAACCCTATTTCAAAGAAATACATTAAAACTAGCTGAACATCACAACTTAATACAATGGCTCAGAACAAACACGAATATATAACACAAAATAAATTACATCAGTTACCTTCTCCATCCTGCCAAAAATCTTGGGACCCGCTGTCTATTTTTAGCCGCCCGTGGCAACCTTAAAATCGCCCGCTCCCGCGAGATATCCGTAGGGTCCCTCTGGTCGCGCGGGATCCTAGTCCCAGTGCAGGGCTCTAGTTTGTACTGTAAATATGCTCAACTGTTAAAACTGGGATATTTTTTCTAATGATTTTAAAATAGTTGAAAGAAACACACAGAATAACCATTTATGATTATTCATTGAATGTTCTGAATAAGTGAAATAAAAACACAAATCGCTTGAAATGAAAACGTCTTATGAAAAAGGTTACATGTTAATGTAAAAAAAACTAAATAGTTTGCATTTCTTGCAAACAAGGTAAACTGTATATATCGGTCACATCTGTCTGGGTGAAATTGATCACTATAAACAGATGATAACCGATTTCCCCCCTTTGTCTCAGGCGGATACAGATTACTAACTGACATTTGTAAATTTATTACATGAATATAAGGTAATTAAGCGAACAGCGTTGCTATTTACTTTTTTTTGACAATTTAAAAATACCGTGCAGCTATTTTAAACGGTTTTCAAATTATAGTACTGCACAAATTAAATTAGTGAACTGTCTATAAATCAAATACGCTATAATACCATACAGTACTGTACATAAATGATGGCTTATTGTAGTTTGGCTACTGCGTCTCGTTGGCTTGATTTTGGCAGTTTATCATAAGCCTTGATGAATCTATATTCATAATGGAGAGAAAATTATTTTCTTTTTCCCGTCATGATTTCTGTGCACGCAGCATTAGCCTCAGGTCGCTAGCCAGAAGCAGACGGGTCACTGCGAGGCAAAGGAGGATGATCGAAGTAAAGTAAAGTAAAAAAAAAAAAAAGGAATAGTTTTAATTTTCCATATGTTATGAATAAAAAGACCTAAAATGAACACTATAAGAAGACTACTTGATTACTATAAGCTAATTATTTAAACACTATTTCTACAGGAACGGTGATATCCCAAGCTTTTTGGTCCATGTAAGTGGTTGACCACTATAACCACGATCACTATATGCGGTTTCCACAGCATTTTAAATACTGCTAGCGTTGAAACCAATTGGTGGTATTACCTTTGGTAACTGAAACGTTTTTTGCAGTGTTTATATTTGACCGCTTTTTGCTCGGTGTCATTTTCACTAAAGCCATGACATTCTTCTTTCCGTGCTGCTTCCATGTCGCAGACTGGATGGGGCAGAGTCACATGAAAACACACGGTAGTATGTTTTTAAGGGGACAGCGCATGAACACTCACTGGGGAAAGTGTTAATAGTTTTTAAATACGTATTAACAGATTTTATTTATTTATTTTTTAAAAGAAGTAATCGATTAGAGGTTCTGAATGTCGGTTTTGATTAATTGCCCACCCCTAATGCTAAGTGCCCATTGGTACATGCTAAGTGACCAGTGTCCATAATATTTAAATGTTTTATTCGGCCTATAAAAATTCATTTTTACTGTTTAAGGAAGTTGATTTAATAACTGTATGCTTCCTTAAATTGTATGGTTAATCTGTGAATTTTCAGCTGTTGTATTGATTTTTGCCTTTGCTATATATGAGGTTGTTGTTTATTCATATCTAGACTGATCATATCCGAAATCGCATTGCAGTCGCCCCTCCAGAGTTACAGTTTTGATATTTACGGTTTTGGTTATTTGTGCGTTGGCCATGAACAATTACATGGGAATATTTTTGGAGCTTGCTGAAGGATCTTAGAAAATCGAATGACCGCAAGCCAAAATTATATAAACGATATTGAAATGCAATTCGATCACATAAAGTCATATGATGTATACATATATACATATATATATATATATATACACACACACACACACACACACACATTTCACATTCACAGCACATTTATTCATTCGTTGTAAAACCACAGTGCAGTTTTATTTATTTCTGTTCCCTTACTATGGAATTCTTTTCAATATTTTCCCTAACATTCTTTGCACTTTTACTGTTACTGTTTTACTATTATTGTTTACTATTTATTGTTAGTTTATTACAATCTGTTAATTACAAAATGTCTAAATAGATACTACTATAAACCTGCACTTTGGCATTAGTAAAATATTTCATGTACAGAAGAGGTCTGATCAGCTGAGGTATGACATCACCGTGATGTGAGTGGTGGTTGTAATGGCGCCCCATGTGGACACATGCTGCACAGTTTGGTCACCCGTATGCATTTGTGCAGGTGATGGAGTACCTGCCTGGCGGGGATCTGATGGGACTGATGAACAGATACGAGGACCAGTTTGACGAGCCCATGGCACAATTCTACCTGTCGGAGCTTGTGCAGGCCATTCACACTGTCCATCAGCTGGGTTACGTCCACAGGTCAGTGTTCCGGGGGTCTCCTGCTGTTTAAAGTACAGCTTCAAAGGTCAAAATAAATCAGTGTTTCTCAAGCCGGTTTTCAGGGACCCCCAGACAGTAGTCTGCGATTTTGCAAAAATGTGTACTGTCTGGCAGGGAGCAGAAATGTGTACTGTCTGGCAAGGAGCAAAAATGTGTACTGTCTGGCATGGAGCAAAAATGTGTACTCTCTGGCAGAAATGTGGACAGTGTGGGGGTTTTTAGTGAGGAGCCCCCTCCCACATGCACAGCAGGCTTACAGCGTCACCTTGATTAGTATTCTGCTGTTGCAGTCTCTAACAAGATTTCTCAGGGAATCTCTATACAACAACATGGGTTCCAAGTAAACCTTGAAAACAGCTTAATAAGATGCGAGTGAAATCTGCTTGTTTGACCTCCTCTGTCTCAGCGCTGTGAGTTTTCATTTTCTACAGTGGTTGTGATGGATTGGACATGCTAAAATGCTTGTTAACTGTTGGACGACACATTTAAAGCTTTCCTTTGTTTTCTATCTAGTAATATCCCAACAGTGGTTTTGTGCTTCTGCAAGAAGTTAATATTGATCTATCTTTCTCTGTCTTCCGCATTCTCAACTCCCCTGGCAGGGATGTAAAGCCAGAGAATGTTCTGATTGACAGAACTGGACACATCAAGTTGGCAGACTTTGGATCTGCAGCCAGACTCACGGTCAATAAAACGGTAATAACATGGGCCAGTTAGTGCCAGGGGGTGTAAACGTTTATAAGACTGTAGGTTTGATTTCTTTCCCGCTATTTTTCTTTTGGGTGGGGGGTGGCTCTTATTTTAATGAAGTCGAAGCATTGATGCAATGAATGGCGCAATTGACCATACTGAACCATTTGACAGGTTTCTGCCTCTCGGTTGCCCGTGGGAACTCAGGACTTCCTGGCACCTGAGGTTCTGACAGCACTGAATGGGGGGGTGCCGGTTTCATATGGGGTGGAGTGCGACTGGTGGTCCTTAGGGGTCATTGCCTATGAAATGATCTACATGAAGTCACCCTTTGCGGAAGGAACTTCCACCAAGACCATCAACAACATCATGAATTTCCAGGTAGGAGTGACAGAAGTAGGAAGATTTTCACTTTCCAAAAAGCTGGTCATCTGTATGAGACGGTAGCTTTGAGACTATAGATAGTTTGCTTGGTGGCATCAGTGATGGAGCCTTTGTTGTGAAGGTAGTTCCATGCTTAGCACCCTTGGGATCTTTGAGAATGATGACAATAGAGATCATGTGACAACTGACCCACCTCCACCAGCGCTACCTGAAGTTCCCTCAAGATTCCAAAGCAAGCGGCCCATTTGTGGACTTGGTGCAGAGTCTGCTCTGTGGTGTGCGGGAACGACTCGGGTTCGAGGATTTACTCTGCCACCCCTTCTTCTCTGCTGTGGACTGGAGCAACCTAAGACAAGGTGGGTCATGTTTCCATTTACTTTGATATGTTGGCACTGGATCAGTTTTATGGCTGTTTATGCTTACATTTGCTTATTAGGACTATATCTGTTTTAATAGCCTGGCTGGTCATTTTGTAGGCATATGTCATAGAAATAGATTTTTATTTTGATGTAGCCTGTCTGCTTGATTTCCTGTTCTACATGCTTATGGATGGGTGCATGTTTCCATTAGTACAACTCAGTCATTTGTTTTGTTATGAACTGAGAGGAGTTTATAATCTGGCTATTCTTTGCTATGCTGTGTTGTGTTATGGCCTGTCTTAGTCAAGTTTACACCGAGGCAAGTGGTAGTAATTGTGTTATGAGTGTTAGATGCAGAATAAGCGAGTTTTACAGGGAAGCAGATGGTTGTTGCCGTGGCTCAGCTTTGACAAACTCTAATTTTATGTCGTCAGTCTCCTTTCTCTCATCCTTCTCTTTTGCAGTCGGTCTGTTTGTTTTCAGTCCCTTGTCATGCATTTTCTAACATTTGGCATTGTGACTTAAAAATCTATAATGTGTCATAATACATGAGTGATGCAAAGGGTGGTTTTCTGTCTCTCCATTCTCACTGGCATCCTTGCATTTTAATTGTTTGCCGTAACATAGATACACAGATTGACTGGATTTCAAACAAATTGTCAAAAATAAGCTTTCACTACATATGCTTGCGATTCTCCCCACTGACTGAGTAATTCACGCTGTGTGCACGCAAGAGGAATTATACTCTTTTTAATTGTCAGTCTTGGTTTGAGGAAGGATTCGATTTTTTGTAGAATGGCTAAGTATTGCTTCCAGGTGACCTGTTGGCTACTGTCGTGGGGCTTTTCCACTGCATTTGGCAACTCGGGTTTTACAGATACAAGTAATAAGATTACCGAAAAGCCGGCAAAGTGCTCAGGTTTTTCACTCAGCTGTGAGCAGAATTCTTAAAGCCTCTTCATAAATGCTTTCTGCTTTATCTGTGATTTGCAACGGTGCAGTCATATCAGCGTAAGGCATCTTTCTTAGGATAGAACCATCCAAGGAAAATCAGCAGAGTTTGATCCAGAAGTTTGGGATACTGTTTAAATGAAGTGATAAGAGATGTAAATCACTCCCAGGTGACTTAAGCACCAAGTATCCTGTGATACAGACAGAGATGAGGTTGCTGGTGTTTTTTTTTTTCTTTTGGTGGCCTGGATGAGTCATAAGCTCTGTACATATGTAGGTTCTACAGAAGATATGGGATGTTGCAGTATTCACCCTCATAGATTAGTACAATGTGTGATTGTTCATTATAATGAACTTGTCTTAGGTAAGCCACATCATTTTTTAATTTTATTTATTTAATGGGCACTTTCATCCTAAAATAATGTATGTTTTGGAAATACCAAGGTCAGGCAGTCCCAGGATCGACCGAGGTTAAGCAGGGTGCTCAAAGACCAGCATTAAAAATCAATCTGCTGATGCAGGGATTTGAACCTGCAACCTTCTGATCACAAGCACAGTGAACTGTTGAACCACACACCAAATTATTGAATTATCTAACCGGATTCTTCAATGTAAACCATTTTTGACGTTTAATTATAAGGTAAATGTAATTTGTATTCTCGTGTTTTGCTAAGTTTGTGTTTCTATTAATATCTGCATGTTAATTGAGATGTTTTTGATGACTGGTGTACATCTTACTTTGGGTACAGAATATACCACAGCTTTCAGCTTATTCTGGAAAAGGTTTCTTACCAGTGCATTCCTGATTGGATTACGGCTTGTTATATGTAAATAGATGGTTAAATAAACCAATGAGAAGACAGTCCTAATGAACGGAGGTGGGGCCAGATGGTGGTGTCTTCACACGAGGGGGCTTTACTGGGCCAGTGCACCCATCTGCACGTCAGTCTGTCGATTTGTATATTGGTTGTTAAATGTCTAAGAACAGCAGATGATCAAATTTACAGTGTTATTCTAGACGCGCTATCAGATTGGTTTAGCTGGCTCTAATGCCTTTATTTGGACCTTTATTTGTAAGATAGGAAAATGCTTTGGAAAATGGTCTGGTTTTCTCGTTTCAGACACCTGTGTAAAATAATGTCGGTTGGATATTCAGGAAATAGTCTTGAGATGAACAGAAATGATTTAATTGTAATTGTAATTTTACCTACAAATTTAAATCTCTTTAATAGTTTTTTTAGCTTAAGCAGTTTCTGGAGTGCATTACTGGAAAGGCTGCTTCAAATAGTACTGTTGGAATAAAACCTCTGGTGCTAAGCGTAGGGGCTCTAAACATCACAGTAAGAGTCCTCAGCACAGCCATGCTGATCAACAGGCAAGCTGCGTCTGCCTGTGTGTTCTCTCGTGTGTGTGTGTGTGTGTGTGTGTGTGTGTGTGTGTGTGTGTGTGTGTGTGTGTGTGTGTGTGTGTGCGCATGCACGCACACGCAAGCGCGCTTCTAGATTCATTGTCATAACCGTGTATCTTCTTTCCCTTCCTAAAACGCCTAGACATTTTCACAGGCTTATTTGCACTGCCATTCTGCTTTCTAATTGCCACATTTAATTGCAGGATTTAATTACAGTGCCTGAAGAAATGCCAGGTCCAATCACCTCCAAGTTAAATGATTCTGGTGAATTCTGATTTCATAAAATAGGTGTGTCTTGTGGGGGGGAGGGGGGGCTATACGCATGGGGAGCACGATGCAGTGATGAATGACGTGCTCCAAGTTAGTGGCGGGAAGTGTGATTGGGCGTGGAGCCTCCTAGGGCTGAGGCGTGCCTGTGCAGTGCGCTGGGAGCGCGCTCAGCTCCGCCGGTGAGTCAGGCTGCATGTGCGCCTGTGATTAGCTGGGGCTGCGGCAGTGTTGGGAGAGAGAGAGGGGAGGAGAGAGAGAGGGGGAGAGAGAGAGAGAAGCGCTTCAGTTTGTGTGGGATACTGCACTACAATCTCATTGCGTGTTCTCTCCTCTTACCCTCACCATCCTTCTTTCCCTAGTCTCTCTCTCTCTCTCTCTCTCTCTCCCTCCCTCCCCTGTCATTAACTGTGGGTCTCTCCCGTTCTGTCTCCCTCTCTGTTCCCTCCACCAGCCGTCCCTCCCTTTGTCCCCACACTCCGCGCAGAAGATGACACCTCCAATTTTGAGGAGCCCGAGAAGCCCAGTTCCCGGCCAGCGCCTGCTCTGCGTGGCCCCCAGCAAGCCGGCTTCCAGGGCAGCGACCTGCCCTTTCTAGGCTGGTTTTTCAGCCGGTCCCTGGCAGCGCTGGCCAGGTCCGAGTAAGTATCGTCAGGGTCTCCAGGTTTGGGCAGGGATGAGGTGACCTGGACAGTAGGGGACAGGACAGATGGGGACAGCTGCTGCTTTAGCTGTATGTCTCCTAGATACAAGGAGATGCTTGCAGGAGAGGGTAAGGTGCAGCGTGAGCACGATTTGCATCTAATTGATTAGCCCTGATAAGAACGTGCTTCCCCATCCTGTTGAATAGTGTTTAGCTGTTGTTTTGGTGGACTGTTGTTCCAGTTTTCTTTTATTCATCCTGGGCATTACATGAACTTACAGGAGGCTGTGATTTGAATATGTAGAGATGAATGGGTGAATGTTGTATGAATGGAACCAGACGAGCAGTTTGCGAAACGCCTGCCTCATTTATGAATGTGCGTATCTCAGCAGCAGAGCAGAGCCAGAGCTCCCCTTGTCCCCCCCCCCCTCCCTGCATGTATTCAACTAGTCACTGCACGCAGCTTCACAGAGATTTGGGGGGGGCTTCTTAGCATGCTTGCCAGTCCCTTGCCTTATGGTTCTTAATGGAGATTTGGAATGGAGTGGAATGAATTGTGTACGTGATAAATATGAAGCAAGATCGTCTGCAGATTAGTTGAAGGAGAGGATGATCCCAGATTGTGGGAAAGAATGTATTACCATGGAAACCGGCATGTGTCTCCCCCTCACCCCCTCGGTTCCCACTGCCTTCGTCGCCTCTCTCGTCTCATTAAGCTCAGGTGAAAACTGGAGGAATCCCCGGCTTCACTGCACACAGCTGGTAAACAAATCTGACTGCTTCTCCTGAGCATTTCTTTTATTTCCTCTTTTATTTCCCCCTTGTGTTGCATTTGTGCTGAGGACTGGAGCCAGTCTGAGATCACCAGCTTGTCAACGTGTGTGTGCCTAAATATGCGTTATTGCTGCAGTTGGAAGTAACACTTCACTCCACACAAGCCAATATGGTCGGTGTGTGGTGATTTTAAAATCCCCATTTGCGCTAGTCATAGTGAGAAGTGTTACCAGTGATATAGTTATTCGTTAATTAAAACGGTTTATTTTAATCAGTGAAATAGCTCTGATTTCATAGGGGGCATCACAATATTAGGGGTATTAGGCTCCATATGGAAGTGAATGACTGTCAGTCTGAGCTCTTGTGTTATCAGGGAGCAGGAAAGAGGTGTTGTGCGATTACACTTCTTTGAATGAGGGATGATAGGGGGTGTGTGAGTGTCAGGCACTTAATCCCAGGTTCTGATGCTTCCTGGGGCCAGCCTGTGTGTAGTGTGCCAGTGGGGGTTGGGCCTGGAGTGTGGTTTGGAGGGGGGGGGGGGGGTTTCGATTAAATCTTCTCTCTGCCTCAACCCTGACATCTCTGCACCGAAAATGAAGTGTTTGTCAGTAGCACGGTACACTGGTCCACCAGTCCTCATGGCTTCACCATTTTGGGTAAAAAGTCCAAGCATGAGGCTGAATTTTAAGCATCTCATTATACTGGTTGCGCCTGTGTGTGCGCGAATGCATGCGTGTGAGAGCGCGTAAAGCACATATTCATCTGTTTATGTGTTTACTTCCTGTGTAGAACTGTGCAAAGGCAAACGAACACATGAGTTCTAGCCTATAAAAATGAAAGATGTAGGTGAGGACAGGCAGCATAAGAGAGAGCCGTGATAGACGGGTGATGGTGCTGCATCCTTGTCGTTTCCAGGGAGAACCTGCCAGGCCAGAGCTTAGCGTGTCGTGAGGAGCATTCCGGTGCCCACGGCTCTCAAATGCCTGGCTGTTTCTTCCTTTGGTTCATTCAGATGAAATCCCCCCCACAGTGATAGCAGAGCTGTGATGTAAAAAAAAACGTCACTGCCAACAGGTCTCAGCTCACAGCCAACCCCCCCCCCCCCTTAGTCATACATCGACATCACCCCACAGTGGGGGAGGCTCGCTTATCTGGAGGCTCATTATCAAACCCCGAATATGCTGTTCATTCTTTTTCCCCCGGTTTCCTGTTCAAAATTGCAATGAAGCATTGCAGAACGGAGCTTATCCTGAAGTAAATAGGCCAGCTTTCTGCCTGCTGCCCCCCCACCCTCCGGCACAGGGCTGCAGCACTGTTGGTAACACAGCTGGAACCTTTATTGGACCAGCCATTCTGGAGTCTCCCCAGGACACAAATTCATTGCTCCAGCGTTTGTTTATGATGTTAACGTAACATAAACTGATGATACCTAACACTGTGTGGGTATTGCCCTTCTGTATCTGCCCACTGAAATGAGAGAGGAAGGTTTTATGGGATATTTTAGTTATTTTGTAATTAACTGTAATGTGCTGTCTAACAAACACTACCTAAGAAGCTAAGTGAATGAAGCTTGTTGTGGTTCTGACTAAACTCAATTTTCTGAGGATATTATTTCTGCTCAAAGCCCAGGGGCTGTTCAATTCTGCAAGCTTGCAAAAGGCTTTTGCAAAGTATATCCGTTTCAGTGTTACAGTGCTGTTGGATTCTAATAATTAAAATGTTAAAACTGACCGAGGCAGTGCTTCTAGTGTGCGATTCAGGCTGTGTGCAGATATCGAAGGGGGGACAGTGGTCAGGTGATGTTCTGTGGCCAAAAATGATTGGTTCCCCCACTACTGGCCAGTGAGGTTTTCTGAGGGCTGGAGTAGAGCGTTGTTGGTGGAGACAGAGCTCCGACGTTGTGTCTCTGGGACAAACTCAGCCTGAAATAGATGGACTGCATAAGGAAGAACCAGGAGTGTGACCAGCAGATGGATGCTTATTATATTTGTAATTGGTGTGTGTCAGAGAGGAGTGTGTATACACGTAAAAACTATCCATCTGTTCATATTCCTGTTGAGTTATGTACTTCATTTTGCTCAGTTGCTTACTCAGTTGCTTGACCTGTTAGTCTTACAATAAAAAATGTGTGAATGTTTATTCAACTGTCCCATTTGATAATGTTAAAAATGATTTAATATAAAAACTTGAATCAAGTTCTGCTGCAGCAGTACGTTTCTGATGCTGAGGTAGGAAGCCTCTTTCTCTGGGGGTCCCATTTGTCTTTGATCGCTGCCTCTGTGACAGAGCAGTCCGGCGTGCCAGTGGCACATTCCAGTGACTGCCCTGCAGCACAGAGCAGTCCGGCGTGCCAGTGGCACATTCCAGTGACTGCCCTGCACAGGTGCTGCAGGTTCCTGTTTTGCGTCTGTACATTGTTAAGATGCTGCTGGACGGCCTGATGTTCTTTCTGCCTCGTTGCTCCTTCGTACAGCACATTTTATGCTTTATATAATAGGTATTACAAGTTGTAAAAGGAGGACTAGAAACTTGAAATATCCCTGTAATTTTAACTCTCGCTGTTAGCCATTTTATCTTTGGCTTGCATCAGGAGTTAAGTATGGCTGTAGGGTGAATGTGGCTTCCATCTGCATGGGTATGGCTGGGTAGCAGAAATGGGAACGTGATTCATTCCGATGAAATCCAGTTTTAATGGTAAAACTGGGTTTTCTAAGTCTTTCCTTGTTCTGGTGCTGCCTTGATAGGCCTTAATGACAGCTGTGTAGCTTACCATGTTGCCACTAACGTTTGTTTAGCTGTGGCTCTGTGATCCGGCTTTGTACATGCAGATTGAGAATAACTGTCTGGTTATCATGCCTGAGCCTGTGCCTTATGGTGCTTGTGGCTTTACTGAAAATAGTTTGGAAAAGACAAACATTGAATTTCTTTGAGGTTCCTCAGGCTGCGCTTGTTAGCTTCACTAATAGCTACTGAGGAACTGAGACAATTGACATTTAAGTTTGGCACTTTTGTAAATCTTCTGTTACAAATAGACATTAGTTTAGTTAATATATTTGCTTTGTTTGTTTTGATATGCACAATTTTCACAGAATCTGAGAAGACTTGCTCAGTATCTGGTCATGATGTTCATGAGATATGAGCTATTTTTCAACATGGACAGAAGCTGCTTGTCCAATTTTGCAGCCAGAAAGGAAAACAGTAGAATGCATGAGTCAGCCTAAAACAAAGGGATCGATGAATATAATTTATTTTGGGCAAGATGTTTAGCTTCTCTAACTGATTATCAGGGTTTGTTAAGGCACAGTGTATTTTACTATTTACCGCTGCATGTTTTATTAAAGTGGTTCCACTGACTTGCGTCAAAGGTATGATAATGATATGTGTATAATATCATTGGCATATACTTGACATTTTTAACCATTCAGTCTGGTTTTCTTGGCTCCAGGTGGGCTTTCTTGGGTGAGTGACCTTCTAATCCCCTATCTGTGACTCTTTTTTTTAATGTTTATATTTAGTTATTCTACTGTTGGAATTGGCTGTTTAGTGGAAACCATCTCATTGATGAGGAATAATGTAGATAAAATTAAATTAGACGAAATTAATTACTTAAATTTTTAAAATATAATGAATGTGGGAATGTGAAGACTTGCTTTAATTATTCCTCTTATCAAGTGGTTGTTGGCAGTCTTTTAAAATCTCGTTTTAATGAGATGGATATCTGTTTAATTGAAATTTATGGAACGATATCAAATGATGCTTGGTATGGTGTACAGGACGTAGAACTGAACAGCATAAGTCTGTCTTGTAGGAAGCGGAATTGGGCAACATAAACCGTAGCATCAATTTTTAGGCAGAAGTAGATTTTCTTCCGCTGAAAACCATACAGAACTTTACGTAAGACTTAATGAACAGTGTTACTCAGCTCTTCCCATTCTTATCATGCATCACAAGAACTGTCACCATCACCCACTCTTTGAATTGTCTTCC
Organism: Brienomyrus brachyistius; assembly: GCF_023856365.1. Lineage (NCBI taxonomy): Eukaryota > Metazoa > Chordata > Actinopteri > Osteoglossiformes > Mormyridae > Brienomyrus > Brienomyrus brachyistius. The sequence continues at coordinate 24,859,422 of NC_064539.1, forward strand.
GTTTTTCCGTTTTTCAGCTGCTCTGGAAATAGCTCATCGCTTTGCGCTTCCCAGCCCACGGGCTGCAGCCGTGTTTCAGAGCGGGGTGCTATCTGCCATGAGGATGGGGAGGGGGAGGCTATTCATTACAGACTTTTCTTTTTGGGATCTGGATTCTTATTGGTAGTACCGTGAGAGACACTTAGTTCAGTTAGTCGTTATCTCTTTCTTAATATCCATCCATGCATCCATTTTCCAAACCGCTTATCCTACTGGGTCGCGGGGGGTCCGGAGCCTATCCCGGAAGCGTTATACAGTAACGTCATTTATCTAATGTCATTCATCAAACATTGTAGCAGTTTAAAACCATTTTGAAGGCATGTACAAAACGGTGTAAATTTGTATTTAGAAGGTAATCACAGTGTTCATCTCTAATTGTATTTTTAGATCGCCCGAAAGACATTGGGTAGATGCTCTTAGGGTCAAATATAATATAGCACAGTAATCTTTGTTTATGGTTTATGGAAGTTGAGTGTCATAGGTTATGTAAATAAACTCCAAGCATTTCTGCCTGCGGCATCAACATGCATTTACCGCTTCTGAGTGGGCGCCTTGGAGGTCCAAAACGAGTTACTTTTAGCAAAGCTGCTGTTATAATAATAGCATATATAAACCATGACCAAGATCAGTTTTTATTTGGTTTGTGTTTTTTTTTTGGGCCAGTTTTCATTATCAGTTTTAATTCTTGAGATTTTGTTGGTTTTTACTAGTGCACAGGTTAAACTGTTAAGAGCATTAAGCTTCTCTCTCTCTCTCTTTGGTTCAGCTCCATGGATGATGTTTGCTGGAGCTGAACCACATGTAAGCGTTTAATGGCATTATGAATGGTAATTATGTACATGAGGAGTACCTTTGTGTTTAAATGGGAGAGCTGCTTTCCTACAACTTTTTCTGAGCAATGCTTTTCTGCTCTATTTTCATTGTAATTTTTAAGCCTTATTTGCCGTTTAGTCCTGGGGTGGTAAAGGTAGAGCTCTGAGGAGCTATGTGACCAGTCTGTGCTATTGATATCATTCTTATGGATGATTATGCGTTGGGCAAAAAGAATATAATGGCTGTTTTGAAGCAATGATAGTAGTACTGGAGCGTCTGGCTCATAAAGGCTCTCTTCCTCATGCAGACATTTATCACATGAGGATACACTACCTTTCCCAGCCTCTTAGAGCAGTGTTTTCCTATCTGGTCCTTGGGGACCTACAGACAGTCCAATACAGTGGATATAACCCACAGACAGTCCAATACAGTGGATATAACCCACAGACAGTCCAATACAGTGGATATAACCCACAGACAGTCCAGTACAATGGATATAACCCACAGACAGTCCAATACAGTGGATATAACCCACAGACAGTCCAAGACAGTGGATATAACCCACAGACAGTCCAAGACAGTGGATATAACCCACAGACAGTCCAAGACAGTGGATATAACCCACAGACAGTCCAATACAGTGGATATAACCCACAGACAGTCCAATACAGTGGATATAACCCACAGACAGTCCAATACAGTGGATATAACCCACAGACAGTCCAAGACAGTGGACTGTCTGGCAGGGAGCTCGGAGAGAACAAAAATGTGGACCAGATGTGGGTCCCCGAGGACCGGATTGGACAACTGTGTCTTAGATCTCCCGCTTCATTGGCTGCGGTGTAGGTGACTGAGGTGATGTCGGCCAGGGAGCGCAGATGCCCTGGCTTTGCTGTAATCGGCTTCATAGTAGCCTGCCGGAGGGCTGTGCCTGTCAAGCCTTTCCTGGGCGACCCTCAGCCATTCGTCACCGCAGTACACCTGATTCAGCTAATGAAGAGTCTGATGAATAACTGCGAGAATCAGCAGTGCCGATGGTGAAGCATAACGTATGAACGTGTAGGAGTATTGATTAACATAAAAGTACGGCTTATTCGTACCAGGATAAAGGTGACAGGGCTCCATTAATTACATGTTAGTACACCAGTAGGATCGGACCTGATGGGTCAAATGCTAGGAACACGTTTTAGAAGCCGAGCTATTTTCAGGGTCTGAACCAGTAAGGGGGTTACATAGAGGGAGAGTCCTCTTCAGTTTTAGTTGTTATATTTTTTTTCTCAAATGGTCATTAAGCAGCTAAGGAACAGATCTCGTTCATAACCTGGGGACTGGCTGTATATTATAATTCAGGATGCGTGGGCCTTATAAAGTAAATAGGGAACAGAAGGAGGCGCCGCTCATTGCTGTTTTGTAGGTTTGGGTGTCTCACAAAATGAGAGAAGGAAACGTGAACAAGCAGTAGCCTGCAGGTGGCTCCGCCCATTTCCGTAATGTCAGAGGCACCTAGTGCTCTCACTTGTTACACAAGGAGGAGAGTTTAGCGCCTCCTCTTATTGTGTGTGTGTGTGTGTGTGTGTGTGTGTGTGTGCATGCTAGAGCTGGCTGGTATGACCAAAAATTTATATGACGGTATTTTTCAAAGTTATATCGGTCTCACGGTATACGACGGTATGACTGCGGGTTTACCACATTTTACGGGATTTTACAGGACACATTTTTGTTTTACGTTTTTGCATTGTTCTCACATTAACTATGTTTTATTGTTAGCCATTACGGCTATCCGCTACCTTAATGATACCACACGGCTAATGTGTTTGTTAGCTAGCTACTTATAGATAAACGGCTAACGTTAAGGTGTGCGCCGGCCAAGTTAAAAAAATAATGTTATAACAATAATAAAAAACGTTTTTCGGTATGAACCGGTATACCGCCCAGCACTATTCTGTGTGTATGTATATATGTATTAGGCATGCACTGATCCAACTTTATCAGTCCTGATAATGCTACATTGGCTTAGGGTAAGGGCCGATACGGAGTACCAGTCCAATACCAGTGTTTAATTAATAAGCCTCACTGTGTGGAAGACATTAAGGTCATCCAAACACCTTGCACAAACATGTTTAAACATGATCTAGTTTAAATCCTGACAGTCGGATGCTAACCAAACACAAACCCTTTTTCAAGAGTTTCACTTCCACAGACAAACTCGAACTGTAAGCAAACTTGTGTGCGCAGACATGCTCTCCTTCTCTTGGTATAATAAATATTTTGGAGACTTCTGTCCCCAGTCAAACATTCTTTTTTTTCCAATTCAGTCTTACATATCAGAATTCTCTGTCTTGAGCTTGAACATCTATACAGAGGAACAAAACCTTAAATATAATGCTTATTTGGTTGTGAATAAATAATTTATCCAAATAAAAATAGCCTGCCAAATTCAACATTTTCGACAAGTACATCACCACACTGGCGCTTTTGAGTCACCCCCAGATCTGCGCCAGTTCCTGTCACACTGCTTCCATGCGATCTGTGCAGGTGTCTGACTGCTTAGCCAGATTTAGAGGAACTTGGAGGAAAATATTGGTCATTGTGATTCAATCAGGTACAAATTAATCCCAGAGTAATATCAATATATACCCTTTTACCTAAGAATCATTGTGATGTATAACGCATGGCTTGGAGTGCATTAACTTGCATATACCACAGTCACCACACATTTGACTTGCACACTTGTACTTGACATTATTTTCATGAAGACAAATTTATTACTAGAATTACTGTTTACGCTCGGGCAGTATAACGGAAACAGCATACCGTGATATTTCCTTTTAGCAAAACTATCTTCGGGTATTTCAAAATACCGGAATAGCCTTGCTTTTTAAAATACCATCGAAATGCCACGTTACTTGTTGGCATAGCAACTTCAAGTGTGAAATACCTCCAAACTGCTGACTTAAGTTAACGCTCCTTCTTGCAAAATGCGCAGGTCTACCAAAACTCTACTGAGGCATGAGGCAGTAGGCACATGTGGATGTAACTGTACGATAACATAGAACTGAAGCGAGTAGATTGGTGCCAAAAAACGGCCCCATTGTCACGATGCCCAATCCCGCTATTTAAGTTGGTATCAGACCGATGTTCAATGTCAGTATGTCATATATGTATGTATGTTTGTTTGCTTGTATATGTTTATGTAGGTATGCAAATTATATATGTGTTATTAATGGTCACATTGGGAACTTTTAAATGCCTCATCATGGCAGTGTTATAAATAATGTGTAGGTGCCCCGACGCTCATCCTCTCATGTTTTGAGGAAGCGGTCATGCTGGCAGCATAGGCAGTGGCATCACCCTCTCCAGGACCATGTACGCCTGCCGTCCGATTTGGGACGTCTAAAATGTTAAAGACTGCATAAGCTCATCGGAGATTAATAAAAGATGAGTCTAGGGCTTGGATTGATGCATCAGACATTTTGTCCAGCCTAATCAGCTGTCAGAGGGCCTCATTAATGGCATTTTTTCTGATTCCCCTGAGTTTAATTTTCAGAAACTCGCAGCGTTTCTTCAGTGGAATTCAATTAATTTCATGTACCAGTGAGACAGACATAAATATTTAATCATTGCTAAGAGGGCAGATTTGGGGATCACATATGAGTTTTAACATTGGCATGGCTAAATTATTGTAGGAAGAAAACAACTTTGAGTAAACTAATTTGGACTATTATTCTGGTTTATGAATTGACCCTCTTCGCCTACATTTGCAGAAGAATGCTCCTGTCACTTATGTTCTTCCTCTCTTTTCGAGGTTAGCATTAAATGTACCTCAGCCTATAGGGGAAGGCTTCAGTTTTGCGGTCTTCCTAATACATGAATGCCCTCTATCGTCCTATTGCTAGCTATTCAATTTGACACATTGTTTAAATTTCCTGGGAAAAAGTTGTAATGTTTGCTTTTTCTCAGTGGTATTTATCTCACAGTCTGTTATCCACAATCAGCATCAGTGTTATAGCAAAAGCATCTTCACTGCTGGTCCCCTGCATGCCCTGCACAGTGCTACCCTGAGACTGCTTCTTCCGGCTGATGGATTAAGGGGCCACTGCACGGTTCTCTGGGGTAGTGGGTGGGGTGAAAAGGGGGGTCTGCTTTTATCAACTGGGCCCTTATGTCCTCTTTCCTCCCTTTCAGCTACATGCATTTCAGGTGTTGTGATGCATGTCTGGCTGAGAGGACGTGCTTTGCTTTTTATATATATATATATCTATATCTGTCTCCCGCTGCCTGGATATTTTTCATGATTGGTTCTAATTCCCGAAGCCATCCACTGTGCATTCTGTGTGTGTGGCCATTCACAGGTTTGTTGATCTTGCCCTCCTCTCCTCTTTCTTTTGCTCCCGTGGTTACAGGCTGCCGGCTGCCGGCCTCAACTCACCGGCAAAGACCAACTCAATGGAAAAAAAGCTGCAGGTTAAAAGCAAGGAATTACAAGAAACCCAAGACAAATGTCACAAGGTATTTGTGCCCATGTCTACAGAGAGGGGGGGAGGTCAGTCTGTATGAAGATCATCACGCCATTTTATCTTACTGCCGTGTAATTATGGACTTAGTATGATATCTGTTGGTTCACGTCACACACTGAAGAACATACAAAAAAGTGTCCATCTATTCAGCTTCCAATGGCTTGTCCTTGTCAGGGTCGTGGGGACATTTGTGAGCCCTGACTGGAATAATCAGCAAAGTGTATTTGATTTAGAGACTGTTTTATTTGGCTGGCTCCCTCCCAGTGCATCCCGTAGGGTGTTTTCCTGTGAAGCAAATCAGGAGTAACACTTAGAGTACACAGGAAATAGTGCATAAACACTGATCAGTGATCACACTTGAAATGGGTAGTATGTCTGCTCCCTGGTAGGGATGCAAAAAGTGATTGTTTTGACAATTGATTAATATCATGTGATCAGGTGACCTACTGCTCGATTAGTTTAGCAAAAACACATGGTTTGAAGGAAACTGCAAATGCTTTTTTAAAAAAAAAATACAAAAGAAGTATTTACACTTACAATAAAAATGTTAGAAATTGGACAGAATCTAGGGGTGTGCCAGTCCACAAAACACGCCTTGGTTTTGCGTTCATGCTACAATGCAATTTCAATACAGCAGGGAATCAGAATTTGTTCTGACACGGTTTATTATTAAAGCTGCAAACACAATTAGGGACACTTGCAAACCAAATGCAAAACAGTGTTGATATGTCTGAATGACAAAATCTAAGAGATGCTCATTTGTACACTAAAAATAAAATGTAAAATAAATAACAGTGCAAAAATAACATTGCATCAGAACAATCATAATGAACTAAGTATTACGTTCTCTGTTGCTGAGTATGGGTCCATATCTGTAACAGTAAATACACCTACAATCATGGTTGGTTTTTGCCTGGTTTGAATTTCCAGGCACAAGCACGTTACGTACCATGCAGAAATGCACTTGCAAAGTTTCTGCCTCGGTCCAGTCGTACACATGCTCAAATGATATAGGCTCAAATGAGGTAGCACACTGGATGTGTTTCCAGTGACTTCTGAGTTCAGTATAGCAGAGCCGACAAACTCATTTCAGTTTGGTCTCATAAACTGCTCTTTTTCTGGTATTGGAGTAATTTATTGGGAATCAAAAATGTCCCCATACTACTAGAGTCGTTGCAGCCCTACTCTTTGAACAATGATCATAAAGACTTTCAGGGGTAGATCATGCAGACAGGAGAACTACAGTATTTTTGTCTAGATCACTCTCTGAAATTCCTGCTTATTAATTTATGTAATAATAATAATGTGTTTATTTTGTCAGATGGAACAAGAAATCTCTCGATTCCAGCGTAAAATGTCAGACCTGGAGTCCGTGTTACAGCAGAAGGATGTGGAGCTGAAGGCGTCGGAGACGCAGAGGAGCATTCTGGAGCAGGACCTGGCCACCTACATCACAGAATGCAGTGTGAGCTCTCCGGCACTGCCCCCACCCCCCCGTTCAGGCCCAGCCGCCGCAGGCAGACAGTGGCCGGGATACCCTGCATGCCAGAGGAATTTAGTTGAGATGTCTGCCTTACGCCTAATGAAATGTTCTCTCTGGGTGGGGATGTTTAGACCGGAAAAAAGAAGTGAAGGCACTTTATACCTAAATTTTCACTTTATTCCTAATTTATTCTCTTTATTATGTTAGATTTTTATCATTTGCGGAATCGGAATCTTCTCTGCATGTTTGAACTATGAATTGCTGGAATATATTTCAGAATAAAACTGGCTGCTCTACATGTTAAATCATGCAGTGCATAATTATTAGAGTTTTAAGCTGTAGGATTGAGTTTCATGAGCCTGTGTGACACGTGTTGGAAGCAGGCAGTTTTGGTGGAGCTGTGGCAGCGATGGGCACTGTGGCACTTATGTGTCTGCATGCATCTGCGCACGTCTGCGTGCTTCTGCGCATGTTTCAGAGCCTGAAGCGCAGTCTGGAGCAGGCTCGTGTGGAGGTCTCCCAGGAGGACGATAAGGCCCTTCAGCTGCTCCATGACATCCGGGAGCAGAGCAACAAACTGCAGGAGATCAAGGAGCAGGTAGGCTGCTGTACTACTTCAGTCTGAGAGCCTGCACTCTCCAGAGCCCCCCCCCTCATTCTGGGCTTACAGATCTACCTCAGTGGGTCGTACGGTGAAGGTTGACTCATCCTTAACCCATAACCCTGTTACGTGTTATGAATGAAGGTTGATACCTGCCCCAGTCCACTGTCCCCTGCCTTCATCCCGAATGCCCTCAAGCTGTGAGAAGACTAACTGTCAAATCAGCTTCTGCAGTCTTTGCCAAACACAATTACTGTCGTCCCCCCCGCCCCCCATCTAAGCTTTGTGGCCGGGCAGCTCCTTTGCATTCGCATGCCCATCATGCAATGACGAAGGCTTCATGCGCTGAACTTGTTTAGCGTCAATCCCGGCCATAAACAGCTGTGGGTGTTGCCAGGATAATGCATCATTCCCTCCAACACCTGCTTCCCTTCCATAAAAAAATAACAGGACTGTCTCTCCACATTGCCAAAACCAACCATATTGACCCTGTAATTAGTTTGTCCTTCAGAAAGCCTGTGCTGCGGCTTGTTGCTGTTCAGCATTACGCCTTTGGTCGAGGTGAGCTCAGTAGGGCTCCTTGGCTTGGAGTATGACTTTGGATGCTGTTCTTCTGGATCAATACAGCTGTATTAAAATGAGGAGACACTGGGCGCTTGAATAGCCTAATGCATATTGCCAGATGGCGTGGATTGGGCTTGGAGGTTTTGTGACTTTCTGTGGGTAGGTTCTTCATAGTTCCTGGTCATTTTTTTTTATTGGTTTATTAAAAATTCCAGTCCTGTCCTCTCTCCTGTTCCTTCTCTCACACAAGCAGCAGGGTCGCTGCTCCCTGTGCCCTTCATGTGTTGAACACATGGCAGAATTGTCGAGGGAGTCAGAGAGCGGCTCGCTGAACCTATCCTGCTGTGTGACGTGTTACTTCATTTCATCGATCCAGCTTATTATGTCCGTCCCTATTTGCATCCTGTTATCGTAAGGAAGTAACCTATTTCATGAAATGATGATGGATTTCTAAATCTGATATACTCAATCAGATGCAAGTCCAAATATAACAGTGAAATATGCCACAGCACTTTTAGTAAGCACTAAGGAATAGTTTTTTTTTTTTTTATTTGGTGGTAGGCAGGGAATGTACTTCTGAAAGATGGTGCGGTGATTTTCGACTTGTTCCAGACATCTGCTGCAGTTGTCAGACGGATCTGTTATTTTGTTATTGGTTAAACGGGGCTGGTGGGGGGGGTGGGGGGGTTCATTTCACTGTCACGTCTCACCTGCGCAGCCATCAGCCGGGAGGAGCTTTTCATCCCACCACAGAAGCCAGATTGCCACTAGGCTTGTCATATGCATCACTTCCTGCTGTTCTGCTGGCAGGCAAGGGATTGTGGGGCGGCAGGGAGCTCAGACCTAAGACGGGAGGCTTCATGTTGAAAAGGAGCAGTTTGCTATTAAATCTTAATTGTCTATGACATTTTTTTGACTTTGCCCATAATATCTGTAGATCCCCTTTAATCATCCCTGACACCGCATGGTGAGCTTATACCATCCTCCATCTGCCCGCGGGCGGCCATGTCACAGACTCCTCTCTTTAAATCCACACACGCTTGGCCTCTAATAGCAGTTTTTTTATTGCTTTGTGCCTCATCTATGGCAGTAGAGGTGATAATGGACAGCTCACAGTACAATTGCTGCGGGGGCCAAGGCGGTCCTGACGGACACATTTGGGTTGCAGATATTCCTTGCTGAACTCTGCCAAAGATCCATGAGTCTTAATCATCTAAAAGCCTGCAGACTCCCTCACTCAGGAAGTTCTCTGCCTTAGAATCATCTGCTGATTGCACCACTGTTAGTCCGTCTGAAGGACCCTTGTATTAAAAATGCATTTTAAAATGGCTGGATGGTGTCAGATCAGGTAATTTGTATGATTTCTTTGTGATTGTTGTTAAAATGGCTTTAGTACCTCACTGTTGTTTTTTTTTTTTTTTCCTTGAATCCTGGGACTGCAAATATCACAATCAAATGGATTGTTTCTGGTTCTCTAAAAAGACTACAGTGTTGTCCATCTCCATTAAAAAATATGTAATACGGTAGGGACCTTTGTGGTAGCTGGCCTCCCCCTGTGTTATACAGTAAAAGAGTTTAGTCTTGCACATAGCAGTCTTATTATACACCTGGTGCCTTTGTATATTTAGCATCGCTAAGTATGGAGAATTTAGCCTTATCCTCAATGCCGCTAATATGTGTCTTTCACGTTACAAATAAATGCTGAGTTTCCTACAGATGTGGGCATCCTATGTCAGGGGTGTTCAAAGGGAGCCCTGAAAACGTACCTCTAGATTTTTATTGAGATCTTTGCACTTCCACCTTTCTCTCTGCTTCTCTTCCATTATCAGTTTGTCCTTTGATCTACTCTGTCCTTCTCTCCTCTATTCTGTAGCCCCCTTCCCCCCCCTTCACCCTGAGGCTGGCTTCATCTGTGGTCAAAGTGTTTTTTTGTGTGGAAGACAGTGATTAATGGCCCCCATTTGTGAGCCCGGCCCAGCCCCCCCTCTTGCCACAGGCCAACTTGTGTGTTTGAGTTTATTCCTAAGATGATTAATATTAGTAACTTAAACAGTTAACATCCCAGGCATCTAAATAAATCTGTGTCTTAGTTTCTCTTAAAAACACTAAATATCTGTTTAAACTTGTTTTCATCGAGGATTAATTCGCAACCATTTTGTGGTCCTTGGTATAAATATAGCAATTTTGAAGTAATCTTTGACTAATTTCTCGTGCACCGAATATTCCTGTTTTTCATAAGTATCTTCAGAAATAAGTATTTAACAAGCTTCACGGACTGTTTACTCTGACATTTTTTCAGCACTGAATCATTATGGTTTAAAATAAAAAACAAGCTCATGAATTATGAATCCAACCATGACTCCATCCCTTTTGATGGTGCTATATGACTTGTCATATTTGAGGGTCGGGGTTTGTCACTCTCTCCATTAGCTTAAAGCTCATTAAAGGGATATAACAAGTGGGCTGTGTTCACCGCCTCGGCTGCATCAACACTCTCGGGAGACACGCTGCCAGGCACCTGGCTGTTGGCCTGAACTTGGAATCCCTTTCACAATGAATGGGATTTGAACTCCACGTATGCAAGTAAATGGTCACAGATTGATACTAAACCTTTCCGATTGTAATAGTGGTGTTTTACAAATTATTTTTTTTCGTCTTCAAACTTATGTAACCATCATGTGACATGAATTTTTTTTCTGTGATAACCATCAACAGCCCCAGATGTTCAGTTTTAAAAACACTCAGTAGCTTTTATTTAAAGGATATTTTGCTGTCAGTTGGGTTCCCTTATTATGTCACTCTGTCCCACAGGAATACCATGCCCAACTGGAGGAGATGCAGGTGACAATCCGGCAGCTGGAGGAGGACCTCTCCTCTGCCCGTCGCCGTAGCGACCTGTATGAGGCGGAGCTGAGGGAATCCCGTCAGACCAGCGAAGAGCTGAAGAGGAAGGCTGCAGAGTACCAGCTGAGGATCCAGAAGGTGCGTCCCGCCAGGGCGCCAGTCCTGTGTTTACTTAGGGGTACAAGAAGAAATAGCATGTTTGGCTTCTAGGTGACAGAAGAAAGACAGGCAGCGGGCTCTGTGCGTACATGAGCTGTGTGTTCACCTTCTGATTGCTCCTGTGCCCTCCAGGCCAAAGAACAGGGCAAGGTGGAGGTGGAGGAGCTCCTCATCAAGCTGGAGAAGGTGAGTGCTGCTGTCGCCTGGCATTCATAGCAGCCTTAGCGTTAGCATGCACCTGACACCACTCTCCAGACTCCCTCTCCAGGCACCACTGCCTTTTATGACTTCATCACCGCCTCATATTAGTATTCCTTCATTTGTGTTCGATCTTTATTGGTGTTAGTTACAGTCATACTGTACTGTACTATGCTGCATTTTGCTCTTAGAAATAAGTCGTCTTATATCAAAATGAGAAAGCTTTAAGCATTTATTGTTTAGCAGTTTTTGGGTAACATAATCTGTGTTTCCTGGAACAAACTATATTTTCCTTGTGCTGGTAAATGCTGCCATGCCTTCCAGACCAATGCAGAGCAACAAGCAAAGATTCTGGAGCTCCAGGACAAGCTGACCAAGGTAACTCACTCCTGCTGGCTAAATGTAGCCCTCACTTAGAATGGTCTAGTCAAATCATGTTTCACTACATGTTATTCGTATATAACTATGTGTGTGACCAATAAACCTCTCTTGAATATGACTGAAGCATAGTTAAAGTTTTGCAAAACGTAATAATGATATGAAGAGTGACAGAAAAGGCGGGAAAGTGAATAGCAATCTTGAGTTGGGATTAGAGCTGCTCGATTATGGCAAAAATCATAATCACGATTATTCTGACCAATATTGAGATCCTGATTATTTACCACGATTATTCTTGACAGCAGAAACAATGTATTTATTGAATCTTAATAATGAAACTTATACACGTACATTGAAATTGAATTGAAACCAAAATAATAAAAATATATACATAAATTATACTGAGATGAACCATTCTCAAAGGTTCAAAAACACTGAACTTGATTTTTTTCCCCAGCTATACATGTTAGAGTCAACTGCTCAGTCAACCGATATAAAAAGTGCTCAAGGATTTTTAGGAAGAAAAACTGGTCTGTTTACATGATCTGGCTTCAGTGATGCACAGTGGCAAGAGGTGATATTTTCAGCTGTGTTGAAGATCCTCTCTTTTGCTAAATAGTATGTGATGGCATCCATTATATCTAGGTGTTTTTGAGAACTTGACGGATACGCGGTTGCATTATAGAGGGCGTCCTTAACGGGTAACTGCGTTGCAGTACGGGTTTATGAGCTTGATGAGTTTTTTGTTCATGCATTGTGTGGTCACAGACCACTTTATGATTTAGCATTAAGTGGATAAATAAGTTGGTTGTGTTGCCTTGTGATGCAGTCACAGCTTTGAAACATTCTGCAAATTATTTGCTATTGTTTTTGGTCCGATTTGTTGAATCCAAAATGATTCCAAATAACTCATGTGTGTTTACCTGTTTTGTTGACCAAAAGAACCCGTCCTGCTTTTTCGACCGCTGTGCTTTAGGGCATTATTGCAATACGAGATACAAAGATCTTTTATCGCGATAATTTTTTTTTTCATAATTGTAATTGCTATTCAAATTCGATGAATTGCACAGCTCTAGTTGGGATTTTGTGAATGAGGTTTGGTTGTGGTATTCCTGGGTTCCCTGCACCTCTGCAGGCTGTGAAGGCCAGCACTGAGGCTACAGACCTCCTGCAGAACATCCGACAGGCCAAGGAGCGGCTGGAGCGTGAGCTGGAGAGGCTGCGCAGTAAGGGCGACTCCACTGACACCTTACGCAGGCGTCTCCGGGAGACTGAGGTACGCCGCCGGCCGCTCCGGCCTGACACCTGCCACCTGCCACATCCCACAGTCTTCCTCTCGATTCAGGCAGAGAGTCTTTCCACATTATTATTTTCTTGTTCTATGAAAGCTAATGATGAAAGACTTAAAAAGTTTATGCAATTTTTAAAGCTTGCTTAAGTAATCTGCCTGCTGGTTGCTTTTTTCATTAAATAAAAAGATACATTATCCAGAATTAATTTGACATTTATGGGTTTCTGAGTAGGAAAATGAATCTCAAATCAAGGCTTTTATAAATGTGTTATCAGAACAGACTGTACTGTGTAAAAGTGTTATATTAACACACGCCTAATGTGCTCTCTGCCTGCGTTAGTGACCTGCCACTGTGTCACAGTGTTAGTGAATATCCCATTTGGTGAGAGTAACTCCTGAGTGTAAAACTAATTACATCTTAAAGCCTTATATGGAAACTAGGAAAAAACCAGGTGCAAAGCCAGGCTACAGTGCATATTTTCATGGGACACCAGCATTCATTAACAAACAAAATCGTGTTTACAGCAGTCTGTCATGCATCTGTGTGTGTGCACAGGAGGGCAAGAAGACCCTGGAGAACCAGGTGAAGAGGCTGGAGATGGTGGAGAGGAGGGAAAACAAGCTGAAGGATGACATCCAGACCAAGTCCCAGCAGATACAGCAGATGGCAGATAAGATCCTGGTGAGAGGTCATGGATAACCCCGCCCCCCCGAGACTCCCGCCCCCCCGAGACTCCCGCCACCCCGAGACTCCCGCCCCCCCGAGACCCCCGCCACCCCGAGACCCCCGCCCCCCCGAGACTCCCGCCACCCCGAGACTCCCGCCCCCCCCGAGACCCCCGCCCCCCCGAGACCCCCGCCCCCCCCGAGACCCCCGCCCCCCCCGAGACCCCCGCCCCCCCGAGACCCCCGCCCCCCCGAGACCCCCGCCCCCCCCGAGACTCCCGCCCCCCCGAGACCCCCGCCCCCCCTGAGACTCCCGCCACCCCTCCATTGTTTCTCCCACATAAGCTGCCAATGCTCCCATTTTTTTTTTTATACCAGGTTTCTCTCCTGACGCCAGTTTTATTTGTCCGTTTATTTGTTTACTTATTCGGAGCAGCGAAGTAACCCGTCATACTTTGGAACTGAAATGCTAGCAGGTCTGTAAGCTTGCTGCCGTGTTTTGCTTGTGGTTTCTCGCCCGAGACCCTGTCCTCACACGCTGCTCCTGTGAGCGTCCTGGTCCAGCCCTCAGGGTCTCAGCCCCCCTGACATCACGCCGGCCAGCCGTGCTTCAGAAAGTCAGAGTGCCCGGCGCGCCCTGTCCTCCGGCCCGGTCCCGCCCACGCCGGCATATTCCACCCGCCTGAGTCGCCTTTCGCCTTCTATTCATCTCCACAGGAGCTGGAGGAGAATCTGAGGGAGACGCAGGCTACCGCGCAGAGGATGGAGGCCCACCTGCTGCAGAAGGAGAGACTATACGAGGACAAAATCAAGGTGAGGGGCTGCTTCAGCCAAAGACCCTGCCCCCCCACTACCATAATGCGTCTTCCGCCACGCTTTCCCTCCTACACCCCGCCTCCTCTCACGCACAGGCTGTTTGTATGCCTTCTAACCGTGTAGTAATAAAAAAATAAGCATTGTAGTCTCTTTATGTATGAATTTTATTAAGCAGTTACAGTGTTGTTCCAAAGGACAGACTTAATGTTGTTCCAAAGGACAAATTCATTAAGTCACCTCCTGAAGATATATTAAGCTGTAGTGCCCAGCATCTTCTTATACCTGTAATTCAAAGAGTGCCACCAATACCACATAATCATACTGTAAAAAGTAATATTGTAGCAGGGACACATGCGTTGCACTTCAGTTTGTATTTAGTCTGAATGATCTCTCTTCAAAAGTATAAAAAGGATGAGGATGAGCACGATGATGCTGATTTATGAAGATTATTATAAATGCTTGATCTTTAATCAACTAAATAGTCCATGAAGCAAGGATAGATAAACTGGCCAGGAATAGAGGAATGTAGGAAGTGCATGATGGGAAATTGGAATGGTCCATTGCAGGTCATTTCCTGTGGGTCAGGCCCACGCAGGCCTGCGCCGGAGTACATCGTTGTTTTGTTGTGACATAGAATGATCGGTTCTCTTTAGGTTCTAGAGGCACAAATGAAGGCTGACATGGCTGAAAAGGAGGTTCTGGAGTCCAAAAGGGTGAAACACGAAGAGGAGGCCCGGGAGAAATGCAAGCTCCTCAGTGAGCAGAAAGCGGTGAGGCCTTGGCCGTCTCCTCCTCTGCCTGAGGACGTCCACAGAGGACGTTTTAGACCAGGCTTTTTGGAAGATGTCAGCTTCCTGTCATCATTGTATGATATCCACAGCCTCGACATTAAATGAGCTTGATGACTGAAGTTGAGGCTGACTGATCTGCACTGCAGTTACTTTGACGGCCAAAGTCCAGACCAATTAGGCCAGCAGAAGATAACTCACAACATGGGGCACTTTTGAGCATTTTTTATATCATGTCAGCTCCCCACTCACCCTGGCTAATAAAACCAACATTAATTAATTGAAAAATAAATGGGGGTTATGTGAGTCACTTACACAACAAAGTCAAGTTTATTAGATGGCTTAACATGTTCACACCTTAGACTGTTTCCCATTGGTGCCCTCCCCAATCAGACCATCAACGCCATGGACTCCAAGATGAAGAACCTGGAGCAGAGGATCGCTGAGCTGTCCGAGGCGAACAAGCTGGCAGCCAATAGTAGCATCTACACGCAGAAGAATATGTGAGTGTCACATGACCTCTTCCCTCGTCCTGTCAAATGCCTCTAGAAATCAATTCTAATTCTTGAGGAAGAATCACTGTAGTCAAAACCGAGCATTCACAGGATTCAGTAAACGCTTTGTTGTTTGCACAATATGCCGAGTAGCAGGGAAGTGAAGCAGTTATGGTGATTTGTCTGTCAGCTTTGTGTACCCAACTATTGGAGGTGGTGAGTGAGGAGCCCATCAGGGGCTGGAACAATTTATGATGTAATCTTCCCATGCGCTCCCTATGTAAAAGATATCACGAAAATAGGACCATCCCAGAATGCTTAAAAACACCTACACAACTTGCACTGCATTCACAAACACGGTCTGGTTTGCATCCTGGCAGTCATGAGATGCTAACAAAACACAAACTGATTTCTAAAAGTTTTACCTCGATGGATAAACAAACACAGACTCTGGAGGTATTTGTGCTGACAGCAGTGGTATTCTGCTTCTCTCGTGGTATTACAAGCATTCTGCATACCCCAGCTACTGTGCAAAAACTATTTTCAAAGCTCACACTGAAGAACAACCGATATAAATCACTGGCTGTTCGTTTCCTCCTGATTTGACTAGCTGCAGGTTATTGGTGGCTAAGAGGTCCTTCAATAAGAGGGTCAGTAGCCCATGTGTTATGAGGCGGTTATGAGCGAAAACTGAATGAATTGGCCCTTATCCTCCTTCATGTCATTTTCTTCAGTTGGCCGAGAACTACGCAACGAATACCGTGAATTATATGTATATTACTGATGGGCCGTTCCACATTTTTTCAGTTCCGATCCCGATACACAACTGCCAATACCGATACAGATTCATGAGCTTTTCTTACTTTAGTATTTTAATATAATAAATATATTTATGCTTTATATATTATTAGTATTTTAAGCTAGTAAATACAAATGAAAAACGTATGCCAAAAAAATCTTTAATTAGGCTGTTAGAAACATGCATTGCATACTGTTCTGTGTTGTTTGCACATCTCGTTTTAAGCATTTTTGAAGAATTTTGCAGTTTGATTTCAGTATCTTTCAAGTGAGGATACGCAACTTGAGAAATGCTTAAAATGCCCCACAATTTTTCTCCTACTGGCAACAGCGTCACTTACGCTTTATTGCGATCGCAGCTCCTCTTGCATCACAAGCTGCAGCGAGTGCGCAGAACAGCCCAAGTTGTGCACATTTCGACTGGCGGCCATGTTGAAATTCTATTAATATTTTTAAGTGGCTTTATGACAGGATAATGTTTTTTAATGGATGGAAACTTTTATTGTACTATAAGTCATTTTCGTCCTGGGTTTTTGACTTTATGGTTTATTTTCCTTATGATATAATAAGCCTGGTAATGAGCAGAGGACCCGCAGGTGAACCATCCCGGGGGGGGAAAAGGGCTACAGCTAGCGCTGGTTTAATAGGAATGCTGGAATAGCAATCTGTGGCAGCGCTATGTGAATATACTTGGATGGAGTACAGTGACGTTAATATTTCAATATAATTATAGCTATGATATATGCATGGAATAGTTACATGGAATACAAAAAATAAGCCATATTGGAAGAGGAGATTTAAAAATGCAGCACTGCTCATTTGCCAATAAGGCTTGAAGCCCGGTAATGAGTAACAATATTGTGTACCATTTCGCCGCTTCACATCTGTCTTTAATGCTGGTCTTCGTTTGGATCAAATCAGCCTGTAATGTTATTGATTGAATAGCAGTTATGCTGCGAAGGATCCTGTATAAAATCAACCTGAAAAAGAAAATGGGGCGGCAGCCTGGAACAGCCCGTTGACGGTTTATCAGTGTCGGTGTGCGCTCGTCCACCTCGGCCCTCAGGAAAGCCCAGGAGGAGATGATTTCTGAGCTGAGGCAGCAGAAGTTCTACCTGGAGTCGCAGGCTGGAAAGCTGGAAGCGCAGAACGCCAAGCTGGAGGAGCACCTGGAGAAGATGAGCCAGCAGGAGCAGACCAAGAAGAGCAGGCTCCTGGAGCTGGAGACGCGGCTCAGGGAGGTGAGGAGGGCATTAGAGCTGCAGGCTGAGGCACATCATGGTTGACCAGCAGCATTTTCCGTGCCCTTTTTGCCAAATGCAAATGGAAGAGTGAGATGGTAATAGTTCAGCGTTCTTGCTGTTGACCTGACATCCGCTCTGGCTGTCAGCTCAGTCGGGGTCCATGGAGGAGGGCAGAGGTTAGAGCTTGGGCCTCTTATCAGCGGGCGAGCTGTCAGCCTGTGGGCCACGGGTCTGTGCCCATGAACTATAGTGACAGCTCATTTGCTTTTCGCTAATTTGTATAACCGGATATGTTAATATGTGTAATATGCTCATAGAATTGTGAGTGGTTGTAAAAGAGGGAAAACGGTCTGTGCGGTCGGTCTCTCTGCCGTGATCTCAGATGGGCCTGGAGCACGAGGAGCAGAAGTTGGAGCTGAAGCGGCAGGTGGCAGAGCTGACGCTCTCTCTGCAGGAGCGCGAGTCCCAGATCAGCGGTCTGCAGGCGGCTCGCGACGCCCTGGAGAGCCAGCTACAGCAGGCCAAGACGGAGCTGGAGGAGACCACCGCCGAGGCAGAGGAGGAGATCACGGCGCTCAGGGTCAGGGCCAGCGTGCGCTCCCAGCAGGGGCGTAGCTACAAATTCTGGGACCCCTGACAAACTGACATTACCACTCAATTATACATATAAACTGAGGTATTCAGGGGCCCCTGTAAAGTTCAAGGCCCCCTGAATCTGCCTGGGTGTCCATGCCCCTACTGTGGCCCCTGTAAAGTGCAGGGCCCCTGAATCTGCCTGGAGGTTGGCATATGCCCAGCAGATGTTCCATTTAACTGCCCCTTTGTCTCTCCCTCTCAGGCCCACAGAGACGAGATTCAGCGCAAGTTTGATGCTCTGAGAGAGAGCTGCTCAGTGAGTGTCTTTTGGCCTTTTTGCGTTCGGCCTTCATGTTGAAAAAGCACCTCTGGGTCACCAAGACATCCCTTTCCGCATCAGGTGATCACTGAGCTGGAGGAGCAGCTGACCCAGCTGACCCAGGAGAATGCCGAGCTGAACCGGCAGAACTTCTACCTTTCCAAGCAGCTGGACGAGGCTTCGGACGAGAGTGAGGACCGGATGCAGCTGAGTCAGGATGTGGACCGACTGCGCAGGGAGGTGGCCGACCGGGAGATGCACCTCAACAACCAAAAACAGGTACATCACCTCTCTACAACCAGACGCAGACGCACATCCCACTCCAGTGACCTGAAAGGCACCTGTCACCACACCTCCATTTATAAAACATGCAGTTATTCACATGTCTATCTTAACTACTTTCAGATCATGGTAGCATTCATAAAGAGCTTCGGTTTATCAGCTGGTAACCCAGCCACTGTGTTACCTTGTGAAAACTTCACCACCTCATGCTTTCCTCAGAACATGGAAACTCTGAAGACCACATGCACCATGCTGGAGGAGCAGGTCCTGGAGCTGGAGACGCTGAACGACGAGCTGCTGGAGAAGGAGCGACAGTGGGAGACGTGGCGTGGAGCGCTGGAGGATGAGAAGAGCCTGGCGGAGAGGAGAGCCCGGGATATGCAGCGGCTGCTGGACAATGAGAAGCAGAACAGGTAGCTTCCACATGCAGGGCCCCACACACACGCACAGTCTTCTGGTAGGCCTTGGCTAACTGCCCTGCCTTCCTGAGTCAGGTTGCGTGCAGACCAGCGCAGTTCAGAGTCTCGCCAGGCGGTGGAGCTGGCGGTCAGGGAGCACAAGGCAGAGATTGTAGCCTTGCAGCAGGCCCTGAAGGAGCAGAAGTTGAAGGCGGAGAGTCTTTCTGACACAGTGAGTCCTCCACGTTTCTCCCTCTCCTTTGGAAAGAGCAGCCAGCTCATGAGGTTCCGCTGCCTGCCCTTCCCTGCCACAAGGGGGCACTGACGGCAATGTATCGCCACCTCTCTTCAGCTGAACGATCTAGAGAAGAAGCACGCCATGCTGGAGATGAATGCACGCAGTCTGCAGCAGAAGCTGGAGACAGAGCGTGAGCTGAAGCAGAAGCTGATGGATGAGGTGTGGAGGATTCTGCATCCCATTGTCTTGCACGCAGATGCATTCACACATAAATTACAAAAGTTAACTCTTTGGGGTTTCTGGGATTGTTAGGAAAAATGTATAGAAAATCAGATTTAATGTAATAATTAGATGCATCCCAGCTTGAGAATAACATCACACAATCGCACTACATCATTAGTGAGTATCTGTAGGCGATATAAGAACCAGATAAAGGTGACCTATGCGTTCTGTCACCAATACGGTTTCCCCCAGCAAAGCAAGCTGCAGCAGCAGATGGACCTGCAGAAGACGCACATCTTCCGCCTGACTCAAGGTCTCCAGGACGCCCTGGACCAGACCGACCTGCTGAAGACTGAGCGCACGGACCTGGAGTACCAGCTGGAGAGTATCCAGGTGTGCCTTTACACCGCCGTGACACACCACGCCCACACTTACTCACACGTATACCTGTTCGCACATGCACACTCAGATGTTCGTTGGATAAATTACTCTGTGTTCAATGGTGAACTGGAGCCTTTCAGCATAACAGCAGCTCTCCACACATACCGGGGTCGGTTCTGTCTCTCACTGGTACGATACCGCAGGGATGCATAATTTTTGTATGTTTTGCTCCGACGTGTTGCAGACATTCAAGTTAAGAACGGTTGCCCATAGTACGAAATGCTGGTGTTTTTGATCTTTTGATAATTTTTTTTGATAATTTTGAATAATCTTTTGATCATACCTGAGAAGTTTCCCCCCTTTACGGTAGCATAACATTTCTGGCAGTGTCACTCGGGCCCGATCAGTTTGAATTAGGACTGGGTGACTTGGCCAGCAGCGATTGAAGACCCCTGTCGGGGGAACTAATGAGCTTCGTACTGCAGAGGATGCTGGGAAATCAGCCGACGTCGTTTTGTGTCCTGTCAGTCACACCTGTGGTGGTGGAGGGTGAGGAGTGAGCATGTGGATTGGAGGAGCGCAGATTGGGGGTTAAACAACCACCCCACCCTCCATAAAACTTTTCCTGACAAAGTGCTGAAAAGCTACATGTCATTACAGATGAATATAGTCTGTTAACAAGATGCTGCACCAGTTCAAAAAGATGCACAGAACCCATCATTAAAAATGTGCTTACTGACATTATTATCGGGCTGTGATCCTCACAGCGAGGAGAAAGCCTGTCAAATCCCGGAAGCCACCGCTGCTCCGAAGGCTCTCATCAGACGAGCTGTTTTGACACTACAATCGGAAGACACACAGTGTGTTTGAATTAATGCCACCTACTGCCTTTTTATCCTGCCTTGCCCTGCGCTATTGTGGCAGTACAAAGGAGATGTGCGTTTTAGGGATCGGCAAGGAACGTAAATACAAGGCTGAAACACTGCACTTATTTGCAGGAAAGGACAGGAATTATTGATGGACCTATTGTGAGAATGGGCTTATTTCACCTGCTGCTGTGTGGTTTTGAATTAATGAGCGCTGGTGCTATCAGTGGATGTATCATCTGCAAGGCCGTGGTGTTTGTTCCTGTGCAGTCTGCCGGTGCAGTACTGCAGCCTGCGTTAGAGCTCGCAAAACAGAGCAATTAAAGACATGGAGCGAGATCCACAGCTGGTGGATTCTCGTTTAGAGAGAGCACTAAGAACCTTCCACGTCCAGGCGGTGTACTCCCAGGAGAAGGTGAAGATGGAGGGCACCATATCCCAGCAGACCAAGCTCATCGACTTCCTCCAAGCTAAAATGGACCAGCCCACGAAGAAGAAGAAGGTAAGGAGCAGGGCTGTGACAGTGTCTCTGAGGAGGAAACACAGGTGCCTGCAGGATGGCCATGGGGGCTGTGGTGACGCCCGTCTCCTCCACCACAGGGCATTTTCGGGCGTCGGCGGGAGGACATGGTTGGCGCGGTTGGGGGCGTGGCAGCGGGCGTGTCCCAGGTGCCCATGCCCTATAACGACATGAAGGCGGCGCTGGAGAAGGAGCGCTCGCGGTGTGCCGAGCTGGAGGAGGCGCTGCAGAAGATGCGCATCGAGCTGCGCTCCATGAGGGAGGAGGGTGAGGGGCGCGGCTCTGGGGACTGAATTGCAGGCTGTAAGCGATGGACCGGCATCCTGTCCAGGGTGCACCTGTGCCCCTTGGGACAGGCTTCAGACAGGTGCCTGCGACCCTGTACTGCAGTGTCTCCCAGTCCGGTCCTCGGGGACCCATAGCCAGTCCATGTTTTTGCTCCCTCCAAGCTCCCGGCCAGACGTGACAATAAAAACGTGAAAGCTTTCATTTTTTACATACCTGTACGTACAGGAGTATTTATATCATTATATAATAAGTAGTTATTGCATCAAGCGTAGGTTAGTCTAAGTCCTTCTGTACAAGTAATAAATGCCCAAAATAGTAACAGTGTTGCATAAACCTGCTTGTTGAAGCCTAATTGCCTGTCTGCCCCCGTGCAGATTACTGAAATCACCAGATTGATGATCCGTTCAGCATGACTGAGTCACAGGTCCGCTGTCGGCTTAATGCAGTCAATGAGTCGGGCTGTGAGTGGGTGAAGATCTGGGTTTGTGGAACACGCAGTGGGAGCGCGTCACGTGTGCCTCCCGTCGTAGGAGCTGAGTCAGTGCTCTGCCGCTCAGCCTGACGGCCAGCCTGCGTGTCCCTGCTTTACACCAGTAAATACCTGTACATCTACTGGGAATTAGTTGATATGTCTTCATGAAGCACAATGCGTCCTGTATCAGTGATTTTGTGCGCCCAAGTTCTGCCTTCACTTCCATTTTGCTCCCGTGTCGACTTTGACCTCTGTCTTCTCCAGGAACCCACTTCAAGGCCATGGAGCACGGGGGCCCTTCCACCCCAGCCACAGCCCGGCAGCAGATCATCATGTCCGCCATCGTCAAGTCGCCAGAGCACCAGCCCAACCCGAGCAGCCTGCTGGCCCCGTCCAGCTCCAGCCGTCGCAAGGAGATCTCCACGCCCGAGGGTGAGCAGCGGCTCGGGGCTCCAGCACGCCCTGCCATTCTGACCTTGTTTAGCAGAGAACAAAAGCGTGCAGCCGATGTTAGCTACTGACTCCTTTGGGTGGAAAGCGTGTCTGACTGTCCCTTCACCTCCATCACAAAGGAGATGTTCCTGTGCCCTGTGTGTCTGTGCCGCCCCCCTTTCCCAGCTGTCTCTCCTCTCCAGCCTCTTATTCTGTAGGTCGCTTATCTCTTGTCTCTCTCACTCTACAGAGAAAAGGAGGGTGACCTTTGAAAGTAAGTGTACGGCCCCCCCCCCAAAGAAAGGCTCCTCAGATAACCACTCATGGCCTCTATTTCCCTGCCCGCACCTTCCCCTAGAGATGGGTCAGAGGTCCAGATTTAAGTGTATGTTCTCAGTCCCCAGCCTGTGTATCTAAGTGCCAGGCTGGATAAATCTGGACTTTGATGGCCCTCTTTGCCCGTCCAGCCGTCGCACGGGTTTGCCTGCCTGTCGCCTGCGCGCCCCCCCCCCCCCCCATGGTCTTTTCATTCATCATGCCCCTCGCCCCCCCCCAGCCAGTGACGTGGCATTGAGAGCTAAGCTGCATCATCGCAGTGGGAAAGCATTGCAGCTTCGATGCATCATGATGTGCATGGGACCCCCCCCCCCCCCCCCCCCGCCCAAAAGAATCGCAATATCAAACTGCCCTGGAATGAAAAAATGGAGAGTTTCATGTTCTGTGTGTCTTGCCTTTGGAGCCTCTGCTGTTCTGATTGTTGCTGTGCGTTAATGTCACTCCAGTTGAATGCTTGCACTCTCTCTCCCTGTTGCTTCTGCACATCCATTGCCAATGTGTCGGTTGTGTGCTGCTCTGTTCAGACTCCAGGTGCACTAATCATGAACGTATCTTGGACATGAGAAGCGTCCAGCAGAGTGGCCGATGCCAGCGCGGGTTTAGTGCCGAGCGACGTCCTCTCTGTCTGCCCACTTTGGCTGTATGAGGGGTGTGGCCATGGCTGGCACACCCACTCTTTCAGTATCCCGATTGGCTGGGTGCAGTAAGGGGCATGGCCTTGGGTGACACGCCTGCTGTCTCTCTGTCCCGATTGGCTGTGTGCAGAGTTCACCCGCCGTGTGAAGGAGAGGATGCACCACAACATCCCGCACCGCTTCACTGTGGGACTCAACATGAGGGCCAGCAAGTGTGTCGTGTGCCTGGACACTGTGCACTTCGGCCGGCAGGCAGCCACCTGCGTGGGTGCGTACCCCTAACCTAGCCTTTATATAGCCTTCATTTGTGTGTTCATAACCTGCCCTCATGCCTGGGTGTTTTCTGGAACCGAGTCTCTGGCCCGTAGAAGCTGATCTCCGCCCCCTCCATGGGAGCAGTGTCCGTCCCGCTGTCACGGAGCTAACCGTCTTGCCGTCCTCCCCTCCCCCTCTCCAGAGTGCCACGTCCTGTGTCACCCCAAGTGCTCACCATGCCTGCCGGCCACGTGCGGCCTGCCCGCTGAGTACGCCATGCACTTCTCCGAGGCCCTGTGTCGCGACAAGGCCAGCTCGCCAGCCATGCTCATGAAGGAGGCCAGCGGGCACGTGCGCCTCGAGGGCTGGATGAAGCAGCCCCGGTACGGGTGAGGAGTGCGTGTGCCACCATGTGCCGCTACACCCGACCGGCCGAGCCGAACACCATGCTGACTGACCACACAAAGCCCTCTGAGCCGGTCTGTCACCACCATTCGGGGTTGATTACTCGAGCCTGTCTGTAGGCCGTCAGTATGAATGACGGCCTGCCGCTAATGGTAGGCGCCGGCTGACATTCTTGTGGATCTGGGGGGGGTCATAGGCAGACCCCAGCCGGTGCCGCTGGTAGCACCGCCAGGCCCTGCGTTTCGGTCTCAAAGCGCCCTGCCCTCGGCGTCCCGACCAGATGGTCGTGACTACTGACCGTGTAAGCGAAGGGCCACCTGCCCTCGGTGTCCCCCGAGGGATCAGGACAAGTGAACGTGATTAATTACACGGGGCGCCCTTTGTTACGCCTGCTCTGTAATGGGGCTGCCTGAATGGTGACCGCGTTCTCCTCTGAGCCCTCTCACAGTCGCCGTAGCCCTGACAAGCGCTTCTGCACCCCACAGGAATGGGAAGCGTGGCCAGCAGGGCTGGGAGAGGAAGTACGTGGTGCTGGACGGGACCAAGCTGGCCATATTCGAGACGGAGCCCAGAGAAGGTTCTTACTCATGCTGTTCATAACGACATCCGCCCTGGGATTAAACCCCCTCCCCTGACCCCGGGGTCAGGCTCATTGCAGTGAGGAAACAGCCAAGGCTTCTAAGTAGCCATTTGACTATAAAGTATCTATTCTGAATGAACTGCAGTTTTAAGTGCACACTTGCAGCTTCTCCCCCTTTGAATGTGTCTCGGTAAGGCGTGGCTGCGATCGGCCTTCACCAGGCAGCCCTCCGCCGAGCTGTGCCAATGGCTAAAAGTAGCTGCTAATGTGGTGCAGATTCTGTCACGCCCCAGGAGGAGTTCGAGCTCTGCCTCCCGGACGGGGAGGTGACCGTGCACGGCGCTGTGGGGGCCTCCGAGCTCATCAACACCGCCAAGTCCGGTGGGTCCCGCCAGACCAGAACTACTTTTCTTGGATGATATATTGCTGCAGTAATACTTACAATAAATGGTGATATTGTCATTGTAAGATAATTGTATGCAACTGGTACAATGATAATATCACAATGATGCAAGTACAGCTTTTCAGAGAGCAATGAATTTTTAATTCTCAAGAATATTCAGATATTGGAATGTAAATATACTAAGTATGAGTAATAGCCACACAACCAAAAAAATTATTGTATAAATTCTTATACAAACGTGCATTCAAAACTATAGGTAGCATATATTGGCAAAGTAGCAAAATCCGACAGGTATAATCGAAAATTTCTCCTATGGAAGCAAATTCCACAAAGGCAGCAAAAATGGCAGAACACTGTCATTTATATGGATTATTCGCTACAGGAATTTAGGCTACTTGAACTAAAATAAAATACGTTTGTTCTGCGACACCATACACCTGTGTATGTTACTGCATGTTATTGTTTTAGTTTAGTAGTTTTTCTACTTTTATTTTCATTTGAAATCTGGTTTAGTTTTAGGTGTGGTTTCATTAGCTTTTAAAAATGTAAATATATTTTGTTATATATTTTAGGTTTTACTCATTTTGTTTCTAGGGATAGAAAGTTGTAGGACTTTGCTGGTCACTGCCGAGTGTCGCAGTGTACTGCTGTCGGCTGGTTCTATGCTTCAAGTTCACTGCACAAGAGGCCCAAAGAAAAACAAATCATTACTTTAGTTAAATAGGACTGAAAAACAGTAACAGGAACTAATTTCCTTTGGTTTTTGGAAGCATTTGTAGTTCTCGTTTGCAGTGTTTATCTTAGTACCATTTTATTTCAGTTTATAGAAAAGTTATCGAGGTTTTGTCCATATGTGGTGCGATATTGTCATTACCGTGACCGGCCTGGGTCCCGCTTACCCCTGTCCGCAGACATCCCCTACGTGCTGAAGCTGGAGTCCCATCCCAACACCACCTGCTGGCCGGGACAGGCCCTCTACTTCATGGCTCCCAGCTTCCCTGACAAGCAGCGCTGGGTGGCCGTGCTGGAGTCGGTGGTGGCAGGGGGGCGGAGCTCGCGCGAGAAGGCGGAGGCAGACGCTGTGAGTAGATGTCTGTGAAGCCTGACGGGACTCAGGCACAGCGAGCTCTGCATGTGCCTCCCGCTGACTCTCCAGCCCTCTTTGCTGTTACTGCCGTCTTCGGCTCTTAATGACTGAATCCTGTCTTATTAATACACAGAGGGCATACCGGCCTGCCTCCGCGATCCCTCCTATATCCATTATGGAATAGGGGCTTTTTACTGTCCGTCTAACTGACAGTTCTGTCTATCTCTCTTTCATTTTCTTCCTCTCTATCCCTTCCTTTGCTCTGTGCATCTCCATGGTCTCCTCTGTTGCTTTCTTTCCTCCTCCCCCATTCTCTGTGACTCCCATCCCATCGGGTTTTGCTATGTTCACACTGTAG
This sequence comes from Brienomyrus brachyistius, assembly GCF_023856365.1. Taxonomy (NCBI): domain Eukaryota; kingdom Metazoa; phylum Chordata; class Actinopteri; order Osteoglossiformes; family Mormyridae; genus Brienomyrus; species Brienomyrus brachyistius. The sequence continues at coordinate 24,886,168 of NC_064539.1, forward strand.
GCCGCAGCTTCCAAAAGGCAGAAGATTCTTTCCCCACTGGTCCAGGTAAAGACCGACGCAAGGCTGCCTGCTGCCTGGGTCACATGTCTGCCAGCGCCACCCCCTACTGAAAGTGCCAAAGCTCAGGCTGATGCTCCTGCAGTCATGCGTATACACACACACACACACACACACACACACACACACACACACACACACACACACACACACACCCGACAGCCGGGATCCACCCTCATGGAGACGGTGTCCGGTGCACATCTGCCGGCGCCCCGTCCGCCTCGCTGAGGTCACACGGCATGGCCTTCCACGGCTCCCATCATCTCCCTCCCCTTCCTGCCAAACTTGGCAGCTGCAGGCCGCCCTCTGAACAGCATCCCCCCGCCTCGCCTGCCTGCCCATGTCACATGATGCGGCCGCCTCGTCTCTGCTGTTGCCATGTCAGCGGCACTGCTGTGCATCAGGCCACTCTCATCCAAGCCATTAGAACTGTTCTGGACATCCTGGGAATGGATGGGGGGGGGGGGCACAAACTAATGTTTTTTGCCAGATCTGCAGTGTTCTACAGGGCTGTGCTGTGAGCACTTTCCTTTATCAAAACCACTGTGTAGCACATAGTAATAGTCATTACTAGGCTTCAGCAGCTATCGGAGGTTTTCTGATGAGTGAGTCGTCTAACCCCATGGAATTGGCGACACACACACACACACACACACACACACAGAGCAGCAGACCAAGAGCTCCTGTACCGGCAGAAGAAACTCATACTTTGAGGTTCACGTCTACGGGACAGAGGTGTGAAATGAAAGGAGCGCAGCATGTGTCTCTGCGTGGACCCCAACCCTTTGTGCGTGTCCCCCTCCTCCAGAAACTGCTGGGTAACTCTCTGCTGAAGCTGGAGGGCGACGACCGCCTGGATATCAACTGCACACTGCCCCTGACAGACCAGGTGCGATGGCCACGCTGAGCACAGCATCCCTGCAGGCGTGCCAGTGGAGCACCTCTCACACGTCACATCCACTCCAGACGGCACAAAGACCTCACATTAATAGTGCTTTGAATAACCCTCTATTCACTAGTAGGTAAAAGTACAGTGCTCTTTGTCTCCCCCCCACCCCCACGTAGGTGGTGCTGGTGGGTTCTGAAGAGGGTCTGTACGCCCTGAACGTCATCAAGAACTCCCTGACCCACATCCCGGGCCTGGGCTCCGTCTTTCAGATCCACATCCTGAGGGAGCTGGACAAGCTGCTGATGATCACAGGTCAGCGATGTGGCGCCGACCCGCCTCAGCCGCGGGGCGTAGGGGGCAGCGGTCCGGGCCGCTCCAGTGCCTCAAGCTGCCAGCATGGAAATCAAGCATGAAACACCGCATATTATTCACGGGGACTGAATAAATAGAACGATAGTATTTATCTTGCTCTCCATTTGAGATACAGGCACATACAGGTGACAGCAAGCTTGCGGGTGGCAGAGCAGAGTCAGATAGTGTCCAGTCCCCCTGGAATAATTGGGGCTTAAGGGTCTTGCTCGGAGGAATCACACTGCTGGCCACGGGATTTGAACACGCAACCTTCTGATCACAAGCACAGGGTTCCACTGTGCAGCACCGCTCACCATTCATACTGCTCTCCTAACCATAACAGTTAAATGCCAGCTAGCTGGTAGGAGACGGGTAATTGTTATGTGGTTTTTGCTCCCGGAATAGAACAGACGTCTTTATAGTCATTGTACAAGAAGCAAGTACAATAAAGATTCAGTGTTTGCATGTCCCATCTTGCTCTCCTGTGAGACAGGTGAGGATGAAGCTTGGGGTCCGATCAATCTGCCATCCATGGGATTTGAACTGGCGACCTTCCAGTCATGGGCACACAGTGCCCCCAATCAGCCTTACCGGGTCTTTCTTGTTTCGCGGCGCAGGGCCCGAGCGCGCCTTGTGTCTGGTGGACATCAAAAAGGTAAAGCAGTCCCTGTCCCAGGCCCACCTGCCCGCCCAGCCTGAACTCTCACCCTACATCTTCGAGACGGTGAAGGGCTGCCATCTCTTCGCTGCTGGCTGGGTGAGCAGCTCTGTCCCCCCCGTTTATCTAACAGACACTCCTTGTAGCATCCAGAACCACGACGTTCTGGGAACAGTGGTAGCAGCTCTGACACGTTCTGCTGCGGCCCGCAGATCGAGAACGGGCCGTGCATCTGCGCCGCCATGCCTAACAAGATCACCATCCTGCGCTACAACGAGAGCCTCGGCAAGTTCTGCATCAGGAAGGTGAGATCGGCGCTGGCAGGGGGTAGAGAGGAGGGTCCGCGCTGCCCATTCCTGTCCCGACCTGAATACGGTCGCCAATAAAACAGGATACGACACAGCTAACGAAGTCCACACACAGATATGAGTAATTTCAGGGTCGTTTTACTGGTGCCCTTATATGTGGAGGTTCGTTTTTACCTGCTGGGACAGAGGGGGCGGCTGGTACGGGCCCCACAATGCCGACTCAGCATGCTGCCCCCCCCCCCCCCCCCCCCCCCCCACAGGAGATTGAAACCTCTGAGCCGTGCAGCTGCATCCACTTCACCGGATACAGCATCATCATCGGCACCAATAAGTTTTACGAGATTGAGATGAAGCAGTACGTGCTGGAGGGTACGTTACGGCGGGCGGGGGGGCGGGGGGGGGCCAGCTCTCTTCTCACTCTCAGGCACAATATTGATGTTTATCTGGTTGCTAGTGGCTCCTCTCTCAAGGCTGTCATAAGTGTAAGTGATTCATTCCTAACTAATAAATAGCACCCTGTCATTTGGTGATTCTGAACAGTGTTTACCCACCGTGGAGGTGTCTCCATGACAACAGAGCAGTCGCAGGTTACATATATGAGGAGCCGCTCGTCATTCTCTCCTTCGCAGAGTTCCTGGACAAGAACGACGTGTCGCTGGCTTCGGCCGTCTTCGCCGCCTCCTCCCACAGCTTCCCCATCTCCATCCTGCAGGTCAACAGCGTCCCACAGAAGGACGAGTTTCTGCTCTGCTTCCACGGTGGGCCTCATTCTCGCCGCTTAGCATCGGGGAGCCGTCAGATTTCTGTTAAGGAGAATCTGAACGATGACTCCCCAGTGACTTCAGAGCGGTGCGCGTGAGTGCAGCGCTGACGCTCCCTCCTTGTCTCCTGGCTCAGAGTTCGGCGTCTTCGTGGATGCGTACGGACGCAGGAGCCGCACCGAGGACATCAAGTGGAGCCGCTTGCCTCTTTCCTTCGGTGAGTGAGGTTAACACCGCCGGCCTTCCTGCTGACACACGCAGATTCTTAACGCCGTCATCTCCCGTCACAGCCTACAGGGAGCCGTACCTGTTCGTGACGTACTTCAACTCCCTGGACGTCATTGAGATTCGCCAGCATGCCTCTCTTGGGTACGACTGATATTTGCGCCATTAAAGCTGACAGCAGATTGCTGACGCGCATGATAACAGACCGCAAAGGCGGGAGAAAACTGGTGGCGATGATGCGCACAGTGTAACCCCGCAGCTGCCCAGCGCTAAGGCTCACTTACGCTCTGCCTGTCCAGCTCCGCAGCTCACGCTCACCTGGACATCCCCAGCCCACGCTACCTGGGCCCGGCCATCTCCTCGGGGGCCATCTACCTGGCTTCCTCCTACCAGAACAAGCTGAGGGTCATATGCTGCAAGGGCAACCTGGCACGCGAGTCCGGGGACCTGCAGCGTAGCAGCTCCAGCCGCAGGTGAGCCCCTGGCGGGGGCCACAAAGGTCTCGGCGCCAGCCTGGATAGAGATGCTCCAACGCCGAGTCTGCAGAGATGACGTGGCACTTACCACGATAAGATTTCCGATAAGAATCAGGCATTTTTGAGTAAAGTCACGTGTGTTTGGGCATCTCTGCCAGAGCACGTTCATGGCTGCGGGTTATTAAATGGGGCTTTGTGTGGTAATTATGCGACCTGTTCTTTGCAGGAAGAGGAGTGCCTTTTTCATATGTAGTAAACCAGAGTAACGCTGGATAACATTTCAAAATATGGCAATATTTTATTAGCCTTGAATCTGAATAAAGGAAGCTAAATTTTACTAAGTGACTCATCGGCCCAAAGTGTGGTGAGACTGAGCAGCTCACTGCTGCCATCTGCTGCTGCCGGCTCATGGATTGGTTTTTGAATAAAGCTCATTCTTTGGGTTTAGTGGCCTGACCTCTGCAGCAAATGCTTCTTGTGTCTTTAACGTTAATTCCCTGGAAGAAAGAGTCTGTCCCTTCCTGGGTCCCAGCCCAGGATGACGGCTCGCATTCCAGCCCGTCATGCATCAGCACTGCTGGGAAAATATACATTTAGCATATGGTTAGTGACCTACAAGAGCACTGGCCCCAGGCCCAGAAAGCGGGGGGAAGAAGAGCAGCCCTGCTGGCTGTGTTCGTGTGCACACTGTCAGTCAGTCACAGTCTGCAAGGTGACCTTATATCAGCTGTGGATTGCTGCTGTCTCATGGAGTGGCGACAGCTTATCAAATCAGACGTTAAAACACACTTAGCAGACAGAGTACCTGGTTCGTGCGGCCAAGCAGCGGAGAAGGATAAGCCCTTTTGTTTATTAGGTTCATCCTGGACGAGCAGCTGAAGCTGACAGCCTTGTTTCCACAGCAGCCCCAACAAGCGCGGCCCCCCCTCCTATAACGAGCACATCTCCAAGCGGCTGGCGTCGGGCCCCGGGTTGCAGGAGGGGCCGCAGCGCGAGCCCAGCACGCCGCACCGCTACCGCGAGGGCCGCACCGAGTTCCGGCGGGAGAAGTCCCCGGCGCGGCCGCTGGAGTGGGACAAGTCGCCGGGCCGCGTGCTGGAGAGTCGCAGGGAACGCTCGCCAGGCCGCAGCTTTGAGGAGCGGCCGCGTCTCCACACGGGCTCCGTGCGCACGCCGCTAACGCCCGTCAACAAGGTGGCTGGGGCTCCTCCGCAATTATGGCGAATCACCGGCGTGCTGCAGCTCTTCCCCGCATCTGACCACCTGTCCCCCTCTTTGCAGGTGTGGGACCAGTCCTCCGTCTGAGCACAGCCTCCCGCCCCAGGAAGAGACAACGTTGCACTGTCACAGGATCTGTACAAAGATGGCTCAGGATGCATACATACAGGCCGCCTCTGCGACTGGTGCGAACGTGGTTTTTAAGATTATTACAAAAACAAAAGTCACTGTGTCGAGTACAAACAGTTTACAGGATTTTCGAAGAACTGGGTCAGACACATTTTACTTGGCTTACATGAGTAGCAGCACCGATCCAGTGCGATTCATATCTGCGTCACACTCCTTCAGGCTCCAAACACGATGATTAAAGCACACGCATCTTTCTCCATGATATTATTTGGCTGCCATCTGCCCATGACGTATGAAGGACGTTCACTCATGCGCATTTCACACTCTGTGCACGTGCGTGCCGCAGTCAGCCTGGCCTGTGCTTGGACGAGAGCGGTCTTTGTAGTACCTGTAAATAAACTAACTAGCTTTTATAGAAAAAAGGGAATATTAGGCTGGTGAAGCCATGTCTATTTTTGTTAAAATGAAAACTTTCATACGTGTCCTTTCAGATTGCTGTCCCATTTAAAGGGGGAAGGAGAAAAAAATACTATTGTACGAAATGACATTTCCTCTGCTTTCGTCATGACCATGCCATTTGTCTGACATTTTTTGTAACAGATATTAAGTTGTTACACATTTCATAAACATCACTAAATTCAGTCACTTTATACTGCTGTAAGCTTCCTCGTGTTTAAATCATTAAAATTAAGTGTTGGCGGAACATAACTAATGACAAGAAGTGCACGGACAGCCGTCCATTGCAACGCAAATGCCTTCAGCTGCTTTGACGACTTTTGCCGCTTCGGTTACAGATAATCCTGTTCTTTTTGTTCTGTGCCGTAAACTCTGTCGTCTGGTAACCCTCAGGGTTTATTTACACTATTACTGCTTCCGTTTATTGTAAGACTTCAGTGCATTAGATTTTAAAAAAAGATGTGACGAGAAACACGTGAAGTCGCAATAGCACGCATGCGTGATAAATAACATGTTCATTTAATCCCTTCATTTCGGTCCCATTTTCTCTACTCTGTTCACTGCTTCTATATTGTGCATTAATTAAAATTACTTGATACTTGTCGATGTCCAAATAATGCTGACAAAGGAATCGGCTATCCCAGTAGATTTTTATAAGTATAAATATATATACAAAATTGTACACTTACATTAAACCCACTGAATTAAATGTGCCGGTGTCAATTCTTTTGCATTGCACTAATGATTTAATGATCGATACTTTTCGTGAAATCCAGTATCCTATGCTGACGCCAGATGTCCGCTGCTCGCATACCCAGCGTGTTGGGTGGCTCTATGGAAATAGGTCTTTTACACAGGGGATTGAGAATATACTTTAGGACAGCAAATTATTAAATGTGACAATGCATATATCAGTGGCTATACATAGCCATTTTACTAAAATATTTTTCCAATGTTATTCGAGCTTGTTACGGGTAACTTGACAAGATGCCGACTTGCAAGCCAATTTACCTTCACGTCCGGATGCTCCTGGCGCCCCCTGCGGTGCCGGACATGAACAGCTACGCGACAGAGGTGGTGGGGAACACCGAAGTCAAGCTTCCTCACTAACTAGTGGTACATCTCCGTTGCTACCCTTGACCTCTCCTGAATAAATCTAGCCGACCGATCCACCCGGATCAGTAAGTTCTATCGTCCGCACCACTACCCCCCCCCCTTCGTATATTTTATCCAGTGCGCTAATTAGCGGATAATAGATTTTACGTCGTTTTTAATTACCTCTCGTTTCTCTTTCGGCTATGCGGAATAACAACCCATCCAGTTATTTGTACAGTACATTCAGTGCAAACAAAATGTAATAATGAAATGTACAGTTACCCGTATTTCGTATTTTAACCCATCCAGGTTTGTCATTAAAGATTTATGAGATGGGAGGACACAACACCTACGCCTACACGTCAGAAGACGAGGCAAACGTTATTTCTTTTATTTTTTGTTTGCAGGGTAATCAAGTGCTGTAATTTACAACATGTATAGAAAGGGCTGGATCCAGCCATAGGCAAACTAGGCAGCTGCACAGAGAGGCTCAGACAAAGTCATGAAATAAGTATGTACATTAGGGCGGAGAAATTTATCGCGTAATACTCTCGCGTTAAATTTAAAATCATAATGCATGTTGTATTTCGTTACCGAAAACAAAAAAAAAATATGCTCATACAATTTTAACAGAAACCTAAATTATTCCTTCCTGCTTGTAGCGTTGCACAGAATCCCAGAGTTCAGAGCTGAAATCAAAACATATAGTTAGAGGTGGATGTTACCTGGGGGCATGTATTACGAAGCAGAATTTCTGGCCTGATAATTGTCGGATTTAAGATTTAAGCCTGGGATAAATATAAGTGAACGAAGATAAAGTCCATTTAACCTGGGGTTACCAAACGCTGCTTTATGATACAGGTCCCAGGTTTATTTCATTTTAAGCCAAACAGATGGATACGTATAACTTAATTTGTAATATTTAGTTTATTGGAGGCTTTTATCTTTCAAAAAAGAAACTTTAGAATGTTGTGGCATGAATGTCCATCAATATGTATGAAATGCATTATTCTGATTTCAGTGACAATTTCTAAGATGGTTAAGCTTTATGAATATAAAATTTAACTAAGACTTTAAGTGGATAAGAACATGAACCAAGGATTAGGGAGAGAGGCACCATTTTATATTCTCAGGACACTAACAACTGTAGACATACAAAATACATATTATAACCTTCGAAAATTTGAATTTGTTTGCTAAATCAGGACAGCAGTGCTGCCTTGCACCCCTGGGACCGGGTTCGAGTCGCGACCATGGCACCACGCGTGTGCGGTTTCCTCCTCTCTCTCCTCACAGGCGAAAAATATGCTAAAATGAATGCGTGTTGCCCGAGAGCCCTGCGATGGGCTGACACCCCACACTGAGCCTTTCCCTGTCTTGTGTCCACAGACTCAAGACCCCCATGATATTGAATAGGTCGGGCAGTTACAAAGATGGACAGGTGGTTTGCTGTATCCTAAATACTAAACTGCCTAGTGGTCCCCAAAAAACAGAAATATGTAAACAAGGAATATTTAAACAAATTAAATTGACCCCCACTGCTGTACGACCATCTTTTTAACTAGACTATAACAACATTAATATGTGCCAAAATAAAAACAATTTTAGCAATCCCTGGGTTGAGACACTTAAGATTTATTAAGTTAATATTAAATATATTATTTCATTTGCTAATTTTACAAAGTACAGAAGATGGCCATCCACTGACAGTCCGTCTAAAGTGGAGGATGCCACCTCTTTGCTGGGAATGACACCAGCGCAGCCACAGGGTGACATCACCCTGCCTGGTGCATCATGGGTAGGACAGTCAATGGGCTGCTCTCTTCTTGCAAAGAAGAGAGACAGGGAGAGCCACGCAAAAAAAAAAGTCCATCTAGTACTGAGCGGGAAAAGGTTTAACCTTACCTGCACCAGCCAGTCAGCCAGGACCCCCCCCCCCACCCAGCTCTGCCCCCCCCATCCCGCTGCTCTGAATATGGGGTACAGTAAATACCAAAGTGCATAGTGTCCTTTAAACGTCTTTACCTCCCGCCTTCTCACTAACACATGACTGTCAGTGTCCCTGGGATCCTCCAATCGATCACAGCGTTCCGGTCACATGGTCCATCCTGGGCGCAAGGTAGGGCGTTATATGGCCTAGTTGGAGCTGGCTGCTATGGGCTTCTCGAGCTCCAGGTCCACCGCGGGGACGCCGGAAAGGCGCAGGCTGCCGTAGCATGCCCCGCACACGCGGCTGGGCTCCACCAGGTGCTGGCTCTGGACTGCCACCTTGTGGGCGCAACAGCTGGCACAGAACACATTCCCACAGTTCCTGCAGGGGGTGACAGAGAGCAATTAAAGGAGGAGCCAGAGTCAATCTAAGAGTGGGATGAAGCGCAACTGTATACTTTGGTTATTTCGTGTTTTATGGATTTTGGTGAAAGACAAGAATGGGATGCAGCGTATCGGTAACGAAAGCAGTGATCGCAGCAGGCAGAATCGGAGGACCGTTGACATGGAGGTAATTAAATGGCCACCCTCAGGTTCTCACCAGGCTTCTTCAACAGGCCGTCCGGCCCTGAAAGAAAGAGAATCAGCGTCCCCTTCAGGCAAACAAAAAACCACAGAATGCTTATGCCTCAACAGACCTAAAGAATACTCTCTAACACCAGTGCTATACAAACATCCAGGTGAAGAGGCAGTATCACTGACTTCAGATCAGTGCGAGTGAGCAGAGCAGCATGTGCCCCACTGGCCCTGTGGTCCCCAGCCACTGGCTACTGTGATGCACCACAACCGGTAGCCATGACTGCCCAGGATCAGGTGGGCGGCCTCAGGATCCAACAGGGGAGTCCTATGTGTGTGTATGTGTGTGTGTGTGTGTGGGGGGGGGGGGGGGGGGGGGGGAGGGCACGAACCTGCAGTGGTGCTTCCTGCCAGTCAGCCAGAACCTGCTCTCGCACCCTAGCAGGGGTCTGCCGAGGGCTCCGGGTACCAGGACGTCGCCTGTAGGGGAGGTGGGACTGTGCTCACGGTAAGGGACTGAGCTAGCCCAGAGATGCCCCCTCCTGGCAGCACTGATGACCCACCTCCGCATCCTGGGAATCGGCCCCCTCCCAGCTGGCCTCAGAAAGCAGCTCCGCGCTGCAGCGGGACCGGCAGCCGGGCTGGAAGTGGCAATCGGCATCGGGGGCCGGCGTCTAGCGGGGCGGAGAGACCCGCGCAGAGTTAAACAAGGGCTCAGGGTATCCTAAAAACTCCTACAGCATACTGGGCATCATCAGCAGAATACATAAATCAGCTATGGTGGTGGAGCCCAAGATAAATACTGTATGAGCTAAGATAGGCACAACCAACAGGGGGCAGCAAATACATGGAGGGGAATGAAGGGGATTCAGGTTGTGTCGTGTCACATCGTTGATTCTTGGGCTGCTTCTGGGACATTATATCCTGCTGGCACCAGTCCCCCCCCCCCACCCCCAGGCGGCCCACCTGTCTCCTCAGCGTCTCTACTTCCTGCCGGTGTCCCTCCTCCATCTGCTGCAAGAGTGTGTTGCCGGGTGGTACCTGCATGCCCTGGTGTGTGCAACATGCTGCAGGGGGGGCCTTCGGAGGGCTCTCATCGCCGGCCTTGGAGTACGGGGGCTGAGACGCCTCGCTGTCAGAGCCCAGGGAGCTGGTGTTACTGGGGGACACGGAAGCAGGGCTGTCAGGGGGTGCCATCTCCTTGGAAACCAACGAGTCTCCATCTCCAAACTGTTCCACTGGATGAAGATCTGGGAACCCTGGGTCATGTGACAGGGATGTCACATGATCATCCTTCACAGCCTCCAATGCAGGCGAATCCACCATGAGGTTTGTGCTCGACCCATGACGACCCTCTAATGTAGGCTGGGATGTTGAGTCCTGGTCACCAGGTTCCTCTACTTCCTCTGCAGGCAGGTCGGCAGGCAGCCCTGAAACGGGGGCTAGGACCCCATCCCTATCGCCCATGTTAGCATCCCTCCATGTGGTCCGCACACCATCGTCGTCATCCTCTGACGCTTCCTGGAGGAAGTGCTCCATCTGTTCTTCAGCCACGCCCACTCCCATTAACAGCTCTGTCTCACCATTGGTCTCCTCTACACTCAGCTCCGCCCTCTGGCTAGTGTCGGCATCCTTAGGCTCCTCTCCATTGGACAGTTCGCCTGCCAATCTATCGTCCTCCATTTCAGAGGGGCAAGTCCTTAGCTCCACCCCAGAGGTGTGAGTGACAGCGCCTTCCCAAGCTGGAGCCCCTCCTCCTTCAGGCCGCACCCCCACACTGATCTCTAGTGAGCGACGGTGCCCCTGCCTCTCCTTCAGGCTGGGATCACTGGACCGCCGAGTTGGGGGCGTGGCCCCTCCCACCTCACAGGTAACGGCCAGGTCATCGAAGGACCTCATCTTCGGAAGCCTGCAGTAAGAGAAAAAAAAACAGGGAGCTTAAAATTAATTAGAATTATTAAATATAAAAATGTATTCTAAAAAAGGAATTCCCTACATGCAAGACGACGAGAAACGATTTAATATTTTAAAAAATCACACAGTATCCAGGCAGACTGAAAAGTAAGCACGGTGCCCCCCTCAGTAAGGGTGTGTCCCGTGAACTTGACCTGCCCAGGTGCCCATCCTCTGGGCTGGGGGTGCAGGCATCGCTGAAGGGCGCCCGCGGGGAGGAGCTGGGCAGGTAGAGGGCGTTCCACAGCAGGAGACTTCGCACATGGAAGACGGGGAGAAGCACCTGGAAGACAGGAGATCCGGCGGACAGTCAGCGAGCTGAGCCTTCAGAGAGCACAGCGAATCGCTGCAAAGCCAGACCAAATGAGCCGCTGCCGGAGCGATGAGCTCATCTTACCGTCACCTGGGTGTAAATCCATCTACATATGGCTGTGAAGCCAACAATTCTGTCCAAAGCAACCCGGTCATATTACAGCTGAACATTTTACCAGTCAGGACAAAGCATGGTGCCTCACGCCTCCAGGGTTTGGGGTTCAAATCCCACCCTTGTTCACCGTTTGCATGTTGTTCCTGCAGCTGAATGTTGGTGCATGTAGATTTACTCCAAAGACATGCAGTTACACTAAACTGTGCCTCTAGTGTCCCTGCGACAGAGCTGCATTCTCAGTGGGGTGTAGCCACGGCCCCAGTACCCTGCGACGTAGTCATGCCCTGTGCACTGGGCTTTCTGGGAAGTATATGCACTACACACATTGACCAGCAGGTGGCGTCAGGGTACCATCTCAGAGTGAGTAGAGTAGAGGATGTTGAGGAAGGCGGGGTTCGTGGGCCGCAGCAGCGACCAGACGGAGCAGGTCCTCTCCTGGATACGGTGCTCCTCCCTCTCATGGCAGCTGTTGCACAGGAAGGTCCCAAACAAGCAGGAATACGTGTGCTGAGCCAGCTTCACCTGCCACAAGCCACACCCACAGTCAAAAGGACACGCCCCTTCAGGTACACAAGACACTCCCACCACATGAGTAACACCTCAGGACCTGCAACATGAGGTGTAGTTGTTTCATTTCAATGCCAGGTGCTATTATGACTCACACTGCTATAATGCTGCTTATTAACAGGACAACAGCCGTACCACTTACTGAATCAGTAATTAGGACGTGTTGTTCTAAAAAAGTAATGAGAGGGGCGGAGCTCACCAAGAAGGCCTCGTTGAACTGGAAAGAGCAGGGGAACTGCCTCTGCAACTGGTGCACGCAGTCCAGCCACTGAAGGAAGACAGGGCAGCGCTCATTTGGGTCCTCTGAGTTCACCCCGTGGCCACAGCGGTCGGCAAATTTGTGCCCAAAGTCCAGCCACTCTGTCTCCACCAGAACCTGGAAGCCCTACTCCCGGCACAGGGCAGTGGGCAGGAAAAGCAACCAGAATTAACCCCCTGTCCAAGCCAGGCGGCTGGGGATGGCCAGACCCGCACACCAGCCCTCGGGACTCGCCTCGATGGTGCGGTAGTATGGGTCCAGCAGCATCTTGGACAGCGCCACGATCTGCGGCGTGCGGTCCCAGCCGTCGGAGCAGTGCACCATGACGGGTCGCTGGTCCCGGTGCACGGCGTTCACCACCAACAGGGCTGCCTTCAGCAGGACTGACAGGTGCTGCAGCCACTTGGTCCCCTCCAGGGCAGACAGCCAGCTGTGGAGGAGGAGAATCTCAGGGACCCCCCCCCAGGGCAGCTCACTAAATGGGGCTCAGTGACACCCACACCTCTCACAGCGACTACCTACAGTAGCACATCAAACAGCAAGTGCCGTTTACCACAGTCATTCAATAAAATGCTCTAACGGCAGGGGGGTCCTAATAATACAGTATGAAATCCTCCTGAATTCCAACGGGGGGGAGGGGCGCTCACTTGGCCGGGTCGGGCGTCTGTGTGCACAGGAGGCGGAGCGACGCGAAGCTGCGGCGGATGGCGTGGATGTTGGCCATGCCCATGAAGAGCACCTCACAGCTGGGGTAGTATTCTGCAGGACAGCAGCAGAGCAGCAGGGCATGCAGACAAACAAACACACACCGTGAAGGTACCACCAGCCAGACGGTCATTCACAGCCCGTCCTCCACTCAGTAAGGTGCTCGGCCACCCAAGCCGTCCTAAGCTCGGCCCACCCCTACTCACCGGGGCACTCGCAGCCGCCCCCCTTGGCCCGGTTCGCCACGGCAGCTGCGTAGGACCGAGCGTCCATTATCAGCAGCTTCGCTGCCTGGAGGGCGGGTGCCTCCGAATCTGAGGAGGGGGTGACGGGAGAGTCTGAGGCAGGAGCGGGGACAGAAACAGGTTATCAGGACTGAACCCACCTGAGCACTTTCCCCACAATGCCTTGCAGGTTATTTGTTCCCTCCGTCTGCCCCCTGCCATTAGCCTAAGGCTGTATCTCAGTATCAAATGGCTCGCTGTGACTGGATTTGGAAAATATTTCACGACATCACAGCAATTACATGGGGTAGAGACATGGCTCATGAGGAGCACCGAGTTATGAATGTCTCTCTCTGTCTCTCACACACACACACACACACACACACACGCATGCACGAGTGATGGTGGGGTCCAACTGACCCCGGTCAGTGTGGCTGAGCTTCGTGGGGCAGGGTCCGTTCGCCAAGCTCTCCTGGGAGCCGCGGTCCAGGCAGCAGGCCTCGGCGATGCTCTGAGCCAGCCGCTCATCATCCGCGTTGCGCCAGCCCCACCAGCTGACCTCAGGCTGACCACACCGCGCTATCACTGCACCCGTGCTTCGGTGCCTGGAAAATGGGGGGGGGGGGTGGACCCGTCTGATTAGCTATTCACCAGAACAGCGGCTCGCATCCTGCAGTCCACTTAAAATATCAGCCATGTGTATTAATGTGTAATAAATCCGCATTCATCCCCCCGCACCACTAGTTCTGCACAATGTCACAGTGCATCAAATGTTCATCACTGACAATGAGAAGCCCTCAATAAACAGGACTGCCCACTTGTTTGGACAAAAGGCAGAACTCTCAACTCCGCCTTGGCTGGGTCACACAGCCGCAGAAAGGCGATCAGAGGCGGGTTCCTCATTAAACTGAACGTGCTGCCGACACCAAACCAGCTAAATGCCATATACCAGCTTCTAAATACGTGGCACCTCTGCTATCTAATTCAGCCACGACAGCTATTCTCTCACCTGTACACCACAGCGGGAAACCTCTTCCATGACCGGAAGGCAGCCACACTCTCCAGCTCGTTGTCAGTGATCCAGGCAGGGACGATCAGCAGCTGTGGGTAACTGGAACACAGCCTGAGGAGGAGAGGAAAGGGAGACACACACACACATACTTTTGTATTCATATCCTTGTAGGAACCATACATTCATTTTTAAGGGCAAAACCCTAATCACAGCAATGACGGACCTTGCGCTCTGACTGACAGTCAGACAGAAATGAGGAGAGCCACACGAGGGAGTGAGTCTCACCCAAATCCCACAAACACGGACTGTACCGATCACATAGTGCTCTTGTGGTTTATTGCTGCTCATCTAGTGGTTTCACACAAATATACAATTACCCACACTTTTATAGAGGGAGATAATTAAAAACCTCACCGTCAGTCCTAAACACGTTCAGTCTCATGCAGACTCTGTGTAAATATAGCCTGGAATGCACAGACAGTCCGACAGCAATGCATTTTTGAAAATATGCGATATCTGTGTGTGCGCTTGAGGCATCTTCCTGACGGTATGCAGCATCACCTGTACTTGCGGTTGATTTCGGTTACCCTCCAGGCCCTCTCGGTGTCGAAGCCCATCCGCTCCACCTCGTTGCGGAACCGCGAGTGCACGTGGGCTCCTGTCGCGAGAGAAGTTACAGAGTCGGCCGGTGGGTGGAGAGGGATGGGGATGCTGCTCCGAGGTGCACCAGGGAGTCGCGGCGCAGTGCGGCGCTGGGCGTGTCGAATTCCAGCGGTAAAGTTACGGAAGGAAGCAGCGAGTGAGTCAGTTGTGGGTGTTTCTGGGTGATGCGCTGAGGTTTGAGGATCTTCAGATAATAGAGACACTACACATTTCCTTTCTCTCACATGGTAATTAGATCTGCAAGAAACCACGAAACCGACGACAATCCCACAGTTAATCTACGTGCTTGTATCTGATTGGCTAATGCTTGGAACCAATGGCGATGTGAGAATAAGATCTGAGTAAATGACATCATCAGTGAATCGGGTGTTTATAACCGCGAGTGTGAGTGATGACTTGAAGCCTGAGAAGTATGGAAACCGAATACCGGATCCTACTCCAAATACCTGGCCCGCACAGCTCCCCACTCAGCCCCTTCTCCCCCGCCTGCACATCCAGGCACCAGCTATGGAAGGCAAAGCAGAAGAGCTCCTCCAGCCGCGAAGGCGGACGGACGGCGCTCACCAGCCTCTTCAGCCACTCCTGACACTGATCGAAGGTGGAGAACTGGCACCTTAGGGGTCACAAACCAAATACTGAGCAACCACTGGATGACAGACTAACATGGCACCTTACGGCAGAAATAAGTGAATAGCACAAAGAGCAGGAAGATACATTACGCTTTGATCCAAAAAGCATAGCATGTCAGAGTATTTCTGATGCATTGGCATTGACGTGTCAGATGTTGTGCTATTAGCATGCTAGCAATGGCAAAATGGGTCACCTACCTGATGACCTTGCCGTCTTTGCAGGTCACATGGAGCTGGAACACGTCCCGGCACTCCACGTGTTCCACCATCCGCAGCGGTACCTGCGGGGAGCAGCGAGAGGGCTGAGAAGACCCCAGGAACCAGCAGGACCAGGACTAAGAGTTACACTGGAACACTGCCAGGATGCTGACAGGCCTGTGCCGAGTCAGTGCTGATGGAAAATAGATTTAAAGTACATCTCTAACATCTCCATTGTGACAATCCCAGTGCACACTCTACGCAGACACACCATACTGACCGGGGTTAATCAGAGCACTCAGTGAGAACTTAAAACCATGCATCTGGACAAAATAAAAAGTCTCTCTCTCTCTGTCTCTCTCTCTGTCTCTCTCTCTCTGTCTCTCTCTCTCTGTCTCTCTCTCTCTGTCTCTCTCTCTCTGTCTCTCTCTCTCTCTCTCTGTCTCTCTCTCTCTGTCTCACACACACACAGATTTTTAAATCTTACAACACTCTGGCATCTTATTTTTGAACAGACTACTTTTCACAGGGGTCCTGGAAAAAAACAAAAACAAATTGCTTTTCCACAAAACAGGAGAGCTGGAGCTCACTGCTCTCGCCAAAGTTCTGCTAAGCCCAGCAGGGACCGAGCCTGGCCATTGGCTGAGGCACAGGCTAACCCGGGTCAGACACATTTCCAAGCCAAACAAGGACCCAGCAATAGTCAATCTGAGGTGGCACTCGGTGAACCACAAAAAGGAAAAGACCTGTTACCTATGCTAGTTTACAAACCAACTTAACCCCAGTCATACAGGAAATGCGAATTTCCAAATATACACATTTATCGCCAGCGACACAACCACAAGATGAGGAGAACAGATAATAAAGGACACTCGGAAACCGAGGTAACAGGCAGGAAATTGGGAGCGGGGGGGGGAGGGGACGGCAACATAAGTAAAATCTACAATTGCATCTGTTGGCTTATTATTACCACTTTGACCTGCTGCCCAACGCAAGCCAATCCCAAGATTCACAACGGAATCATTTATAGTTACAGGTTGCAGCACAACCTGTAGAGCGAGATCTAAAAACAGAAGAGTCGATAGTTCAGGTGCAATGACGTCTGGATTCCGGTAAGCAGCAGACGTGCGATAAAAAAGAAACAGGCTGTGACTCACGTTGACCGTGGACTCCCTAAACTGGATGTGGAGCCGGTAGGTGGAAAGGGCGATGATGGCGTCCTCTGTCCGGCCTACGTACGCCGTTGCTTCTCCATGAAGCTCGGAAAAAGGGAACTATGGGAACAGGGGTGGGACATTAAATCACTGTGACATCGTCTCTGCGACGGGGAGGAGGACAGATGCAGAGATTAACCACCATCCCAGAATCCCCTGCTGCTCCCCACCTGTAGACCGTCGCCTCCAAGGGCAGGGGGCTTCTTCGGGAGACACTCATTGGCCTGGAGGGCCGTCACACTTAGAGACTCCTCCTTCTACAGGAACAAAGAAGAATCACGCACACAGCTTGCCGATGCTCTGCCAGTTTCTGGGAAAAGCACAGCTGTCTGGAAATCACATTTCAGCCCCGCCCACTTACAAACCTGCCATATCAGATGCAGCTACATAACTTGACGCATATAATAAGCAGCACGGGCACTGTACTGTCAAGAGAAATTAGCAAGTCCTGACGCAGCCATTTGTGTCATGCTTGGCATTAGTACTCGGCTAGTAGCTTACCATGGCGACAGAGTATAGGTCGCTGTCCCGAAAGCGGCTCTCCTCGTCACTGGACCGCAGGTGCATTCTGAAAGGCATCGCGGCACACATTGGCACACAACAGAGCGTGCGTCCTGACCTAAAGCTTTCGGATCCACAGCGCGTGCAGCATCATCAGATTTAAGCACGGCACCACGGGAATATTACAGAAAGGGTAGGACATGAGGCACGAAGCTCACCAGGGATCACAGAAGAGGTAGCCTGAGGATTCAGCAGTGAAGGCCTGACAGCAACAGACAACATTAAAGCCTCCTGAAGAGAGAGAGAGAAAAAGGGCTACAACAAACATGCATTTTTCCATGCCCCCTCCCCACCAAAGCAAGCATGCAAAGTTCAGTTTACGCTACTAGAGGACTGTTACAGCAGGCAACCGAGTGCAGAAACATTCATAAATTTATAGTTCCAATTAATAACTCTATTACAGTTTGCCCTAAAATTTTTGTTTTACGCTACTCACCTTTACAACAAAAATAATTCACCCCTACAGCCACAAAGGAACTAAATGAAGACTGGAATATGTTTTAAAGCTGCATCTGACACAAGGTCCCACTGTGCAATTAGGCAACAATTTGAAAACAGCGCACGAGAGCAGAGTGTCTTGCCTTAGTATGAATTTTACAGCCCAGAAATTTATTTCAGTAAAATCAGCCTGCATCTCCCCCCATCATGTTATGGTTCAGCAGTACATACAAGATAACTGGAGTCTTACTGGCACCATATATCACTGCTTATCCCACAGGACACCCCCCCCCCAGCTCCAATGGCTGATGAAAGAGCACCCCGCCCCCATGCTAAAAGTACATCCCGCCCAGGATCAGCTGCGAATTCTGACCCGTCATCACCCCAGTTCACAGCTCAGATCACCAGGGGGAAAAGCACTTTACTCATTAACGCTGTGCCAATGCTGCTTTGCACTGTCAGTTATTGCATTCGCGTCCAACAACAGCTGACGTACCTGGCCCACAGAGCAACATCATAACTGGGACGGGAACTCACCACCCACTGGTGCCACACCCCAACGCAAGCGCCACACGTCCCCATTCTCAGCGAAATAAAAATCAAATCGTATTTCTGCCTTCGATAAAACCCCCATGGCCAGAAGTCAAAAGATGACAAATAGAAATTAAGTTCAGCCACGTGGGCAATGCGGTCATCTCTCCCCTAGGGGAGGAAATAAAATCAGTTCCCCACATATTGTAAAGCATCTATTGTTTCCTTTTAATTCCATTCATTCATTACCAATTACATGATATTTCCACGTGAAATTCTCAACGTTAAACAAATAGCTCACCGGGAATAAAACAGAAACACTGAAAGGAATAGCAAAGGTCCGGCTTCTATTATAATGAATGAGAACTCTGTCCATCTGCGTCGTACAGTTGCTTGAGGACATTAACAAAAATCGTGACGTCAGTGAGGACAGGAGCAGACAGTAACTCATAAGGCTAAGCTTATTTCGCTTAAGTCATCGTGCACTTTCGTAAACAATAAATTAAAGTTATTTATAAATCAACTTCAGGAATATTCATAAGCACACGTTAGACTGTTTCCATGATAATTCATGCAATTGGCATACAAGGAACCTTCTTAGTTGATTTATATTAATAGACATGAAATGTTGATTTATAACGCAGTTTGCGAGGCATATGTGATGTTGTCAACAAAGCACCGACACCAAGGTTTTGGTTGCGCTGCGCTATACCTACATGAAATGAATGCGCGAGTCGCTGGCCCGTAACGTGGACCTGCAGAAGGTCACGCGGACACACGGGCCGACACCGCCAGTCGAACCGGAACCGAGCAAAGATCCTGCAAATACAGCCCAGCGGCTCGGCAGCTCTTGGCTATAGGGGCCACCTGCAAGGTGCGCACACAATTTTACCTCGGTTACAGTAACTTTCTACCTAAATAGTACACTAACCAAATAATATAAGCAGACTTTATCCCCATGTAGTAAGTACCAGCCAGATCATATGTGAGCTACCTACGAAAGCAACCAGCTGTGACAGCGAGGCCGGGTTTTTTCATTTAATCATGTGTTACATTGAATTTTTAGAGAAATGTTTGGCCGGTTTTTATCATGCCAATCTCTAAGTGAGCTTTACTCCGTTTTCTTTGTAATTGTCTTCGTCGTTTACGGTGAAGAAATAACCGACCCGGTCGCTGTATAGCAGCCTCCCGTCTACACCGGATAGGAAGCGTTAGCTGGCGCTCTTATGCAAAAAGAAAATGCTAAAATAAAAATTAAGCGATGAAAGCGTCCAGCGGGCTTCTCTGTTTACCTTTTTATTGCTGCCCGGTGCTCCTGTGTCGCCCGGCCGGCAGTCTGGCCTCTCCTCCGGCGGACTGCCCGACGAGCTCGCCTGGCTGCGTCGTTATGAGACGGAGGGGCGTGAACCGGGCCGTGGCCAGAGCTGAGGTAGGGCTCTGCAGGGTGAAGGCGGCCGTTTCCTTCAACCGCGCCCGAAAACGGACCCAGAAGGAACCCACTGTCGCTCTGCTTGCCCGGCTATGGGTAACAGACAACGCAGCGTTCTGGGTGAGCTGTAGACCCTGCTGCCATTTTCGCGTAGCCGGCCCTGCAGCAGCCGGCCTGCAGTTCCCGAGCCTGGACGGCAGGGGGTGCTGCGCCGAGGCGACCAGCAGGCGCGTAGTAAACATGGCTTTACGGGGTGAGGGGTTTACCGAGCGACAAGTCTCAGACTCAACTGATGGGAGGAAGAAATATAGAAGGAATAAAACGTACTACATACAGAAAGTTGCACATAAATAATAATAATTCCTGTTTAAAATAATTCACACACTGGATGCGTAAAACAAGAGTTTTAATAATTCCGTAATTTCAAATGTATTGTATAGTTAATATTTATGGCATGGCGATAGTTTTTAAAACATTTACATGACACCCAAATAGTGTACGAACACACGAATATACGAAAAGAATAAACATTGTTTTTAATAATGCAGTTCCCGATTATAATAATGTTAATATGGTAATCGTTGTTCATGTTCATATGCTTAAAAGTCCTTTCTGATTTAAAATCACATCAAAATATTTCAAAAAAGATTTCTTTGGGTGGGAAATGGAAGAGTTCAGCGTTACAGCTACGGTACAGACTATCTTCTATGCTCCATATTAGAAACTTACATATCATGGTCACACAAGGAATATTCACTCATGCGTTCCAGATGTGTTTTCTGAGACTTAAGAAGCATCTTCACTGGGCACCTCAGCTTCAATTGGCACATATTATACACTTAGCTGCCAATTTATTAGATACACCTACTTGTCTACACCAAACTACAAGCTCCTACAAAACAGATAACCAATTATCTGGGTGCAACTCGGTATATATTACCCACAGGCACAGTCAAGAAGCTGTTACTGCCCACAAAGCTCTATCATGGGCAGTACATGTGACTGTGGTATTGCTGGTCCAGCTTTCCAGAAACCGCCACTATGCCATCTAGTTTATAAGGGATGGTCGGATAAATTAAAAAGATCCACTTAAAGGGTGAAGACTCCTTGTTATTAAGCAGTCAGAGCAAAATGACCAAAATCATTAAAGCCTACAAGTGTAGTAACATCATGCACTGAAATCCCAGAAGAAAAGTTTCCAGTACCTCATTGAATCCATTCCTCAAAAGAATTTGGGCCGTTTTATAGCTAAAACTGGGTCCTAGCTGGTACGAGGTCGGTATACTTAGTAAAATGGTGCATCAGTGTATGTGTATTATTTATATAAACGGAAACGCACAAACGCTAAGTGAGCAATTTATAGGGTAACCCTAGCTAGTACTGGGTGGGACTCACCTCTGTCTCCAAAACCACTTAAAAGGTAAAATAGTTGTGCGTTCAGATGCACTACTACACCCCACAGGCGTAACGGGCTCTTATGTTTGCATCTGTGGCCATCCTGATAGCTTCTATGAATTCAGCCTTCGTCCTCTGGCCCCCTTCTGACTCACAATGTGTTTCTGGAGCAATGCCATCTACTGGATGATTTTCATAGACACCGTCACACAAAATCGCTGCAATCAGGCACTTCAGCCTTTCTAATGCTTAGTTGAACAGTCGGCAAACCGCAGGATTCACAGTCTGGGGAAGGCAGGCTGCTGGAAAATTTAAGAGACTATACAAAATGTGATATTGAACCAAGAAAAATACACAACCCGCAACACTTCATAATACAAAACACGCTGCTCTTTCCAGAGCACAAATTATTTTTTATTTGTCTTCTACACAGCTACATGGGACAGTGTGTGATCAGTAGAACACGAATGGTGAGAGCCAAGGATCTGGCATTCGTCATGTTTTTAACATCTCTATTGCCTTTGCACTAGTTGACTTCATGTTACTTGTATTGTGCTACTGAACCTTCGGGGGGGTGGCAGCATTCGTGTCGTAGGTAGCAAAAATTTGTTTCTTGCGTCTGAGGGGAGCTGGTTTGTTTCTTTAAGGTAAACAGTACAAGGCTAAGCCACAAGTGTGTCTGACACAGAGGAGGGAGGGAAACCGCTGTCCAGGTCTTGGGAAGCCTGAAGTAGTTATAAAATGCTAACACGACACGAGATCTACAGTGATATATTTAGTGACTGCAGGATGCATATGTTTCTGAGAGCCTGGATAAGACAAAACCTCATTCTGAGTGCAGAAGTAGAAGGAATTGTGAGTGTTGTGTGTGTTTGGGGAGGAGGAGTCCCAAACAGTCACGGGTACACAAAACGAAACCATCAAACACACCCATTAATCCTGACAAGCAGAGGTGGACTTAACTTCTCTGGGGGCCCTAGGCTGACATGGGTAGGGGGCCCCCAACATGGGCCATTTGAGCTATTTTTTGGAGCCGAAAGAGAAACATGAGTGAATTAAAAACAATGGAACATCAATAATATGCTGATCAAAGCACAGGGTGCCAGCGGAGAAAATCCAATCAGGGTTAGGGGCAGGAGTGCTGTTGGTAAAATTCGGCAATCGTGGGGGCAACGTGCCTGCAGATCTGCCAAATTTAGGAGGTTCAGCCATTCCCTCTTTTGCTGTGGCCGTAGGCTGCAACCTAGATTAGTCTGCCCCTGAAGCTGAAGCTGGTCTTGAACTTTTGCACGCGCTCATTTAGTTGTGCTCTCTCCACGTGTGTTGTGTCACTCTGGCCGGATGCTGTAGTATCAGTGTAGTATTTATGCTGTTGTCTTCTTCTGTTCGGGCTGCTTTGTGCCAGGTCGCTTGGCAGTGAAGCAACCAGCACCATTAGACTGCAGCGTGAAAAGAGCAGCAAGCGAAGCCTCAAAGTAAAAGTAATGCATTACAAGCAGGATGGGGGAAACTTCGTCTAACCTGAACACTGCCACCATAAAGGAGAATAGCAGATAAATTGCAGTAATTTCAATGATGCCATTTTATATTCATAAATGTCTGGAAATTCTGGCCCCGTGGGGCCCCTAGTTTTCAGGGCCCCCCAAAGGCTACCTGCACTTGCCTTATAGTAAGTCCACCCCTGTAACTCTGCCTGGGGGGATTTTTCAACATTATTTTTGCTGTCAAATTGGCCACGCCTCCACACGGACCAGACCATAGGCCGAAAACTATTATGCTGGAAGGGGGGGGGGGGGATTACTGATTTAATAACAAGGATCCCGGGCATACCCCCTGGCTCAGTAGACGTACCTGAACAGGGCCATCTGAAGGCGTCCTTAACTTCATGAAAGGAAGTCTCAAATCACACAATTAAATGCCAACTGAGTCATGCGTGAAACCCTAACTTGGTCATTCATGGCCCATCGTCCTTCCTAGTAACCATGGCAACCTTGATGCCATTTTTTTTTTATTTTTTTTTTTAAATGTTACTGCTACTTAATGCCAGGCGACTGCATCAGCTTGGTGATGAACATAGTGGCCTGTAAACCACCTTTGGTGAGTATTAGTAAACCGCCCAGAAGAGAGAAACCCCACAGACACAAAGGCTAAACATGGCAGGTTAATGGGATTTGAAGAAATTCTGGCCCCAGCAGCACTAGGTCACTCAAGGATACATTTTGTCAATGAAAAACGTTAAAATGTACAAATGATTTTTTTAAAAAGTATTTCTAAGTGTTAATCACAGCTCTGCACAATGTTAAAGTTTTGACTTTAAACATGTATAAAAGCCTCAATCAGAAACGGTGTAATCTTGATATGTTTTACATATAACATGATTAGCCTGGAAATTTCAATTTGGGTTCAACCCCAGTAAATCCTGGGCTCTTTCCACACATGCAAATGAAGACCAGTCTTCATAAAGCATCTTAGTTCATTACTTTGCTCCAGTGAACAGATCTTTTAGACCAAACAGCGAGCCCCTTTGCATCGCTCTAATCTCCCTATCAATTAAGGAGACTCACGGGGAGCCCGTGAAGACCAACTGAGACATTTTATAGACAGTCTTTATCTGTAACTGAAGCAGCAGGACAAGGTTTGCATTTCCAAACGGCCATGTTCATTCCCAGAATTCTCCATGAATAGCAGGCCCATAACGGTCATACAGGTTCAGGATACACCTATAAACAGGAAGGCAAAGTCTGTCTCACAGATCACAGGAAAATGCATTTTTCGTCTGTGGAGCTTAGCTCCCATGTGTGAAAAAAAAAATGACCAACAGTCCTCACACTTCAGTGGTACCACAGGCACAAAACCCAGAGTTGAAATGAATGGAGTCAGACGTCGGCGACATTTTACTCCACTATTTTTCTAACTTTCTTCAAAATTAATTGTCTAAGTGCTGTTAATTTCTCGCAGGGGGAAAGGAGGAGCCTGGAAACCAGAACAAAAAATCACTTGAAAGGGATCAACTCCTGCCTGAAGTACCGGGTCGTTTGGGAGACAGAGAATCAGGACTTCAGCGTTTGTGACTGAAACACGTATATTCAAAGAGGTATAAGTGTTTCTGAAGAATAACCCTACGCACAGTCAGACACACATCACGCATATATGCCTGATTTCATGGTTCTTTACGACACGTACACATCACTCACATCCTAAATCTGTTCCCCTATTTCAAACCTCCTCACCTGGAGTCTGCCACGTCTGTTTCATTGATCCGATTCCCCGAACGGACACTCACAAGCAGCAAAAGGGTTCCCAGGACAGAACCTTAATCTGCCAAATTACAGCCTGAATCTTGAAGCTCTTTGATATCTACAGTACATTAACTGAAGGAAGGGTAAGTGAGGAGGCAAAATAGGGGAATTTGGAATGGAAGAGAAATTCGAAAGTATCGATCGAGGTAAACTGACCGACTGCGGTGCATTGACCTTTGAGGCAAGAAGAATGACAACAAAGACCCTAAACTGTAACTCGCACAGAAAAAAACCCCGTCGGTTAAACACGGCTGCGCTGAAATGGTAGTCGCTTACAGTTATCCGTTTGCAATTGGGATTTATTTCTTTTCCCTGTTCAAAAACCACATTTGGTGAGTATTAGGAAACAACATTGTTTCCAGAGGGGGGGGGGGGTCATGGCAGCCCAGCTACGACACATACAACACACACGCGGTTCCTATCACAGATGTGTTACAGTGTGTTGCCAGGGACCCGAGAACACGTGTCGCTTGCAATTTAGAGTCTTTGTGGACTATCTAAAAAAAGTTATTAGGGTTGTTTGTTAGGTAAGTCTCTAACAATCTAAAAGGGGGTGTAGAACTTGCCAGTCTCTCACTGTAAATAACCATGGTATTTTTGATGGCTTAAGACAAGTCTTCTAATCTCAACCAGTGGCAAACTGAGTGCATTTCATCTCTATCGTTTCTGAAGTCTTGCCCTTCAGTGTTTTTTTTCCATTTCTTTCCTTTTCTCAAAACCAAAAATCAAGGTTTGTTACATACAGTATATCTGAAAGTAGAATCCATTATTAAAATACCTAAAACATTTATACTTTTCTTTCCCCCTAAAAGTCTTTAAGTAATGTATCGGACATGTTTTAAGTTCGTGGCAAGGTCAGCGCGTACCTGAAATGGTAGGAAGAAAGTTGAGGGGAACAGTACCAGATCACCTCTGCTGGCAAGTAGTCCCACCCCTAGAGCATAACCCCGCCCTCTTCACTTAAGACCAACCCCCAAACAAGAAACTCCACCCCCACCAAAAAGCACCATTTGTAAAACTGGGTTATTTCAAAGAGACTCTCCCATAGGTTGAATGCGAGTCTCTAAGAAACTGAGTTGTGTCATATAAAAGATGTAAAGGGAGACGCTCTTCAGAACTCCCATTCCAGTGTCTCCTCCTTATTGGCGGCGCGCTCCAGTCGGTGGATGATGCTGTTCAAGTTGGCCACCTTCTCCTTTCGCTTCTGGGCACTCCTGTTAAGCCTGAGGCTGGGTGGGAGCAGGGGGTCCAAGTCACGGCCGGCATTGGGGTTTGGCGGGTTGGGGGAGATGGGGTCTGAGGAGGACGGGATGGGGGAGATGGACACCACCAGGCCTGGCGAGGAGGCGGCGGATGGAGAGTTGAGGGAGACTTCCAGGCTGCCACGTGAAGGCTCTGAGGATGCCTTGAAGCTGACAGGATCCACTGAAGACTTGTTGGGGTCTTCGGCCTCTGACCCTGATGGAGCTGCCCTCTGTGGTTCCAGGAAGGCTCCCAGAGCCCGGCTGGATGGTAGCTCATCCTTCTGAAGGCTTTTGGGACAGCACTGGCCAGGCGACAGCTCTTTGCAGCTACCCTCTGGGTCTTCAAATTCCTTTTTAACCAGGTGGGGGAATCTGATACCCTTGTTCACATGATTCGCCTCTCCATGTTCTCGGGATCTTTCCAGAGCCAGAACATTCTCCTCCTCCTCCTCCTCCTCCTCCATTTTGACAGAAACGAGGCACCCAGCAGAGCTCAGGGGGCTGCTGCGCTGCATTTCCCGGTGTCCCTCCGGCCAATCAGAGGCGGGACTTCGTTCTGAAGGGGAGGGGCTACGAGGCTCCACCTCCACCTCGTTTTCTTGTCCCAACTCTTTCTGGACATCACGTCGCATCCGAGACCTGCATGGGAAGATAATTGGGGAAAGTTAAACTCCACACTCACAGCACAGGGACAGGCCCTGAACACCCAAACGGGAAGGAGTGAGACTAGCAAACATGCACACTGATTAATTGCCAATAAATTCCTTCATTATATAATAACGACAATGACAATAAGGTAAACAGGGACAAGCAGATAATCTGGGGAGCCCAGTTTCTCATCACGGCCTATGTGCTGATCTCAGTCACTCCACCTCAGTGCACACCTATAGTTGTGGAACCAGTTGATGACCGTATTGGTCTTGAGGCCGAGCTGGGAGGCCAGCATCTCCACTGTCTGCTGGGATGGGTAGGGCTCTAGGACGTAGGCCTTGATCAGAGCCTCCTTCTCCTGGGAAGCCAGCACCACACGGGGCTTCTTGGCTGGGCCACAGGGGTCCCCAGTGGGCATCATCCCCGGGCTCACACTGTCAGAACGACTGCTGGGCGAGTCACTGTCTGAACCCGGGCCCAGCAGCCCATATCTCCTCTTCATACAGACTGGGGAGGGGAAACCGCAGCAGGCGAGTCAGAAGGACATGTGTGCACATACACACACACACAGAGTCAGGGACACACAGAGAGTCAGATAGAGTACAGGACACAGACACACACACAGTACAAGGGACAGAGTTAGACAATCACACACACACATAGAAGGACAAAATCAGAGGGATCGACACCCAGAGTGAGAGACACACAGTAAAAGTCAGACACATACACATATACAAATACACAGTGGGACAAATTCTGGGGTCGACCCACACACGCACAGTCAGAGAAACACACACAGTCAAACACACACACACACACACACACACCTTTCTTCTCCATCCGCTTGGTGTCCCTCAGCTTCTCCACGTTGTGAGGGTCACTGAGCCACAGCTGCATGCGCACAAAGGGCTCTCTGCCCTTCAAGCTCAGCTTGTGCCAGGGTTTGGGTCGGGAGAGCAGGTCCGACACGGAGCCCTGCGTCAGGCCCAGGACGCTCTCGCCGAACAGGCGTTGGCCTGGAGCGCACACACACGCACACGCACACACGCACGCACACACACACACACAGCTGAAAGCCCTCACTGGCTCAGTGCTAAGGTTCTCACACCCAAGCAGGATTTAGCATCTAACTGCTTCTCTGATGGCTCTCAAACAGACTTCAGGTTCCCTCAAAGCAAAATCTTGCCTTAGGTCCTTCTGGGTAACATAACTGCCCTTCTATCAGTTAACTTCCCAGAACGTCAAGCACTGGTTGTAATTTGGTTTGATCTGCTTTAGCGCTTCAACCAAAACTGTGGTCCGAACCCCCCCCAGGCCAGACTTACCCAGGTTGTTGTCAGTTAAAACCTCCTTCACCCTCTTGGTGACCAGCTGGGTGTCAAGCTCGGGAGACAGGCCCACGAGGTCCTGGATGCCCAGCGCAGCGTGGCACGTGCCTGGTCGCAGGGGGGCCACCCTGGAGGTAGGCTCCTGGAGATGGGTGGAGCCTCCTGGACACTGGTTCTCCTTGCTGCCCTCTCTGGCCAGGAGGACTGGCTCCACCTCAAGCTCCGACCCATCCTCCTTGGGGCTGGGGAGGGGTGATGGCGGGCAGTGTGATGTCATGGGAACAGGGTTTGAATCTATGGGGAGGGGGCGACAGGTTATCACCAAAGAGGTCATGGGTTCAGTTCCTGTGCCTGCCTGGAGTAATCATATCATGGTCAGGCCCGTGAGCAAGGCCCTTAGCTCCTTAACTGCAGAACAGGGAAGCCACACCTCTTAAGGAAAGACAATAAGTGGGCGTGTACCTGGGCAGAGGCTCTGATTGGCCGGCTGGCTCAGGCCCTGGCCCAGCTGGTCCTGCAGCCACAACTGCATGCGGATGAAGGGCTCGCGGCCCTTCTGGGTCAGCTTGCCCCAGGGTTTCGGACGGGAGAGCATGTCACTCACGCTTCCCTGGGACAGGCCCAGCACCTGTGAGAAATGACAGCACAGTCAGGACAGACCTGGCTTGGTCCTGTGTGAGGCAGGCAGCTTCTAAATGGCACTGCACCACTAACTGGATCAGCCCAAATGAATGCTGAAGAGCAGGGCGTGCGAGTGGCAGAGACCTTCTCCCCAAAGATCCGCTGGCAGATGCCACTCTTGGCCAGCTTCTCTTTGACGAGCCGCGTGAGCTCGATGGTGTCCACCTCGCGGTACATGTACGTCTCGTACTGCTCGGGCGTGAGCGGTGGCACCGTAGGTTTGAGGGCTCGTGGGATGTAGGCAGCGTAGTGGGCCGAACCGCCACTGGCACCCTCCCCGCTGACCGAGAGCTCTGCTGCCTCCATCTTCACCACCGGCCGCGGCCCCAACTCGCCCGCCGCTGCCTCGTCACCATCGCTGTTCCTGTCTTTGTCGGGCTGACGCCCCGAAGAGGAGAAGGAGGAGGATGAGGAAGATGAGAGCGAGGGGGAGGCCGGGCTCAAGGGTCGTGCGGCTGCCCCATCCCGCTCAACGGCCCAGTGGTGCTCGAAGTAGGCTCCTGCCTCCCCGATCTCAGATTTGACCTTGCGGATGATGCTCTGCACAAAGGCAGCCGGGGAGAGGACACTCAAGGGGGCCTGGGGGCAAGTGGCCCCCTCCTCCCTTTTGACAGTGGCGGGCAGAGGCGGTGGGGGCTGGCTGGGGGCCCAGCCGCATGTCTCCATCTCCTGCAGCGCCTGCTGCTGCCGCTGGGCCTGCATCTCCAGCCGCGCTCGCTCTAGGATGCTCTTGATGGTGTCGTCTGAACTGTTCCTTCCAGAGTTACCTCCGCTGGGACCGCCACCAGTTACAGGGCCATCTGGGGGGGTCTTGCCGTCGTCTTTAAGACAAGAGGGACACCAGAGAGACAGGAGGAAGTCACCTTCACCCAGTTACATCCACTAATGCTTAGTGACCACTTATCTGTTAAGGAGGCCATGGAGAACCTGAGACCCCAGATGCAGATGACAAATACCCTGGGTGGGTGTCAGTCCATTACAGGGCTGACACTGTCACACACATTCACACTGTGGGGCAATTTAGAGGTGCCAGTTCACCTGAGCCACATGTTTTTGGACTTTGGGAAGAAACTGGAGAAGCAGAAGGAAGCCAATGGAGACTAAGGGAGAGCACCCAAGCGGCATGCTCAAGCCAAAAGCACCGTCAACAAAAACAACCTACTTCCTCTCTGTAACTGGATCTCCTTCTTGGCTTGCTCCAGGATGCTCTTGATTGCATCGTCAGAGCCAGTCTCTGGGGTTCTGATGCGAGGAGTAATGCTGCCTGTTGGGGGTATCGGGGACAGGTACGTCATCATTTGCAAACTCCAGAAAGCTAAATGAAGAACTCAAAATGTAAGGGAGAGTCGAACGCTACAGGCAATTTGGAGACAGTGATTACAGAGGGAGAACCTGCAAACTCCACATAGAGAGCAAAGGCAGGATTTAACTCAGGCTCTGACTGGCCGGATCATGAGCACCTCCCTCACGGCAAACACACCCCCCTACCTCGCTGGCGAACCTGGATGGTCCGCAGAGCCAGGATGTTCTGCTCGTCAGACAGGAACTGCCTCATCTTGACGAACGGTTCCTTGCCCTTGACGGTCAGCTTGCTCCAGGGCTTGGGCCGGGCCAGGATCTCACTGACGGAACCCTGCGACAGGCCCAACACATAGTGCCCAAACACACGCTGCCCGATGTTGTGCTTCAGCAGCTGCTCCTTCACCTGGTGGGCAATCTCAGATGTCTCCAGTAGCTCCTCCTCTCCCACACCCCCGCCTTCTGGTTGGCTGCCGGGAGGCTCTGCCTCCCCATCCTCAGCCCTGCCCCCAGCCTTCGAGGTGGGGTGGGAGTTAATGGAGAAGGGCGAGAGAGCAGGTCCTTCCTTCTTGTAGGAAGGGGAGAAGACCGGCCTCTGAAGCAGAGGCTCGGTGACCAGCCTCTCAGCAGGGAGGGGAGGCGGCCTGTAAGGGCGCTGGGGGAGCCCGTGGGGGCTGGGATACAGGTCTGGGCTGGTTGAGTCACGCTTGTCCAACTGCAGGACCCCCTGAGGAGAGCCACAAGGCCCTTCCAGCCTTCCCCCCTCCCTGAGAGCCTCTTCCTCCGACCGACCTTCCTCTGCAGAGCGGAGACAGACGGGGTTTATGGTGGCCCTGGCTTATTTGGAGCTAAGGATGCTAATGTTAGCAGCACGACAAACACCCATCCCCTGGATAATGGTTAATGTCCTTATACTGCTTTAGATTAAGATGAAGGGTTGATGGCATGTGAAAAGTGACTGTCTGTATAACAACCCTGACAGGCCAGAGAAACATCCCAACCCTCAAGTCTGACAGGACTTACACTTTATAACAGTTAACATTGTGTACTGTAGAATTCAGCCACATATAGGGACAATCATACTGGGATTCAGAGTTTTCTGGTCCTGTCTTTCATGCCTTTTTCCAATGTCACCTCAGTTTCTCCCTGCTATAAAGCAGCGTTTCTCAGTCCGGTCCTCGGGGACCCACAGCCGTCCACGTTTTTGCTTCCTCCTTACCAGACAGTCCACATTTTCGCTCCAAGCAAAAAAGTGGACCATCTGTGAGTCCCCAGGGACTGGATTGGGACACATGGGAGCTGAGGTGATACCTGAAAAAGCCATGAGAAACAGGATCAGAATCCCAGTCTGATTGTACCTATAGATGTGGCTGAATTCTACAGTAAACATGGTTTTATACCTGGAATTACAGAGGAAAAAAAATCTCTGTAGCAATGAGGTTCTGCACAGGAATCAGGAGATTCACAATACAATTAGTTGGCCTATGGACCTTCAATGAACAACTGAACAGCCCGTCTTGTATTCCCTTCTATCACAAAATTAACCCCCCGGTCAGACACCTCCCCCCATTACCAGAGCTGCATGAGACGCTGTGCTTCTCCCCTTTGCGTTTCTGGACCCCCTCTTTGTCCATGGTCTCTGCAGCCTTCGGAGAGCCCTATTAACGAGGGGGACAGAATTCTGCTTTGACCTGAGGCTTCAAACAACATTTCCCAGCATCCCACATGTTCACCCACACAGCAGGGCATAAGCAGAACCCAGAGGAGTGCATCTGTAAGGATGGTGCCCACACCTTAGGGTGGGGTAGGGGGAGTCTCTCACCTGCAAACAATTTCCATTGGCTGAGACCCTCCTCATTGACTTCAGAATGCTGTTAGTGACAAAAACAGTAACTTCGATACACACATCACTCAATACATACAGTATATTATACTGACAGGTGCAGAGTCTCACCTGAGTTCAGTTTTAATTTTTTCATAATCCAGTTGAGATCGCAGTTTGGCTTCCAGCCTCTGAGAAAGAAACAGCTGTTTAATTCACACAGAGCCGGCAACCCAGTCACATGTCATGGGTTTCCGAGATTACATCACCCTGCAAGCACTAGGAGCGACGTTCTCAAAGTAATTACATCCACTTCATCTAGACAACCGATACCTGTGTTTCAGGCTCAACCAAGATGTACCTCTATAGCTTCTGCCTTCGTCGCGAGCTGCCGTTCCATCGCCGCGATCTGATTGGCCGAACGCTCCTGGGTGTCCTGTATGCTGCGCTGGAGTGCCTGCACATCCTCCTGCAGCCGCGCAATCTCTCTGTCTTTTGCCAGCAGGGCGGCGCTCACATATGACGCACTGCGTGCCAACTCCCCCCTCTCCTGTTTCACAGAGAGACCGACCTTCATCTTCAAAAACTTTAGCCTCTGGGAAGAACCTGATGTTCCACAAAAGTCCCTGGTAGTGTCTGAAATCCATATACAAACCGGAGCGAAAACCTACCTTGGTGGCACCCTGTGCTGGGGGGCAGGCTGTCAGCTGTTCCCGCAATCTCTCCACCTCCCTCTGTGCTGCTTCTGCTCTCTGAAACAGGGCCCGTTCCTCTGGTATTAATCACACATTTATTTCCTCATTCTCACACACATACGGACAATGGCCTCCTGTCAGACTAGATCAGGGTGTCAGAGGGAGAAGATGCGAATCCTACAGACTAAGTGAGAGGTGTCCCATTCTGCATGCACTCCTGCTCAGCCTCCTCTGCTGCGTGCGGCATGTTCCTGGTCCCCCCACAAAACTGCACCGAAAGAAATTTCTGGAAGATAGATTTTATATCCATAGAAATTTACCCCTCCCTCCATTCCCACACTGCTCCTCAGAGTTATCAAAGCCAGCAGGAAGACCTTGAGAGCAAGTCGAGGGAGGCCAGGCTGAAGTCACCCCTAAGCAGGCCAAGCTGAGCACCCTGCACGCTCTTCCTGTCCACAGAAGGGCCTCTCCCAGGTCAGCGTGCACAGGCAGGCGGGCGCGCTCTCCACCTGGTAATCAACACCTTACTGAGGGAGCACGATGGAGCCCGGGGGGGGGGGGGGCGCAATCAGAGGTGAACGGGGGTGGCCTCTTTACTGGTCACCCCCCTCCATCAGAGCCACTCCACAGCCTCTTGTCTCGAGATGCTTTCTGATTACAGACGGGGATAATCTAATGAGCCAATCAATGACCCTGTGGGCCATATGCATGAATGTGGGGGGGGGGGCTCTCACCTGGTTCGCCTTCTCCAGGTCAGACATCATCGCCACAATTTCTGCTGTCCTGAAATACACGAGGCCCATTTGTCCACGTGCTTAACGCCACCGTGACGATGACATACATAGGGAGACCACCGTGATGATGACGTACATAGGGAGACCACCGTGATGATGACATACATAGGGAGACCACCGTGACGATGACGTACATAGGGAGACCACCGTGACGATGACATACATAGGGAGACCACCGTGACGATGACATACATAGGAAGACCATCGTGATGATGACATACATAGGGAGACCACCGTGACGATGACATACATAGGGAGACCACCATGACTCACACAGCGCCCCCATCAGTCACACAGCAACAGGACAGCTGAAACTAACCACTCTCTTTGGAACAAAACTTAACAGGAAAACATACCAAATCACACAAGAAGGTACAATGAAATACCAGAAAATGTCATATAAGGTGAATTTTTAAGAATTACGTTTCTAAGATCAAAAGTATGTCTAGTAATAATGGCACAAACCCAGAAACCCATCCAACAATTGCAGCTCTGCATCCCCAACATTTGTCATTTCTTCATTCTACACATCGATCAATGTTTTTGCCAGATCTCCGCTTCAGCGTATACTTACATTCTGTTAGCTTCCATGGAAATCACAAATCATTTTCCCGGAGATGGTAACAAAAGACCCCCCAATATCAAAAGCTAAAATAGCTAGATATTTTATTAGGGCAGATTGTTTAAGACAATTGAAACCGTTCAATATGCCTCAAATTGCACTGTTCCTCATCCTGCTGGACAGCCGGCAATTTAAAGGTTAAGAAAGTTCTAGGAACTGTGTGTATAAATGAGAATGTGACGATGTTGCACTTGTGGATCACACATCAGGTTAATTCATCAAGTTTTAAACTAGACATCTTCATTATTGAGTGACAAGCCTAGAAATGAGCAGCAGGGGGCGACATTCGCAGCTAAGATGCACGTACTTGGAGGCCATCTCCTCTCTGTACTTGCAGCGCAGGTCCAGCAGCTCCCTCTGCGTGGCAGTCAGCGCTGGGCAGGAATAACAGGAAGGGGCACTTTCACCACTGACCTCCAATTAACCAGCCAGATTCATTTCACAGACACAGCAGGAGCCCCGGGATGCCCCTCCAAGAGAAATGGCACCTGAATGAAGGACCCCGATGTTCTGCTCAGCCTCTGCTAGCCTGGCTGCTAAGGCCATCTCTGCCTCCTCGGCTTCCCTGAGGGAAAGTCAACAGTCAGGTCACAAAACTAAGGTCCTGCTCATTAAAAACCATTCAGTCAAATCAGTGATGGAAGAAGTTAAAACCATTTCTTCCAGTGTACAGTTACAGATGATCAGACCAGTTTCCTGTAATGCAGAGGTGGGCAATCTTACCCCAAAAGGGCTGTTGTGTTTGTGGGTTTTTGCTACATATCCCTAATTAGATTACTAATTATAATACTGATTAACTGGGCTTGAACAGCTGACCTAAAAGTTATCCCAAAAACCTGCATATGCACTGGCCCTTTGTGGATAAGGTTGCCCACCGTTGCTCTGGGTAACCATACAACAATTTCCCCTATTTTTAGCATCCCTGAAACACAGGGGTTTAAACTCAGATATGCACAAATCAGTTTTTCATATCATACAGCATACACAAGTATTATATGAAAAACTATGATTCGTGCATAAATCGAAGGGATCAACAGTGCAAATAAATGATGTAACAGTGAAAGTAGGTGGAGCCTGAGACTTAAATAGCTGTGTTTACCCCTCTGATTGGCTAGTGTGGTTCCGTTCAGAGCACGCTTTGACTCTGATAGGCTTTGCAATTTTGCCTCCCTCTGATGACATGGTAGCCAATCCATCCACTGAGCGTTCTACAGGAGGAAGAGGAGGAAGAAGGAAGAGGTTCAGCGTGGCATTCTGTGCGGTCAGTCCAGACAACACAGAGAACAAGGCCCCTTCGGGGTCCTGACCTGGGTGAGCCGGGCACTTCGGGCGTCTCCCCCAGTGCCTGCTGGGCTGGCTGACCACGCCGGCGCCTGCAGAGTCTGCGTTCGGGAGCTGGTGCAGCCGCTCCTCCAGACAGCACGCGGCTTCCAGCATGGGGGCGGGGTCTGGGGGAGACAGACACGAAAAGCACACAGGTCAGATTCAACAGCCATCATCTCCACCAGGCTGCACTGACGTCATGTAACCAATAACCAAAGCAAGCAAGACACACCCACCAAAGCATCTCCCTCCCCTAGGGAGGCTAATGGAACATAAACACCACAGTAACCATCTCCGGAGATGCTGGCTAACAGCATCCAGCGCCTGGATCGAGGGGTTTCATACAGAAGTTCAGAAAGGTCTTTTCTTTAATGCATTTCTTACATATTTTTCGTATTTTACGTATCACATATTAAATTCAGCAGAGAAACCTTCTGTAGGGTAGAGTCTCCTCGTCACATGACCAGCAGCTCACTATAGAGACTGGTGAATGACTGCTGGTCTATGACTGAAACAGCAGGGCGGCGCTGGTGAGCAGCACACCAGGTGGAGCCTCGCCGCTAATCAGGCCATCGCGTTTCTCCACAAGGGGCATTTCTGGTTGACATCATTTACCTGCGAGGTAATGCCTGTCCGCAACACCAAGCAGTCAAACTTCACACAGACTGGGGGGAGAACAAAGCAAACCACAGCAATGAATCAACAGCAAGCCACCCCCCACCACCACATAAACCCGTATACCATCCAGCCAGAGCCAAGTGGCAGAGGACAGGAAGTAGGTCATTCTGCTCCAAGAGAAACCCATAATCCGCAGAGCCAGACCCGCGGGGTTACAGCCAAGCGTGAGGACACCTTGAGGACCTCGGCTTTTCTCGGTATCACAGGCCAAGGGGAGCAAAGGGAGGGTGGCCATGGGAATTCCACGCGCTGACATCAGGGGTTATCTCCCCAGCGGCTGAGCAACATGGCTGAGTCAGTGCTGAGTCACAGGGGCTTAATTATCAGGCAAGCTGTGAGGGGGGCTTTATGTT
Source organism: Brienomyrus brachyistius (assembly GCF_023856365.1). Classification (NCBI taxonomy): domain Eukaryota; kingdom Metazoa; phylum Chordata; class Actinopteri; order Osteoglossiformes; family Mormyridae; genus Brienomyrus; species Brienomyrus brachyistius. The sequence goes on from NC_064539.1 coordinate 24,922,290, forward strand.
TACAGAAGCTTCATCTACACTCCAGGATTTATGTCAGAATAGCTATCATTTATTATTATTATTACTACTATTATTATTATAAATTATTAATATTACTACTATTAACGTAATAACATTGCAGTTGCATGCACAGCTGGATATGAGTTGCATCCTTAACCACAGAACGCCACCCCCCCAGACAAAATCCCCATCACCTGCCGCAGCCAGGGGGTATAATCGGAGTGTGGGGCAGTAAGACAAAGACGTGTGTGCGGTGGGAGCTCAGCCTTGCCGGTGATCCGCTGCCCGGCAAGCCCACTGTAGCAGGACGGCCCGTTAGCAGGACGGCCCGTTAGCAGGACGCCCCGTTAGCAGGACGGCCCGTTAGCAGGACGCCCCGTTAGCAGGACGGCCCGTTAGCAGGACGCCCCGTTAGCAGGACGCCCCGTTAGCTCTCGCCGGGCCGGCTGTAATTACGCCTCGACATAATTAACCCAGCGAGCCCATTAGCACTGGCTGCAGAAAGAAAGCAAGCAGGGAGAAAGGTAACGCCATAATTAGTTGTTGTTTGCATATTAATGAAGCCAGCTGTGAGGAGTCGCAAATAGCTGATTTTACAGGCTGCAATCCCAGTGTTTGTATCAGCCAGCCCATTATCTGTGGGGGGGGTCTGGACTCTCCTCGGCCATAAACGTGAGCTCCGGGCCGCAAGCAAACCGTATTTTTAATGTAAAACCGTCTGAAGGTGGGGTCAACGTTTGGGATCCCCCCCCTCCCCCAAACACAGACATCAGGCCATCTCCTAGCCTCTTACATTCATCCATTACTAACTCTCCTCCATCTCAGAAGCCTCCGCCTACAACTATCGCCCTGAATCATCCCGGCAGCTCTCACGCCTCGCAGAGCTGTCCTTCCACATTATTCCTGAGTAACCACCGGATCCCCCTCCACCCTGCCCCAGGCTGTACCACGTCCTTAGAAAAGATGCTCGCTACTGCCCTCTCCTGGCACCAAGGTTCCCAAATCACAATATTTAAAATGCCAGTTTTAAACACCGAGCAGATCAGTGGATAACAGAAACACCCCCCATGCAGGGTGATGCACACACCCCACCACTAAGACTTCCAAGCTATCAACTGACGGAATAGACTTGCAATACCGACGCTCGCCACCAGCATGCGCTGTTACCTAGATATTCTCTCACTGGCACAGTTTTCACACGAGGCAGCAAAGGTTCCACAAACCTGGAGAAGTCAAGTGCAAATAAGTGGGAGGCGGGTGACAGCAGCAGAAGGTGAGTGTGTGAAAAGTAAAAGTGCTCTGCCTCTGGAGGATGGGTCCGGCAAGCAGCGAAGCGGATGACTTCATAGCGGACTCACTCCTACCGTTTCATCACCACCTGAGCTGCAGCTGCTACACCCACGGAGCCGAAACAAGAAAGTAAAGAACATAAAAATGGCGCTCAGAGGGACGCCGTCACACGCGTATCACTGTCACGCCCAGGCTGCCCCCCCCCCCAACTGCATTGGCTCCCAAACCCACTCCAAGCTGATTGGATTAATCAACTCATTTTCAAGTTCCTAATTAGTTGGATCAAATTCACTGGGAGCAAAATAACGAACATACCGAGTGGTTGGTGTTCCTTGCGGAGAGATTTCAGGAACTGCTGATCTGAAGTGTTTTTTTTCTGTATTATCATCTGAAATTAAGTGGCACCCGAGTGCCACGATGTTTTCCGGACGAGTGTTTTGGGAAGACCGGGGCTCCTTGAAGCTCCTCGCAGAAATGAGAGGAACGGAACCGGAGTGTAAACATGCATCGTCTATCAGGAGCCAGGTAACCGGAGGATCTGGCTCGTTAGGATGCATACGCTCTGACATGCCAACGGCTGTGAGCACAGTCAGGTGGATGAGCAGCAGATACACGCTGGTTCATCTTTTAGGTTCCTACGGGATATTATACTGAAGATGTCTGCTGTCACGGGGAGAAAGACCCCACACAGGGCAGATGGTGGTATTTTAAGCAGGTGCCCACACAGGGGGGACCTGTCATCTCTCCATCTCAGAGAAAAACCAACTGATCTACTGCTTGCCACGTTTCTTCCAACAGGAGTGCGGCGTCCATCCGCTGAGAGGCATTTGGCATTTCAGTAGCTCGCTGTACGTGCCCCCCCTCCCGCGGCAGCCACACATGCTTGACGGTGCCGCTGCCTCTTACCGCCCCCTTCCTGCCGGACTTACCTATGGCCACTGGCAGCTGCTTATAGACCCCAGGAAAGGTAGACTTCGCCTCCTAGCTGCACCAGCTCAGTGCTGCCACCTAGAGATGAGAGACATAGATTACCACGTGGCAGAGCAATGTCCGAACCTTAAGACTATTTATCAGTTAGATGAAGTAAACAGACAGGTAGACGGCACTTATTATCTCCCAGGGGAACCTCGCAGCTGGCTATCGGCAAGCAGAAGTCATTAAACAAGAACGAACAAAAGCAGACGCTTCGCTCGTATGACACATCACAGGTTGGCAGAACAAAACAAACAGGGCCCTCTGCTCAGAGCCCCTCTGCTCAGAGCCCCTCTGCCTCCGGCGAGCGGCCCCAGGTGGCCTTAGTAACCAATCAGAATGAGACAGGACTGCCCAGGACCGCTGCCTCACCCCAGCATCCTGACAGAGGTTGGGTTCAGCATCGCAGAGACTCTCTATGTCTGCCTGCTGGAGGGAGGGGGGCGATTCTGACACACTGAGGCTCAGAGGCTCTCATACACCCCCAGTCTCGGCTGCGGCACAAATGGAAGGCAATGGAAGAAACGAGGTGGGTACAGTTACCATGCGCTGTCAATCACCGGTTTAACCCACTTTTCATTGGCTAATCCAAGGATGTCCTTAAACTGGGCGGAGACATCAAACCTTCCAATCAGCCCTTTCCTATGCAACAGTCCCCACCCCTAAGCCACTCTTCCTAGTTCTTAGGAGACCACCCCTCTTAGGAGGTGTGGCCACATGATGGTGGGATGACCATGGGGAAAGATTCTTCAGGTGGCTCCGCTGAACTTCCCAAGCAGGACGCCGTAGTTCACGGTCATTTGAGACACAGATACGGCCTTTTACCGTAGTTGTCCCTCTTGGCGCTTTCCTATTAACGAGCGCGAGTGAGGAGTTCCACAAATCAACCTGAAGGAGATGGCCGACTATTAGCTCCCCAAAATTCCAGTGAAGTTCTCGGACGCCAGCAGAACCTGGGTGTCACGCGGTTCTTTTTGTTCTGTGTTTATTATTTAATAGTTAATAACGTGGATGTGGGGGGCGGGAATAAATAAATAAATCTGACTGCTCTGGGTCCTCGAAGCCAGAGAGCTGTCCGTCAAGTGCCTGTGACATGCGGTCAACGCTAAGGACCTCAGGGCCCGGATCAGCTATGCAAGTGGCGATAAGTCAAACGCCATGGTGCCAGATGCCGTTGTGGGGGAGACTGGGGAGCATGGAGTGTTCTGGAAAGACGCCGATTTATTTATTTATTAGGATGGTGGGGGGGGGGGGGGGTAACGGAGCGAGAATGATGAAATGTGCGTTCGTACTCAGAAACACTGCTGAAAATAGAAAGCTCGCATAGTTAGGCAGGGCAGCCTGGGGACACAGACATGCAGACGACCCCCCCCCCCAAGGTAGGGATCCTCTTCACAGGATTCACATTCAGCCAGAACAAAGGCGAGAGGAGGGTTTCTCTCCTTTAAAAGCTTTTATCCCCCGTTCTTAGCTCCCCGGTCCGCTCCCTGGGCAGGGCCCCCCTGCTCCGTGTTTTCCAAACACTGAAAAGCTCGTAGGAAAACAACACAGGTCACCCAGCACTGGGGGAGGGGGGGGGGGGTGGCGGAGGTTTTCAATCTTAGTGCCTGAGCCTTGAGATGACATTTCTATAACAGAGCGGGGGGAGAGAAACACAAGCAGCACGCTCGACTGGACAGCAAAGTGCTCGCGTTTCCCCACGAGGCGCCAAAACCGCGGCCATTTCCAGTGGGGGGGGGGAGAGACACACATCATAAAGATTAAAGATTTAGCAAATCCCCCCAACGCAGGCAGCTCTCTAAAGCAGCACAGTGCCAACACTTAACAGACAGGCAGCCTCTCGCTAAGCTACTCCAAGCTTACGCAAAACGCTCGGGCAGCTCTAACACAATCAATAGGAGAGGAACCGGGCCCAGCTGCCAGACGGACGGGCAGAACCGTGACACGGCCAGGCAGGCGCTTCCCAGTCGCACTTTTTACTTCCGGGTTAGAGGTCGCAGACTGCTACGGCCTCTGTTCCTTTGCCTAATGGTGCAAATTGGTTTCTCCCATGACTCCATCTCACATGCATTTAGGTCTTTGCTTGCCGAGTGTATAATTATCATCCTGTGTAAGGTTTTGTAAATAATCCAATGCTCTACTGAGAGCAGTTCAGAGGCCAGACAGGGAGTCATCGCGCAGAGTAGGATTTCTGAAAACGGTACAGCAGTTTCTGCCTTAAACCCCACCCAACCGACTCCAAAGCTGCCAAAGTCACGGGGAGACTTTGCTCCGTCTAGGCGGGTAGCGGCTCAGGCGGGCAGGTGGGAAATCGGCTGATGGCACCAAATGCCTTATGGGTCACAGAGGCTGGCATGACCAAATGGCAGAGTTTGGTCTGAGAAGAATGGAAAAGACAGAGAACAGAGAAAGTGAGTAAGTTAGCGGATGAGAAGAGCATGACGCGAGAACGGCACGCCTGAATTGAGCAATTATGCAGTCATCAATTACAATTATAACAAGTGGTGATTACGCAATTATCACTCTAAATCCCCGGTCTTTTAAGCCCCACCTTCAGCAGGCTGCCAGCTGTGATATTTTTGAAGCTAATCTCTGGATGCGTAGCGAGGTGTCTGCGTACGTGCCTCTGCTCCCTGGGTCCTGTTCTTAATGTCTTCTGACACCAGCCCATGACTCACTGGCCCACACGCGATTAGTCTGTCTTAGCAAACCCCTCCCCACCAACTGTAAGATCAGCCCCCAGAGGGGGAGATAAGGCACCAGGGTGAGACAGATGAAGACAGGACAGTCCAGAAATATCATGACACAGGGAGAGCAGATAGGGCAGGATACATGATACGCGCGTATGACATCGCCGCAGCGGTGTCGGCGTGATACGGGGGGCGTTGTGGGTACAGTGGCCATTTCACATATGGACCGTCATTCAAATTCCTCCTTTGCAGCAGGAGTTACACAGCCATCTCTGCGGGGAATGTTATCACGCTGAACAAATAACAGTCAATACGTCACATATGATAGGAGCAGTAAGAGTGAAATGTAGATGTTGGCTTCTCACCTTTACTTGACACCTTTTCTTTTTACAATAATAATAATAATAATAATACAACTGAAAATTGAAAGGGCTCGCCAGAGAGATGAACACAAACATTTTCTGTTAGTGTATGGCCAACCAAAGACTTGCCCTGGGTTAGATTTTCTGGGGTATTTTGAAGGGAATTCCGTACCGAAAGAACCCAAAGGCTGTAACTGTGACTATGCACATCTGGCCGGGGAAACAACACGGGTCCCGCAGCACATAAAGGCCCCAGGAAACGCCGTCAGACAGACAGGAAAAAAGGGAGAAGACTGAACAAAACCCAAAAAATATGCCTTAAGAAATATGAACGTCTTTGACGGAGAAGTCAGAGAAATCGCTAGGAAATCAAAACGACGCGCAGGGTGGTGTCAGAAGAGACTGAATCACAGAAGAGAAAAAATTCACCCACAGGGGGGATGAGATGGGGGGGGGGGGTTCTGTTTTTGGGAGGGTAAAACGCACACTTGGGAAGCGGCAGGCGACTGCGTAACACGCCATCCGTAACAGCACACCCAGAAGACACAGACCCCGAGGGTGAAAACCCCTGCAGGCTGAGCCAGATAAGCTCACACTACCAGAATAAACCAGTAAGGCAATTATCATGGCGGAACGCATGACAGCCTGATTAATTAGCCATGTTAGCGATGCCATCATTTTAGCGTAGCAGCCCGACATGCCAGTGCTCTTTACAGAACAAAACTCATAATTATAGGTTTGTGCAAAGGGGTAGAGTTGTGTGCTGAGGCTGGGGATAGTTTGGATACCATAAGACACACAGACATGCTGGTTGGGGGGGGGGTTTAACCCCAACATTTAGCCCAAAAAGCCATGTAGGAGTCCCAAACAGTAGTTCTGACAAAGCTACAAAGCTATAGTGTATGCACCCCCCCCAGGCATGGAAACGCAGTTTTAATACAAAGGAATCTCCCTCCAACAAGAATCACAAAGTCAAACACCTTGTAATCTCCCACTTACCACGGTACAAGTCAGTCTATGTATTCAAACGATCATTCAGCAACATTCAGGCAATGTCTGCCATTCCTCATCTGTGCGCTTGGATGATTTATGGAAAAACGTCAAAGAGGTCTGTCACAGGTGAGCAAAGGGTTAACCAAACACAAAGCACCTGCCAGACACAGAAACCGTAAAATGCACACGTGAGACGGTGTTGAAAATCGTGTTAATTAAAGAAACACAGCTGAAGCAGTACGTCTGAGAGTGTGACCCCTTGACAGGAAGCCCCACACACCCCCCCCCCATTGCACCAGCTGATCCAGCGTAAATGTCGACAGGGACGGCACCCTAATCAGGGTCAGCCGGGTGTCACCACCGAAGGCATCGATTGGCCTGTGGCTGGTGATCAGTCACCATGGAAACAGCATTAGTTGGCATTAACCCCACCCGCTGTGATTGGTCCACCTCCTGCTGGCCACGTTTTTTTAACAAAAGGTTTTAGACCTGACATAGTAGAAGCTTAGAAAAACTCACTCTAGGTGAAAGTGTGGCAGGCTGTAATGCCCCCTGCAGGCCAGAAATATCACGTATGAATGGCAGACTGCGTATATTTAAACGTGTGGATGGTTTCAGGGCATCTCGCAGCCAGAAGTCGCAGGTTGCTGGGAGGCTGACAGGAACACGCAGCTTACATTATAGGTGTAAATGAGGTAAACATTCAGCTGAGTCTCAGAGCGAGCAGTCAAAAAAATCACACGACTGATCACCGCTGGACCGCCAAAACCGTCCATCGCATTATCACCATGCTCCAGAAGTCTTTCAGAAGGTGGCGTTCCAGCATCATACAGACTCTTCTGCGGATGAAGACATTTTTTTTTGGGAGGGAGGGGACTCATTGATAGGAATTAACACCAATAGGAATTACATGCGATATCACAGAAATAACCAGCTGTTTACACAGAATGACACATCGATCCACACAAACGGATAGGACCTGTCAGGCATTCTAGTAATTTTATATCTAGGAATAGAGCTATCCATGGTAACTGCATATGAGATAATCTCGTCATGCTAATTCTGCATCGGTCCCGGCAGGCAGGGCGTGAGAGTCTCGCAGTTGGCCTTGGGGCTGCAGTGCACGATATCCGGACACCTCCCATTAAATATTCACACCCACCATCACCGGGGGGTCCTTACTCATCATGCCCCGTCTCGCCTGCTCAAAACTAAATTTGTTTCACCCTTCAGGGCTCTGTGCTACTCAGTCATCGGTGTCTTACGAGACGTGGCACCGCAGCAAACTACTGCTGGGGTCCAAAGACTCCCGCAGCCTGGAAGAGCAGCAAGGCTGACCCCTTCATTCAAACACGGGGGTGTCACTCTGACCAGCACACCCCAAATCGACACTGCGCACATATTCCCAGCCGAGACGTGCGGGCCGCAGACGCTCGTTTGGAGCACGTTTACAAGCTGGGGCCCCACCGGCGCGCTGCCCGGGCCGGCCATGTAAATGAGGCCCGTCGGGCCGGCGAGCTCACAAACAAGCCAGTTTATCTAAGGGAGTCTGACGCAGAGATTAGCTGGACAGCTTCATTTTTGGGCAGCGCCCCTGCGGCCCAGGTACAAACGCTGCCTAACACAGACACACACTCAGGAACACACACACACACACACAGTCAGGAACACGCACACACACAGGAACACACACACACACTAAGGAACAAACTCACACACACACAGTCAGGAACACGCACACACACACAGGAACACACACACACACTAAGGAACAAACACACACACACACACAGTCAGGAACACACACACACATACACACAGGAACACGCACACACACTCAGGAACAAACTCACACACACACACAGGAACACGCACACACACTAAGGAAGAAACTCACACACACAGACACACTCAGGAACAAACTCACACACACACACAAACACGCACACACACACTAAGGAACAAACACACACACTCAGGAACATGCACACACAGACACACACACTAAGGAACAAATTCACACACACACAGTCAGGAACACGCACACACACATACACACAGGAACACACACACACTAAGGAACAAACACACACACACACTCAGGAACACGCACACACACACACTAAGGAACAAACTCACACACACACAGGAACACGCACACACACACACATACAAACCCACCAGAAAAAAAAACAAACATGTGCCGCTATCCGCCCCCGCAGCAGACATCAAAGGCAGCCATTTCCACGCCTCCCGCTGCCGCTGTTCTGCAAACCGGGAAGTGGGTCGCCATCCTCAGGGAGCCAATTAAAAAGGGAGAGAAGCTCGACCTCGCCGGGGACGGCGGGGCGGGGCAATGACACCTGCATGCACGTGACGGCACAGCGCAATAAAGTGAACCGCAGTCACACACACAGACACACACGCACACACATACACAGACCCCACCAAGCTCAGCAGGACTAACACAGCCATGGACGCATCAAGAAACATCCAGAAACTGTGTCCAGGAGGTCCAAACAAAACCTGGGGACCCGTGACGTTTCGGGGAAGAGCACTTTTTGTCAGGGAGCATAACACTAGAAAACGGTACGGTTTCATGGGTTTCATGTTGCTGGCAGAGCTGGAGCCCATCCTGAAATGAATGATAATAATAATAATAATAATAATAATAATAATAATCATAATAACAATAATAATAATAACCTATCCATCTGTCAGGGGTGTGACTCCTCACTCATTCAAAAAAAGGAAAAAAATTAATTAAATAAACGCAACTTCGGAGTGGAGAGGCTCATGTCTGGCCAGCAGGATAATATAGTACGAGGTTCGGGGGGAGACCCCCGTCCCACAGCACACTGAGATATAGAAGTCATTCCTCTTTCTCCCTGAAAAGTGTCTGCCAGCCTTGTGTCAGTATTTCAGTCAAAAGCGAAATCCATTGCGATCGAAGAGCATGTGTGACGCAGGCTAGAGTCACGACATCAGACCACCGGAGCGACAAGACAATTAACAGGCGAAAAACCCAACGAGATTAAAAGCAGGTCTGACGTGAAAAACACAAACGGCTTCCATGCCATCAGCTGGGAGCTGACCGAGGAGCAAAAGGAACAATCACCTTTTCATGTGAAGGCACGGCCAGAGACAGACGCATTTAATAATGACCATTCAGAACAGGGGGATGGGGGGAGGGGGGGGGCACGCGGCTTCCACGTGGCCTGCAGAGCATGACATGGCTCACGGCAGTGATTTACGACCCTCATTTAGGGGGCGGAGATGAGACACGGCAGGGGAGAACAAACAGTGCTGGGAAATCGGCGTTTAGGGGAGGAACGCCGTGGGCACTGGGAGACAGTGGGGAGGGGAACAGGGGGAACGCACACACACACACACACACACACACACACACACACACACACACAGCAACCTGCCAGAGAAGGGGCTAAACTGCACACACACACACACAAATTCACACAGTGTAGTGTTCCTATAATTTTCTGTGAATAATCACTGTTATATTGTCACTGCAATATTGGGGACGGCTAAGTGACACCACACGCAGGATCCGGCACATCCGGCTCACCTGGGCTCAGAAGCCCGCGATGATGCAGTCATCATCTGCTGATCCTCCTGTGGAAAAAGGAGCAGCAGCATCAGCCAGAGATCAGCATGCGGTATGGGAGTAGGCGGGGCTTCCAGATCAGAAAAGCAGTGATGCTTCGAAACCTGGAGGAGGATTACCACACTAGGGTTGCCACGATTAGTCGATGTTGTCGTCATTGAAAAAGCGTCGACATCTACGTATATTTTAAATCGACGCATCATTTTTTAAAATTATTCTAATAAAATTACCTTTATGATTTCTAAAACGCTTCCATTCATTATGATGAAAGTTTTCCTTTATCTATCTTAATGTAATTACGGGAGTGGTTCAAATTATCACAAAACAAAGAGGTAGTCTTACACTGTGCAAAGCGCAATATCATACCACGCTATTAGCCCTATGCATGAGCACCGCAAGAGGAAACACACAGGCACTATTCTAGACCATCATCCTATTCTAGAATCATTCTTGTAGTCCGACATTGCACCTTTTCCAAGGCAGCAATGTCCTTCTTAAGGTATGGTGACCAAACCTGCACACAATATTCTAGGTGGGGTCTTACCAAGGAATTATATAATCGTAGCATCACCTCCCTTGACTTAAACTCCACACGCCTAGAGATGTAACCCAACATCCTATTGGCCTTTTTTATTGCTTCCCCACACTGGTGAGAGTGGGACATGGAAGCATCAACATACACACCGAGGTCTTTCTCATAATCAGCTACCTTTATTTCAGTGGAACCCATAAAATATCTGTACTTCATATTTCTGCCCCCTTAATTTGCAAAAAGTACCGCCACACCACCAGCATCTTTTTAAACATCTTTTTACCTTGTTTAACCACGGTATCTCCTCTTTTGAAAGATGTTGTGACTGCTGATCTGTCCCTTCCTTCATCGCAACTTAAGTGCTTATCGCGTTTGACGCATGCGACGGGCTCCGCTAACCGAATAAATTAAACGTGAGGGTTCACCAAATTTATAGAGGTTACTAACGTTTGGGCATCACAATATTAATCTCATTAACATTTTTAGGCATAAATCTAATCTGCTTATGGAGTTGTGGGCAAAAATAATGTTCACATAGTGCTGAAAAACCGGAGTACATTATCTAATGCCTTTAAATGGCATACAGTTTGTTGTCATCAAAATAAAATTAACTTTAACGGTCAAATTGATTTTCTGGAGAAAAATTAATCGCTTAGATTAATTGACCAATTGATAAATTAGTCAATAGATTAATCTATAGAAAAACAGTCGTTAGTGGCAGCCCTGTATCACACAGAGCACTGTCCGAAAAGAGGTTCTCAGGTAGTGAAGTCCCCCCTCCCTCTCCCTCAAGCAGACCCTCCACCAAAGTCAAAGGGCCAGGGAGAAATCAAGGCCTCCATCCAAGATTAATCAGACGTTCAGTTGGCTGTATCTAGAACATCTCAAGGTGCCGCCATGCACAAGCAAGGTGTCGAAGGTGCCGGGGGCCTGACACCCCCCGCCCCGCCTTGCCAGCATCACTGGGGCAGAGCTGGAGTGACAGGAAGCTGTGACCACTGTCACCAGAATCGTCACGCCAGTGGGAAACTGATGAGTGTGCCCACATATCGACATTCGGTTCACCATTAGTCACATCCGGATGGTTTACCAAAGAACTAGCTTCCACTCCACCCAAGGTAGATCGATGCGGATCAGCCGGTGACCTTTGCCCCCCCCCGTGACCTCTGTCTCGGTCACAGGGTCAAAGGGGGGGGGGTGAGGTCCAGGGTCTAATTTTGGGGGCTTTCCACTTGGCCGGGCCACTTCTCCTTGGAGGAGAAGCAGACTGGGTCTCACCAGCCCCCCCAACCTTAAAAATAAGGAAATCCATCAGGAATGTTGGAATCAGACGAAGAGCACAGCACCTCCACAGAGCCCCTAAATAATTAAACACACCCAAGGAAACAAAAGCTCATCTAGATAATCACTATCTCAGATAATCTATATGCCTGCAGCCTGCAGACAACCGGGGGAGGGGGGGCTTTTCAAAGCACATTAAATTATAAAAGGTACATGCAAAAATCTGACCTAAGCCCTAGATGGGAAGATACAACCCCCCCCCCACCACCCCTTTTGCCCCATCCATACATACAAGACCATCATTTGTTTAGACACATTTACCCCAAATTCCCTCCCGTTGAGCCACGTATGATTTATGGAGTAGCCCTGCACTCAGATACACCTTTAAATCTTTATCCAGCTGCAAATAAGTGGTTCCTTAAATTATCCTAAAAGTGCTTTAGAAGACCCAGCGAAGCCAATCTCGTCCCAGGAAACTGTCCCTCAGTGAGTAAATGGCAATAAATTACTGAGGGAATGTGTGTCTGAGGCCAGGAGGGACTCTGAACAAGAGCTACTACTCGCAACAAACACACAATCACCCTACAAAAGCAAAAAAGAGTCAGAGAAAAATGTTAGACATATGCATAAATAATTATATTTATATAGAGTGTGTGTGTATGTGACATATGTGTGATATGTGTGTGTGTGATTTTACGACGAAGCATCTGCCCAGTGGAAGCTCCCGTCCCCAATCTCACACACAAGCAAAGACGAACCCAGTCAGTGACCACAGGGCTTCAGCCCGATAGTCCCCTGGTTTGGTGGATAATCCTTCACGAGCCACATTGTGATCATTTCTAGAACAAATCACATTAAACAGGCTCATTCGCATTTATTCAGGGTCCTGCTTTATTCACCTAGAGTGAGGTACTTAATCTGAAGTATTGAATCAAAATATCTAGGCAAACAAGTAAAGTGTAACGGGGATGAGGAAGTCAACAGCTAACTTACAATTACAGTTACGGTGCAGTCGTACAAACCGGATAGAAATTAAAACTGGAAACCGAGCAGTCAAATGTCTTTTGAGGATAGGAAAAGCTGCTTAATAATGAGGCAAATATTCAATGTGTTCAATGGAGGTTGGGGGGAGGGGAGGCGCTTGGATTTTCCAGCCTGTAGAGGGCCACCGGGTCAATGCCAAGAGCGGCCGTCATTAAGTTCTTGTCACTCAAACTTCAGGGTGTAATTGATGAGAATCTCCCACCCCCTCTCCATTCAACCACCAACCCCCAACCCCCGAGTCTGAGCAGCCGTGCTGAGAGCGGCAGCCAGTGAGGCCCCGCCCAGCCGTGCGACAGGCAGCCAATCACTAGGGATCGATGGAGTGTGGAATTCATGCCCATGCGGACACCTCAGACAGTCCCTGGGGGGTCTGCGATAGCCTTTAGAGACTGATGAGAAAATGCATTAATAAATCAATAAGGGAAGAACATTCTGCTCCCAAGCAGAGCTCATATTTTAGCAGAATAACCACATCTAAAAGGTAAAAAAATTTATATGTGCTTTTGACAATAAATTGAATTTCCCCATCCATTTATCTTATACTGGCTTATCCGGGTCAGGGTTGTGGGATGTCCTGAGCTAAATCCAAAATTGCACATTATAACACTAAATAGTGTGCCAAAATAGCACACGAGACATAATAGTGTATTTGAAACCATAGCGCACATCGCTTAGTGCAAAAAAAGTTCCCCTACGGCGAGCTAACGCCGCACGCTATTCAGTCCCATAATCCAAGACGCGACTTCCAAGGTTGTCCAGAGTGAACATGAACATGGAGGGCGAGGGTAATGGTGGTTTTAAGTCCATTCCTAATATTACAACTCAGATGATCATAAAAAGTATGATAAGCGTGTGTAATAAAATGATCAAATTTGTTAGTTGGGTACTTGCTCGTTTGCAAGACACCTGTTATTAAAGGTTGAAATCCAGCAGTTCAAAGGTAAAATAGTGCAACCGGAAAGTGTACACAGTTTTGTACTCGCGAATTAAGGAATTAAGCGACTGTTGCCGTAGTGCGTACTTTTCCCCTCATTTAAGTGCTTAGAGCGTAGTGTGTGATTTCAGGAACAGCCCTGGAGTCTGTCCCAAGCAGCACGGAGCAGGTGCTGGGCTATGCCCTGGACAGAATGCCTGGAAGCTGCGCATCTTATTCATGAGGCACGTTCATACATTTTTGCACGAGAGGAAAAAACACTTTTCATACGAAGGGCGAGATAAATTCAGATTTATAAAACCTTGTGTAAACCCCAATACGCATCGTACAGCTTATAAATCCCACATTATCCTAGAAATATTTGCACGTACTTAAGAGACCGCCACATTCCCAGAAACATTCTCACGTGTACGCGCTTAAGAGACCTCTCCATTCCAAGAAACATTCGCACGTGCGCGCGCTTAAGAGACCGCATCATTCACAGAAACATTTGAACATATGCGCTCTTAAGAGACCACCTCACTCCCAGAAACATTTGCACGTGCTCAATTAAGAGACCACCCCATTCCCCTAGACATTTGCACGTGTGCCCGTTTAAGAGACCACCCCATTCCCAGAAACATTCGCATGTATGCACGCGTTTAAGAGACCGATCCATTCTCACAGACATTCTAAAGTGTACACGCGTGCTAGTGTCCATACTCACTAAGACCTTTTCAGTATACACGAACCTGTACATATATATATATGATTTGTTCAATTGCAAAAACAAAATATACATATGCTTAATTTTACTTCTATATCAGATACAATGAAAATGTTTCTATATTATGCACCAGTCCGTTATAATGAACTCTACATGCGACTTAGATGGACATTTCCGTCTGACCTCTAGATGTCGTTCTTTTCCGTTTCTTCCGAAACGTTCGCATAACTGCCCCAAACCATTCGTAAATGTGTGCGAACTTTTCTCAGGTTTTTATTCTTTATTCGTTATGCCTTTACAAATCAGAATATCTTTGTATAAATGTGTGTACAGATTTTCGCAGCTATTTTTGTTTGTACAAAGCCTTTATAATTGAGTATTATTAACTGTAAACAAATCACAATAAAGATGGTTCAGGAGGTTGTGGAATTCCATTGTGGGAGACCTTTAACCAGTACACATCTGTGCAAAACCATTAAACGATAATCAAAAGCAGAATTGAGGAAAGATTTACACACACAGACACACACAACCCCCATGTGTGTACTTACTCGCCTATAAAACTGATTACTTCTCTAAAGCCCTTAACATGGGGGAAGGGGGCATGTTTACTCTGCTGATTCCTCAGTCTCATCCTGCTACCCGATGAGATGTTTGGAGACCCCGGGAACCCCCCCCCCATCTTCGTGGAACTGCTACAGTAACAGAGACAGGCCTAATTACTGTGGGGAGTGGTTAGACATTGTAATTGGGTACAGTGGGTATTGCTGATGCCTTAATGAAAAAGGGGAGGGGTGGGAAAGACCACGATAAAGGAAATAAAAACACACACAGCACATTAAACGATGGAGGCAGAGACGGAGCAGCCTCTTTAAGTCCCAAACCACTCAAAACGTAACTGAGCGGCAGGGAAAAGCCTGCGAGGGAGAATGACGACGGAAGCATAGAGTTATTTTCTTTTAGTTTCCCAGCTAATTGCAATCAGAGGAAGTGGCTGAGCGGCGTCAGCAGAATCGCCGCCCAGAGCGCAGATTCCTCGCCTAAAAATAAGCAGGCGCTGGGTGATGCTGTCCGGCGTGATGGCGATCGATGGCGCGACTTCGGATCGCATCGATGTATAGATCCCCGCTCCTCTGCTCTGCTCCGAGGAGTTTCTCTCCAGCCGGACCAGCGCCGTACGAGCATGCACACGATCAGGGAGTGACTCGATCGGTCGGCTGGCCAAACAGCCCAGACGTCAGGCTGCTGATGGTAACACCATTGCCATGGCGATGGAGAGACACATGGGGGCAGAAAGACTGGGGAGAGTGGAGGGGCGGGCCTGAGAGAGAGCGAGACCGGCAGGAGAGAAAGAGGGAGGGGAGAGAGAGACTGGCAGGAGGGAGAGCAAGAGTGGGAGAGGCAGACTGGTAGGAGGGAGGCAGGGAGGCAGGGAGGGAGATTGGCAGTGGCAACAGTGTGGGTCTGGGTGCAGGAATGTCACCTGACTCCATCCCACCTCAGCACCCAAATCATAGTCTACAAAATCAGACACCCTCTGCTACTGCAAGGCGTGATCATGCCTAATTAATGATAAATACTCCAGGATTAACTGTCCAGCAGCTCACTAGTTCACTGCACTTAACCAACCCGCACCGCACTTTACCACCTTTAACCGCACATCCCCATGCGCTCCGGACTGCGGCCTCTGTTTCCAAAATCCCAGCATTCTCCGGGGAAAACCATAAGCATATGAACGCATTTAAAATAGTTGTGAAACATTCCTAAATCTCACTGCGGCCACTGCTTCCGAGGCAGTGATGATCTCCCTTCACCCTGACTCGTTACAATCAAGCAGCATTTCAAACCCTGTGAAAGGACAGCCGAGATCATTACCAGGAAGCACACCCACCACCCATCCCGGGATTCCGGTTTTTAATTAACTAGGAATCTGAAATTTTTATTGTTACCGCGACAACGTAGAAGGTAAACAACTCAGGGAAGTAAGGAGGAAGATGGGGATGTGCAGGATGCAGTTTAATATCAGTGGGGGCTTATGAGAACAAGCCGGGGTTTATCAACGCTGCTGTTTACAGAGCGAGAGCAATTCCATAAATGTCATCGCGGCAAGCTTCCAGTGCGATTCGCTTTCACCATCACCGCCGCCGAGGTGACCGCGCGTGTGCTGAGCGTCGCCACGCAAGACTGATGTTCTCCTGCGTCCTGGCTCCCTGCAATATCCCCCCCCCCCACTTCACAGCACTGAGAGACCCCCGTTCCCAGTCACGAATGACCTTATTAATCAATCAATTTATCACCATAAATCAGCCTCGCTTTCCATGGTATTGGCAAAGGGCCGGCGATCAATCAGCCGGCTGAGCCGTCGCCCATGGCTGCCCCCCCCCCCCCCCCCAAAAAAAGATGGATGGGATTGCGAGCGGTGGCATTTATCTATTTAATCATCGAGACGCCGAGGTCTTCGACTCGCATATCCTGCATGTGTCCGGCGCAGCTCTCAGCTTGGAGGATTAGCCACAATTACAGGGCCATTATACGCTGTTGCTGAGATCGGGAAATATCCAGGCTCCCTTGATTCAAATGATCTTTGACACGATAAGTTGCATGCAGCTAAATTACTTCTCTGTCGGGTTTTTTTTTTTTGGTGCTGGTGTTCAGGGTTGGTACTTCCTCCAGTGCTGACCGCACGCACTGCAATCATAAACACATGCGTTTGTATATGCGACGCTGCAGACTAGCAGATGCCGAAAACCTAATCAGACTCTGAGGCACAGGCGGAGACGCCCCCTCCTACGAAAGATGCAACGCAAAGGATGCCGTTTATTACGCTTATTGTTTCTTCATCGTGTTTGTAACCCGCTAACAAAGGCTTTGGTAGCTCGAATCCTCTTCCCTCCAGCTAGCAAAGATCACTGGACTTTATCCCAAAGACTCCCTTCTTCATCCCGTCAGCAAGCCTGTCCCTATGGTCACCATGTTTCATAACCCTTAGCGCCATTTCTCAACAACGCAGCCTCTGGAGGAACCTCAATGACTCCCAAACCCTAAAGACTCCACTCCAGATGCTTGACTGACATCAAGAACATCAGCCAAAGGCACTTTGTGCTGATTTAGCTACTCGATGTGTACATGGGCGTAGGCCTCCGTCTTTCCCCATCATGCCACTTGCCAGTTCTGCAGTTTTATGGGGTAAAAGTGCCAAGACACTGGTGATGTCAGAAGGTTTAAGCGTCTTCCAAACTTGACCAGCTGACCGACCCGGTTCTCCACCAGGGTAGGCTGAATTTATCTGCTTCCCCGCGCCTTGGCTCTGCTCCCCTGGCACCTCGGAGTGTCTTTGATGGCGACAGACCGCGCCGTGCGAAGGCATGGGGGGGGTGGGGGGGATTTAAACAAGCAGCTGCAAACGAGGCGTGAAAAGAGCCGAGACGCAGCATACTGTGAAATCTCTGTGTGCATTAGTGCACATATGTGCGGCGGGAAGTCACTCACACCATAACTACACCTGCGCTCGGTGGCCCCACCAGGACCCCGTCCACATCTTCGAAGGGAGGGTCTGTTCCGGCTTTTGAGGGACACCCCCCTCAAGCGCGACAGTCTCAGAAAAGGGCTCAGCATGGCCACCTGGGGGACCCTGGAATGCCAATTCGCACCTGAACACATTTCCTGGGCACAACCCCAAAACCTGCTGGGCTCAAACGGGAGGAACAGAAGACTTGGGGGGGGGGGGGGGGGGGGGGGCACAGAGAAGAGGGCCAACCAAAGGGTTCCACAAACGCTCTGCCTCCTTTTAAAAGAGGACATCCCAACTTAGATCTCCTCAAATTGTGTTTAACAGGCCTCTCGACTCAACCCTCCCCACACAAAACCCTGATCCCAACTATGACAACCCTAACCCTAACCCTAACCCTAACCCTAACCCTAACCCTAACCCTACCCAGCCCCAACAAAATGCAGGACTTTGCCATTTGTAGTTTTTTGATTGCAGTCACAGATTTTTATAAAACTGAGTTTCCCCTTGTGGGGACAAAATATCTTCCCCATAACATGAAAATAACAGATTATTATCACACTGTGAGCACAATTGGTCCCAACAATGTAATATTATATATACATATATACACACACACACACACACACACACACACACGAACAACACCAGCTCTCCATAAACACGCGCAGACACAACTAAATCAAAATTTCATTTTTTAGGAGGAATGCTGTAGGAATCGGACATCTGTGTAGGCGCTCTATTGACCACCATTGGAACGCAATTAAATAAATATCCGTCCTCCATGTTCAAACCAACAGAACAAAAACTGTTAATGAACAACTGATTTTAAAAAGGCACATCTGCTGTGGATATGGATGGACAGACAAACAGACACACACACACAGACACACACACACACACCTATTCTATGATAGCTGAAGCTACACCCTCAGATACTGAGCATCATGAGAAATACTGATTACGGTATAATCTGCAGAAGATGCTCATTCTAGGGTCTCTGGTGTGTCTTTGATCAAAGAAACACTTATCGAATAACAAAGGTGCACCAAAAACGTGTCTCAGAGAAGCAGCCCCCAGAGGGGCGGCCATATGGAAGCTCAGGAACAGCGCCATGGTAACGGATCTCGCCACAGAACCCTACCTGTGATGCCGTGGATGCGCCTGAATGCTGAGGCAGCCACTCACCTTGCCATCATCATCATCATCATCATCATCATCATTATTGTTCTCATGGATCCACTTATACCCCCCCAATCCGAACATTAAAACCCAACAATGTTCATTTTTATGGTCTAGATACTGATAACAAAAATGATTGCTGGGGAGGGGGTGTTCAAATTTTTAGAGACCTGATACAGCTAGAAAGATGCAAGGAGTAGGGGGTGCAGTGTTTTCTGGGAGACCAGCATCTGAGCTGAATTTTTGCTGCTACCTACCAATAGATCCCCGAAATGTTTACACGAGAATCACCTTCGCTTACTATGTGATGGAGGGACAGGTGTCAGCTGGCTGGATTAAATTAGTCTCTGGCTTGATTACAAAACACACCTTTCAAAGAGTCTTTTATCTGATGAGATGAGTTGGGGTTAGTGGAAGAAAGGACTATCCCACCTCTGACGGTAAATGAAGGGGTCAAATTTACAAGCCCTGTGGACTTCATTGTACTGGCAGGTTGCCTTAACACTGCGCAGGCAGGTTCTAAGCGGTACATCATTCATCAGGGAGATGGGGGCGGGGGGGGGGGATGAAATATGTGCGTCGGTTTCAGCTAAAGGGACAAAATTAGATCATGCTCGCGATGCAATTAAACACTTCAGCGAGAATCAATGCTAAACTGATGAGGCTGTAAAGTCATGCATATGTCCGGGAACAGCAGAACATATTACCTTCTCTGGAACCGCCCCCCCAGACGCTATTTAAATCTCCCAGCAGTTAGTACACTCCATACAGTGTAGGCTGGGGATCTTACATGCTACACCGGACAAGGCGGGAGCCGTGGGTGTCATTAAATTTGAAAGTCCCGTTACCAGCTAGAAAGGAAATGACAGCTAAATGGAAGCCAGGAAGGCAGACAAGAGAAGAGTTTAAACATTAAATAAGTAATAAATCCACTCCTGTTGACAGGCGGATATGAGCCAAACCACATATGGATAGCAGAGCGAGGTACCGGGCCAGAAGTAATAAACAGTCGGGGAAGACCTTTCGCTTGCAAACAGAGCCTGGGGCCCGGGGTTTATGACCAGGTCCATGCTATCAAGCCTGGTCATGTGACCGCCTGGGGGGGGGGCAGGCTCCAGCACATGGTTCTCCCAACACTCACAAACATACCAGAAGGCAGAGGGTTTTCACTAGTGAAATGGGGGGAGCGGGAGCTGCCTGGTAAGGAGTCCGCAGCAGAAACGTGTTTTCGGACAATAATGTCGTGCCGATGCATGAGCACTATCCCAACGTCAAATCATTGTTATTTCAGTGAAAATAGAACGACCTACTTCAGCTCACCCTGATAAAGGAGGACATCTTAAAGCCCCCCACTTAACAAGTAAGCGCTACTACGTGCGGGGAAAACGCTGGAGGAGGTTTATCCACCGCACCAGGTACCGTACTTTTTGGTACTGTAAAAAAGTCAAAAGAGGTCTGGTGCTTTTTTTCGTTGGTTTTCCCACTGATGTAAAAACCGAAATCGCCGCTGAATCGGGTATTTTGTATTGAATTTTCAAAATGACTGTAGTGTAGCTTTGGCGATGTAGATATTAATACTAACAATGCACGTTACGCACATGCAATTCTTACATCGCAAGGGCCAGATCAGGTTACTTCTTAGTGTCTGGACATTATACCGCAGGGGAATTAAGTTTCGCTAAATCATTTATACTCTGTCACAGGGAAGAAAACAAGAAAGAGATTTAGCAAACTTTGCAATTTTAATGATTATTCATTTTCAAGATTATCGAGTGTAAGTTTGAAAGTTTACCTCCGCTGCTTGTGCATGAGCGCTGCATGCGTTCCACGCGGCAATCAATCATTTTCATCCTTGCTGTTTAAATCGCTTCTAGACGGGTTTGTGAGAGATGTATTTTCAACTCCTTTTTTGCTTTATAAATATCCCAATATTTATTACAACAAAATCACGTTGCGATATTTGATTTTTTTCCAATATGCAGCCCTAGTATATTAAACAAAATAAAAAAGTATTTCTTGTCATACTGTCCTGATCTTCTTGCATCTGTTCTTCCCACCAGATCGCAATCAAAGCTTGGGTCTATTAATTTGTCCACGAAACCATCATCATATATTATTTTTTAGGATTGTGGTTGTATTGTGTTTCAGAGGCGGGCTATTTGCATAATCAATCGTCAAAGAAAGGGTTAGAAGTCCCACCCCAAAGTACAGAAATACCAAAAAAATTACCCCAGTTGGTTAAATTCAAACAACCCTGATATCACACAGCATTGGTGGGGAGACGAAAACTGTTAAGATCCCTCCTTCCTGACCATGACCACAATCCCAGTCACTCAAACCTCCCCAGCGTTTTACTGGGGTGCCCACCCCTGTATTTTGCCTCAAATCCTTAGACAGGATCCACTACATTGTCAGATGAATCCTGCTTCTTAAATCACCCCTTTCAAACGAGGCGATATTCAGCCATAATTCCAGTCAGTCTATGTTCAGTTATGGGTCTTTATTCACAGTGAAACAGGCCAGTGGTTCGATGCAGGAACCCCGCAGGTTCAGATTACCACGTCTTTACCGTCCCGCTAACGGCTGAACCGCCAAGTGAGCAGACTTACGACTTTGTAACAAAATTAGCCTCAAAGGGCTGAGGCTCAATAGCGACTTCCACAGCATGCAGACCTCCAGACACGCAGCTACACTATATACTGTATATATATATAAAAAAAACATATGTATCACTACAGCTGATACAACATTTAATGGCATGGACACAATCCCTGATCGTTTAGTCCATTCATCCATCCATCCATTTTCCAAACCGCTTATCCTACTAGGTCGCGGGGGGTCTATCCCGGAAGCAATGGGCACGAGGCAGGAAACAACTCAGGGTGGGGGGCCAGCCCATCGCAGCTCACACTCACACACCATTCACTCCCACACGCACACCTACGGGCAATTTAGCAACTCCAATTAGCCTCAGCATGTTTTTGGACTGTGGGGGAAACCGGAGTTGATCGCTTAGTTCATATGTGAAAATGATTAACTATGTTAATCAATAGATAGTCTAAAATAATGGGGAACACCAGTCACCACAGGCAGGACTCCTGATCCACAAAAGAAATATGCACAAAAAAACCAAACCATGCAGTCAAATGGGTCCAGCTAAGTAAGCTGCCAATAGGAGCCTTTGGGAACCGAACGCCAGGCCATTCGAGCGCTCAGACCTCAGCAGCTCAACTCAAAGTACTAGCTAACTGCATAAATGGAGATCAAGCAAATCTCACTCTCGTCTGGTTGATTTAACCCACAGTTAACTGGGTTCTTTCTCATGGTACATGGACTGAGCGAAAAATACATCAGTCATCAAATAAATCAACGCCTGCCCGCCAATCGTATTCGCTGAACAACACTAACGATGTACTTCCACCGTAACAGTCAGGAACCCAAGAACTGCAGGAAAATATCCAGTATTAACAATAGACTGGTTTCAGTGAATATTTCTGTGCACCGACACCTCCAGGTTGACTAGCTTTCATTTTTAAGAAGAAACATCACCGACCTATTAGCAGAGTCACCAGTGATTAAGAGCTGTGCATTCTCAGCACTGACACAGAAGCACTGCAGCTAGCCCCGTCGGAAAGTGCACCATCCTCATCCACGCAGGATCCACAAAGCAGGATATCTCAGTTAGCTGGGTTAACTTCATGATTGTCTAATAACAGTTTAAGTAAGAAGCATTCCTATTGGACAATTACGACGTCTTGCTTAAGTTAACCTAGCTAACAGAGATATCCTGCCTTGTGGAAAACCCGTCGGTCTTCAGGCAAAATAGTTATTCAGTAACCAAAGGCATTTTCCTTCACTAGCCCGTGCTCATCAAGCCAAGAATCATCTGGTTTTCTTTTTTTCCAGTATTCGATTTGTTTGAGTAAAAGTGAAATATGTGTCAGAGGAAAATCGCCCAATTAACATAAAAACCTGATGGGTTCGACATTCCAATTTTTGTAAGTTAAGGAGAGCAAGCAGCCTCTTCATCAACTGGCTGCATTTCAGGGGCACTGGGACTAAGCTGCTTGAGTGTTTTACACATTTACTTTAGTGGGTCAATCTGTCTTTGCTAGATAGTAGTTTTTTGGCGGAAACATTCATGCCAAAGCAAAAAAAGCAAAAAACGATCCTAACCAAACCGCAGCCAGGCGGTTAGGTAGGGCTGCCTTTAGACATTAGTTTATTCATTTACTATCACATCAAATGTTAGTGATTACAAAAGGCATGGTGACAGACACGTAAATTTACTGTACCAATATTGGTATTGAATATTTTATAAGGGGAAAAATATGTCATTTCGTTTGACCACCAGAATTCATTTCATTTTTATACAGGACCCTCACAACTGTCAAAGGCAAATCTCAACTCTACGAAGGATAAAATGTGACTTAAAAACAACAAATAAATCTCTGGCATGAACAAACAGTTTGTGGCAATAAATCCTAGATATAAATAACTTTACACCAAAGATCCATTTATTTATTTTTAGATTGATTTCCAGATCTTCAAATTATGTATTATTGACTGACTGACCAATTGACTGATTGATTTACTTGCAGATTCCTTCATCTGTATCTTAATGAGGTGGGCAGTTCTAACCTTTTTGTAAAGCACTATTGGCCAGGTGAGCAAACCAGGCAGAAGCAACAGTAACTGACCTACTAGTTGTCTTAACTTGTCTCTAGTCATGCAATAGCGCCATCTGCAGTGCGAAGGGAAGTGGCCGCATGCTTCAATGCGTCGATGTCATTTTAGGGACTGCTCAGTAGATCTAATTATGCATTTATCAGCATGCATTGCACCACATCACACATATCTGTAAATAGTGTAAATTTACAGGCCAATGTGTATATATTTCATAAATAGTAAATGTTATAACTTTATTATGTTTGCTGTGGAATGCGTGTTTCGTTGGCGTGTAACAGTCTCGTGTAAGTTGTCGGCTTCCGAGTCTGTGCCACTGCTAGTACCGGCCAGCAGTAGCTGGAAAACAAACAGAGCAAGTTACATTTTAAAAGACCTGTAATCTCCATCCATCCATTTTCCAAACCGCTTATCCTACTGGATCGCGGGGGGTCCGGAGCCTATCCCGGAAGCAATGGGCACGAGGCAGGGAACAACCCAGGATGGGGGGCCAGCCTGTCGCAGGGCACACTCACACACCATTCACTCACGCATGCACACCTAGGGGCAATTTAGCAACTCCAATTAGCCTTAGCATGTTTTTGGACTGTGGGGGGGAAACTGGAGTACCCAGAGGAAACCCTACGACAACATGGGGAGAACATGCAAACTCCACACACATGTAACCCAGGTGGAGACTTGAACCTGGGTCCCAGAGGTGTGAGGCAACAGTGCTAACCACTGCACCACCATGCCGCCCCCTGACCTGTAATCTCTTTATTAAAATAACTCATTCACCACAATACGTTTATTTGCACTGTGCATGTGGGTCAGTTGCACTGATAGAACAGCAGTTTTTTTCTGTGTTTTGTTTTGAACTACGTGGCCTACGTTTCATTCTGCCATTCATATTGGTTTGGTATAATCAGGGCTTAAATATAGTTATTGGTGCACTTAAAGTGCGGTTTTACAGACGGACAGGTTGCTAAAATATCAAACAATATCGAACTGAATCGTTGCTAATTTTTTTCACTTAGCATACGCGCCCATAAATTGTTTCAGTTTGTCTGCTAGCTGTCATTAGCCCACAGGAACCTCAGCCGGCATTTCCTCACATCCAAGCAAGGCCAAGGTAATGGAGTGCAGATCAGCACGGTCCACCTGGCCAATGGTACTTTAGAAAAAGCTTAGGGCTGCCCACCTTATTAACATTAAGAAATCTGTAAATCTATATATAAATAAATCAATAAATAATTCTGGAAATAAATACATCTCTGGCATGAATGAATAAACAAATCTTATTCATTCATTCATTGAACAGATTTGTTTGTAATAAACATTTATACAAAGAAATATATGCCGATATATTTGTTTGTTTGTTTATTCAGTTATTTATGAATCATGTTTTGTCCTCCAAGCAAATCTGTGTATTTATGTCTTGCACAAAATTACTATTCATTTTATCAATCCTGCTGAAATGAATCACGGTTCTTTACGCTTATAAATACGACTGGGCAATATGACCTCAAATCAATATCACAATAAATTAAACATTTTACTTCGATTATGATTAATGAATGACTGTTTCGTTTTTGGGTTATTTTTTGCTCTAATATTTCATTGACTGAGTTTGTAAAGATGGAATATTTTTCTAATGAAAGACTGTATATCTTGATGTACATTTTAAAATAACTGAAGGAAACACACAGATTAACCATTTATGGTTATTTATTGAATATATGGAACAACTGAAATCAAACACAAATCGCTTGAACTGAAAATGTCTTATGAAAAATGTCACATTTTAATATTCATGCGAAAATTAAGTTCCCTAAAAAAAGTAGAAAATAAACAGTTTGCATTTCTTGCAAACAAAACAAACCATTTATAATGATCACGGCTGTCTGGCTGAAATTGATCAGTATAAACAGATGATCGTTATATCAGATTTTTTTTTCCCTTTTTCTTTGTCTGAGATAGATTACCATCTAATTGAGATTTGTATATTTACTACAAGAATATAAGGTAATAAAACGGACAGCGTTATTTTTAATTGAATTTTATTGACTTTCAAAATACAGCACAGCTGTTTCAACTGCTTTTCAAATTACAATACTGCACAAATCGTATTACTGAAATGTGTATAATTCAAATATGCTACAATACAATACGGTACTGTACATGAAATACAGCTTTTTGTAGTTTTGCTACTGCATCTCGTTGGCTCGATTTTGGCAGTTTATCATTAACTTTAATGAGTCTATATTCGAGATTGAGAGAAAATGACTCTTTTTCCCGTCATGTTTTCTGTGCGCGCAGCATTAGCCTCAGGTCGCCAGGCAAAGCGGGCAAATAAAAAAAATGATTTTTCCCCGTTTTTTGTTATGTATAAAATGCCCAAAATGAACACTGTAAGTGGACTACTTGATTACTATAAGCAAATTATTTAAACAGTATTTGCACAGAATTTATTGTGTCCCAAGCTTTTTGATCCATATAAGCGATTGATCCACTATAACCATGATCACGATAATCGGTTTCCATTGTATTTTAAACATTTTGCGTGTCGAATTCGATTGGGAGTATTGCCTTTGGTAACAAACTATTTTTCCACAGTGTTTTCAATTGACCTCTTTTTGTTCGATATCGTCTTCACTAAAGCCACAATGTGTCCAAACAACGGACACAGTATTCTTCTTTGGTACAAGCTACTGGAGTTGCTCAGTCAGCTCGGTGTTTGAGATCTCCTCTATGCTGCTTCCATGTCGCAGACTGGATGGGGCAGAGTCACATGAAAACACACGGTAGTATGTTTTTAAGGGGACAGCGCATGAACACTCACTGGGGAAAGTATTAATAGTTCTTTTTTTTAATTAGAACTAACAGAATTTTATAAAGCCATAGTAACCGACATGGACATGATTGCATCGATTAGAGGTGCCTGAACGTCGGTTTTGATAATTTTTTTATTAATTGTCCAGCCCTACTTACAGTCAACTACATTTTGCTTTTAACAACATTCCTGACACACTGTTAATTTGGCATGGTGGTTTTGCTACGAAATTAAAAAATCTGAAATAAGTAGTACCAAAACTCACTTTGTTTTTAAATTTCATTACATATTCCATTGATAAGACAAAATCAGCCTCTAATTTGCGAAGTTACCAAGCAGTCCGCAAGATGCCAGACCTGACCAATCACCTGTGGCTTTGCTCCATAGACTCGGAGAAATCAGATTAACCACTGCTTATTATCCAGACCCTCCCCATGACCAAATTCAAACTGCCCAATGTCCCGTTACGAGGATGAGGTTCTGAGGGACAGCTCCATGTTTGGATCAAATGTTCAAACTCCATGATGCCATCCATGGGTGGAGTTCCACATAATGATCATGCCATGAATTACTGCTTTGAAAGAACTCCATTAGACACTGAAACAGGAGAATGAATACTCGCTGTGTTATCTTTAATTACCGTGGTAAAAGGCTTCTAAGAACAAACAACGCAGCTCTGGTAATTACCGTCATTTGCGCCAGGCGTGGAAATCACTCAGCTTCAGAGGGTAGGCTGGGGAGGGGCAGTTAACCACACACAAGAATGGCTCTGGTAAGAGGTCGACCTTCTGCCTGAGAAAAGTTCATGGATGAGCCCACCGTGACGTTCACACTTGATAAAATTCATCCTTAACGGTCAGAGCTCTTTAAAATCCTGCCCACACCAACTTACCCTGGCTCCACATATCAATAAACACACATGACAGAAGCTGGCTTCAGGATTCCGTTTTACCCCCCCACCACACGTTTTTTCAACATCCCCCACAATGTAATCAGTGCAGGTTGCCCCAACAAAAGACACCTTGTCTCCTCCACTGAAAACCGCACTGCATCACTCTTTCCACTGCAATTTCCCCACTTTTATTGGCGCCGATCACAGTTTGTGCTCGCTGGGTATGCGCGGTTTGCCAGAATAATTGCAGCATGACAAATGGTCCCTCAGCGCCATCCATCAGACAGGTTTCGTCGGGAACCTCACACACGGGGCGCCACCGAGCTCCTCTTCTGTGGTATCCATGGAGATGCAGGGGTCACACATGACGAGGGACTGGGGGAGGTTGGTCTGCAAGTGTCTCGAGGACTCGCCCTATGAGCCCTGGGACAATGCTGACCAGTCAGTCTGGGGATGGAAGGGGGTGTGTTTCAGTCTATAACACATGCCCCCCCCCCCAAGTTCTCTGAAGTATGGACATACGACCATAATGCACCCAACAGCAAGTCTAACATCAACTACTGCAGCACGAAACCCAGTGTCCATATTTCTTAGAAATTAAACTAGCTCAAGTTTATGAAGGTTAACAACCAAGTTTCAGTTCCATGAGGCAAAAGGCTACCCCCCGAACTCACCCCTGGTGACATTTTTCTTCACGGAAATCACAATCCACAATTTCCACCTGGGGTGGGGGTAGCTCTACTCAATATTAAATCCTAGAAAGAAAAACTATTTCCTCTCGCATGGTTGCTGTTTATTACAGCATGCAATTCGGCATTTCGCTAGTGGGAATTCCGCCGCTGCTGGAAACAACCAAATGGCTTGAGACGGAACTCCAGTTCAGAATGGATTACGTCTGTAACAGGTTCTCATTTATAGGATGGATGGGAGATGCGGCAGAGATATTTAAAGCGGATGACACAGGAGTTGCGGAACATTAAACGCCTAAAGAGGAGGCGGAGGAGTTTGTTAGGAAGATATAGGACTCGTGTAAAACATTAAATCTTACCGTTCCTTATTTGATATCTGAGGAGAGGCTCCGTCAAGAGACTGACATTTAAAGATGAAAGGCAATATGAGACAAGGCCATTGCTATGGCGGCCGGTGGTCCATTACGGCAATAAGAGCTGGAGAGGATGGCTACGGAGAACCAGAGATGGAGGGAACGGGGGCGGAAGATGATCCTAGCGGAAGCTAATTCCAGGAGATGGGCAGGGTGTAAAAAAGGAAGGACGAAAAGGACACGAAGCGAGCAAGAACGGAGAAGAGGGACAGAGGCATGAGGCAAACTGGGAGATGAGCGAGACAGGAAATGGGGGAGATGCATTATTGGCGAGGTAAAGCGTCCGATCAGAGTATTACACGGCACAGGAGAGGCAGCAAGAGAAGAGACACTTGATTTAGTGTGACGGTATATCGGGGGGGGGGGGGGGGGGGCAGATTATTGAAAAGATAGGGAGTGAGGAGGATCAGGCAAAACCTGTTGAAGATGAGCAACGTACTCCACTGTATTGCAAACACCATACAAGCAAACTCCACGAAGCGGTTTATATAATTCAGATGTTCACATCGGTACAAACGGAATTTCATGCTTCAGCGCTACACCCGAGGTCACGCTGGGAGAAACCGACAGGGAATATTAAGAATCCTGATCAGGATATATGGCGCCTCTTCCACCACAAACGACAGAGTTTAGTGAGGAATATTACCCATTATACCCAATCGGCTCTGAACATTTACGAAAGATCTGAGCAGTAACATCCTCTGCTTGATGCTGCGTAGCTGCTTCTGTGACCGATCACATAAACGACCCAGAACAGCAGCGGCTGCAGACAAGAGTGAATGCAGGTGCATACAGTCCATGTAACAGACCATAAGCCTGACAGGTCCTGAACCAGAACCAAGGCTTCATGCCTGTCAAATTACAGTTAGAAGACATGTTTGCCTTTTAAGAATTGGGTATTTTCCAGGAGTGAATCTCTTACATCAACTACAGGATACATCCCACAGCGTACAGGAAAGATCCGGCAAACCGAAATCCTACTCTTCAAACATACATATACATCCGAGTGATTACTGGGGACGGACGTCCACATCAGTCATTCTAAGCAAGCTGCAGAAGGTCATTTTCATGACAAAGAAAAAGCAGAATTCGGAGAAGGTCTAAGAGCAGATATAGGCCAACAGTGTAATGAAAGCGAAGCCACTCACACTGGCAGCACTAGCATCTCCAGGCACCAAAGGAGAACGGTCATGGGGGGGTGGGGGGGGGGGGGGGTAGATCATCTACTTAAAAGGTCGTCAGGTTTTAACGGCATGCTAATTTCTTGCCGGGTTGGCAAACGAAACGAGGGGGGTGAAAGCGCTTGAAGCCATTACGGGCCGAGAGACGTTTACAAAAAACGCACCGGCCACCCCCATTCAGCTCGCGTTAAGTGCCATTCAGAGAGCCGCTCTATTATTGCGTTTAATGAGCCCGAATAGCATCGAGCCCCAGTCACCTCCATAAAAACCCCGAGGCCCCCCCTCCAATCATCATCATCCAACCCTGCCCCGGCTTAGCCCAGCCGACTGCCAAGTCCGCTTCGCTACAGTCTGCCAAAAGCAGCAATTGCAGATTAGTCAGGCGTGTCTCCCATTTCTGCGGAGGTTAATAAATAGTGGCATGGGTGGCTCTGTTCTGATTAGGGACGCTGAGAGGTATTATGGCAGTTTGTTACATCAGATCATTATTGGATTAAACATCACGCCCGACAATGAAATTTGAATTTTAATTTTCGCCGCACACAGGAAACGAGCTTTAATGATGCACTTGTCAGAACAAAGGAGGCTTTATAAGCACAGTCGCCCAATCTCCTTACTTAAGTTACGCACGTCAAATCACATGGGGAAAGCTAGCCGGACCTTAAACCGCTCCAGTGTTCGGTATCTGATTAGTGTCAGATTCATGATTTTATTTATCCAACTATTCCCACTTTATCTAAAATAAAATGAAAACTTTAAAAAAGAAAAATATGAGGGGATGTCGGACCGGGTACGGCTAAATAACCCGGCAGACTCGTCGTCGCAGTCGGAGCCTAACGGGTTTGTTGAGCCCCGCACTGATAAAAGGGATGTTAGCTCCTCAGAAGGCAGACTCATGCAGTAATGAATTATTCAAGAATTAAGATTATCATCTAATGCTAAACATAAAAGGTTAATCTTAAACCTGCCACGGTAAAGCCTTTCGGTATCAGCCTCGCAGCTCAGAATAATAATTCTTATTACTTATGCCGTATATAAACAAACTATACATTGATAAGCTTTGCTTTTTTAAAAATCGTTAGTTAAAAGCTTCGGCTTAAGGCCATTTCATAGTTTTCTCTGTGAGAATGACTGCCAAATTTAATTACAGACTCATCAATAGGCCAGTCAGTTAATAACTGAAACTTCGACGCATAAAACGTGGACGTAATACTCTGCCCAGAGGCAAAATTGTAAAAATAATAATAATAATATATAGGCGTAAATGAAGCTTTGTCATGTGTCACCTGACATAAAATGAGAAGCCTTAAGCGCAGAACAGGACATTAATACAACCGACACGATTCTGTAACGAACAAATCAAGTGCAGTTCCCCCCACCACCAAACTCTAGGAGTAAGTTAGACCTGGCATCTGCCTTATGCTCCAAACCGGAACCTTCAGCTCATCACATCACTAGGAAAACAGGGTATTTGCACGGGTGATGCACACACCTTTACATACTGAAAGTTTAAAAAATACACTCTCGCACCAAGTAGTAACTAGTTTAAATGAGGGGGGGGGGGGAGCACAACGTAAACTCTGGTCAAATGTTAAAAACGAACTAGTTTACACCCACCACGACTGCGGGGAGCGGCAGAAGCCAGACAGGCTCTGGAGGTACCTGCAGTACCTGTCAAGGAGGCCCCGCGTGTTTGCGTGCGTGCAGAGCGAACATCTGCAAGCGGAGCGGCTCCCGGCGTCAAACTGCTTTAATCTCTTTATTAAGGATATTGTACAATCTTTTAATATTTATGCGGAGCCATGAATGCGGAACCGGGCTCCACAGAGGGAAAGCAGGCAGGCTCTGCCTCGCTGCCCGCCCCGCTCCGCTAATGCCTCGTGTCATTTTGATTGGGAGCGCTGGAATTCAAAGCTGTCACGCTTGGAAATAAATTAGCTTTTAATTATATTCCTGGAAGGTAGCCGAGACAAATAAAAAATGGCAGAGGGGGATGTAATCAGCGGGCAGTGAATGGGGGGGGGGTATCCAGATCATTTTGCTAGATATAGAAAGATACTATTCACCCCTCCCCCACATTCCCAGCAGGGTATACAGACCGAATCGGGGCTGGGTCGGCAACAGGAAGGGGATGTAGGACTGACCTCCGGCTTGCCGCTGAATGCCAGGAGGAGCCCCCCCCCCCAAGCGGAGGAGAGGGTAGCTAATTGTCTCTGCCTGTTTGTTTTTAAATCACCCTGCAGTCAGGCCTATAATAACTCTGGATATCCAGTCACTTCGCCCTCGTGGGGTTCTGGGTAGGGGCTCGGAAAAAAACAAATAAATAAAGAAATAACTCCCCATGTATGGAGATCACCAAAATCAAATTAATCCCCGTTTTTGGGATTTATCAGGCTTTCCCCAAAAAGGCATATGTGCAGTCTACCAATCTGGTTATTGAAATATGTATTTACTTAATGTTTTAAACTGTAATATACAAGCAACTAAAAAAAAAAATCAAAAAGACCCCCCACAAAAGAGAAGGTAGGGTGATTTATGACACTAATTTGCAGAAAGTAGGACACTTATGTCCACTAGTGTTTATAAACAGCACAGTGGGGGGGGGGGGGGGGGTAAAAACTGTAAAGGAAGCAATAAGCAGAGGGCGTTTCTCAAAGCAAAGTCAAAATTAAAATTCATTAATTTAATAAATCAAGACAGAGGAAAGTAAGCAAAATTTAATGCAAATAAATGCATTTTTAATAATGCAAAAAATAAAAACAACAGCCGAGGCTAGCAAATTTACTGTCTGCACAATAATGAAAGGAGAGATTTTTACTCTGTCTGACAATCGTGATATTTATGTGCAAAGCTATTAATTAGAAATTTCACGTATGCTGAGGCCACACGTACGGCTGGCCGAACTTTGAATTTTAAATGTCCTGCATGCTCTCTAATAAATCCATCAGCAATACAAGAAGGTACTACATAATGGAATAAGGCAACCGTAACTCTAACCCTAACCCTAATCCTAACCTTAACCCTAATCCTAACCCTAACCCCATTTACATGAGCTAAGCACAGCTTGTGTTTGCTTCATGGGGCCTTTTTTTTAATTTGTTTTTTGGCGGGAAGATATTTTTACATAGACATGAGCAAATGAGGGCTTTTGTTTTTGGTGTGGGGTCCGCCGCTCGCTGGGGGAGATTGGGGCTGATCCGGGTTCCCGTTCCCTTGGCCCGGCGCCTCCTCGCGCATCGATAAGAGAAACATTCCTGTAAATAAGGCCGCCAGGTCAGACCGGCTGCCCGCCGTCCGCATCGATCTGGGGCAGATGCTCTGCTGATTAAAAATTGATCCACTTCGAAAAGGGGGAAAAAAATCCAATCAAGTGAGTAGGATTCTTTCAGACATGGGTGGTGGGGGGGGGACGCAGCTGCTGACTCTGGCAATGAGATGCAGACCTGTCATTAACCCCTGCACCACCATGACTGTCCCGCCCCCACCCATCCAAGCCCCCGAGACTGGTGCCAGATGACCCAGCTCACCTGCCAACCTGAGAGGCGGCAGGTTTGACTGCACCTCGTTTCCACACACAGGAAGTTCCGGGATTCAGGTTTCCAAAACCCTCCAGATCTCAGCAGATTAGCTGCACCGGATGTTCGTGAGTTCAAATCCCACGGCCAGCAGGGTACTCACATCACCACTGGGTCCTTGAGCGTGCTTCTTTACTCCAGTTGCTCCAGGGGTGACTAACCTGGCCTGGTCTCTGATACTCACTTGTACATCACAGCTAAATAAGCGTAAATGAGAAGGGCAAAGCTTCCTGGCACAGGGATCAGCGTCAAAGCCCGCAATGGCTGTCAGGAGCAGCGTACAACAGGCAGAAGCACGCACAGATCAAAGCATGACTTCACGGCAAATGTGATCCCCCGCACGAAAGCGATCCCCTCGTTTGTGGAAACCACCCCAGCCTTAAAAATCACACCTGGCTTTGGGGAGGAGGAGAGGGGGCAGCCCATATACAAAACTCAAAGCCTGACTAGTATTTGCACCAATGCCCTGTCAAGGTGAGATGAGTCGGCAGTAGCTCACACACATCGGCGGTGTGCAGCCAGCGGACCGAACGAGCGCTCTTCAGCGCGTCATCCCGTCAGAGCCGCGTAAAATTAGCACACCATCAGAAACACACGCCGGCTTAGAACGGCTGCAATAATAATAATAATTGCAAAAAGAGGCCCGTTCAGAGAACTGCATATTGACAGGTTCCTTTAAGTGCCCAATCAATGACAGCTTGAAAATGGGAAAAAAAAGAAAAAAGATTTGCAATAGGAATTAAAAATAAAATAAAAAAAAAAGCTTTGCAAAGTTCTGCAAAGAATCTTAATAATCACTCGTCTTGATAAGGAGCCTAAATGGAGCTGTAAAAGCCTGACGTAAGCACACCCATTTTTAAATACAGGGCCGAAGCATACCTGTAGTACATCCCCCCCCCCGTCATTAATTCATCTTTGGGGGGAGGACAGGCCATTCAACAAAGCAGCTGGCTGGATTCCAGCTTGATGACATCATTGCTGTGTGACCCACTACTGGCAAGCAGAATTAATTGCATCGGAGTAAAATGTGCACCACCGCCAGCCCCCCACCCCCCACACACCCCCCCCCTTCCCCATTTCCGCCTGCCTTCAACAGAGACTCTTAGATTCCACAGCCATTGGGTGCTAGGCAACAGCCACCCAAGGCAGGACTGGCACCGTTGTCCACGTTACCCATTTGCCAATCCAAAGTTCTAACATGGGGCGGGGGGCCGTGTACAGTCGGGTCTGGTGCACTTGATTTATAGGGGAGAACAAGCCCACTAGATACAGGGATGTCATTCAAAAATATGCTAATGGGTATTTTTGATCGAAAATAGAATTTTGTGAGGCTTGGATAGTGTTAAGTTTTTTAAATTATAAAACACCACAAATCCAAACGAATATGGGGAAAACAGCATTTTTACTATCCAAGCCAATTACGATTCAGCAAGATCTCAGATTTATCGCATTTGTGCTGGGCCAGCAGATCAGTGTGGAGGATGCTTCAGGAACACAGAGGATTGCTGCTGATAAACACACGACCTGACAGGATTGTTCAGCAGACTCTCTGAGTTCCTGCCCACCTCTGCTGACATCAGAAGGGACCTTATTTTTACCAGCCAGTGAAAGCCCAGCTCAGGTTTCTTTTTTTCCAATCAGAGCTGAGGTCTCATAAATATTTATGAAGCGATATTTCCACACCCATTTATTTAATTATTCATTAGGATGACTGGCAAAGAGACTTAAAGCCCAGCTCTACTTTAGAGCAAACAGGCATATAAATGGTTTTTACATGGCTGGATATCACATCGGGCGGCATGGTGGTGCAGTGGTTAGCACTGTTGCCTCACACCTCTGGGACCCTGGTTCAAATCTCCGCCTGGGTCGCATGTGTGTGGAGTTTGCATGTTCTCCCCATGTCGTCGTGGGGTTTCCTCCGGGTACTCCGGTTTCCCCCCACAGTCCAAAAACATGCTGAGGCTAATTGGAGTTGCTAAATTGCCCATAGGAATGCATGTGAGAGTGAATGGTGTGTGAGTGTGCCCTGCGATGGGCTGGCCCCCCATCCTGGGTTGTTCCCTGCCTCGTGCCCATTGCTTCCGGGATAGGCTCCGGACCCCCCGCGACCCATTAGGATAAGCGGTTTGGAAAATGGATGGATGGATGGATATCACATCTAGATATCTGCCGGAAGTGGGGGGGGCCCTCGCAGCAGCGCCCTGCTCAGCGAAAGCAGCTTGGCCACGGCCCGTCGTCCGCAGAGACCCAGAACGGTGGGGGTGAGTCTCTGGGGGCCCGAACAATCAGACAATCTGAAGATCACGTAGCATTAAGCCCATCCCAGCAGGGTACACTAATTAAACAGCCGAGGCGAACTTCAGCAAGCCCTCCCCAAAGAGCAATTAAATCCACCCCTGAAAAAACACTCTGGAACCTACGAAGTGGAAAAAAAGGAGGGAAAAAAAGGAAACGTCTGAAAAACAGGCAGCGGGCTTGGAGCAGAGCACGGATTTCACACTTTTTCCCTACTTTTTTAATTAACTCCTCGATTTGAAATTCTTTAAAGCGGGAGGTGTGGGGATGTAACTTATCACATTATGATACAAAAAGTAAATGAACCTGCTGGCTAAATTTCTAACAGAGAGATGTGTGATAAGGGGGTGTCCTGGGAGCTCGGGGTGGGGGGTCTGCCTTCACAAGAGGAAAAAGCAAGAGTCATGACACAGAGGCAAGGAGTGGGGGGTCAGACAGACAGACAGACATCACAGGCAATAAATCTGCTTCAGTACACCAAGCCCACCCCCATAAGGAGACACTCGTCCCACAGCTCCACTTAGCATAAGGGGACACATCAGAAAATACTACCAACTGATCTACCTGAAGGAACAGACAGAATTATGCACCATTACAGAGACACAGAAAGAGCTCAGATTCTGCTCCTTAATTTCCACACATTCTTCTTCCTACTTATGCTCCTTTGCAGGACTTAATAGACTCAACTGAAACAGATGCACAGTGTGAGCTCAAGTGCAGGGATTAGGTTTAAGGAAATGTCCCCCACCCCCACGGCCTAGAGCAGTACCCTGCCTCCCAAACACAAACACAGCATGAAAATTTAAGGAGAAAATAAATAAATGTCACACACACACACACACGCACATAAACACACTATATATATATATAGCACCTGATCTCACCTGACAGTCGGCTCAGGCACTGGCCTGACCAAAAGCACCAGATTTAAAAAGTTTCCAACCAGAATAACTATAATAAACCTTCAATGAGTTTCCCATCGTAGCACATTTTCATTTGTGCAAAGATGGCAGCCAGGACCCGGAGAACGAACATGCTGTTTATTTTTATTATTATTAAATGTCACGCTTTTTGGCAGCAGCAGTCAGACACGAGACCAGATCCTCGTCTAAGCGCACTGGTGTGATAGCTCAGCCCCGGGGCAGGCTGCCTTTGCGTGAGGGGCTGCACACGTGAGCCCGAATCCGCTTATCGGCCTGCCATGAGCATTGTAGCGAGCGCTTCGGAAGTCTACCTTTAATGCTAAACAGATTGTGGGGAGAGGTGCGGCAGCTTAGCGCTTGAGTCGGCTTCTGCTCCTGCAGAAGGCGATGACATTTACCGCCGTTTCGGGGGGGGTGGGGGGGTGGACCGGGGGGGAGCGGGGATGCTCCAAGGCTTATGGCTCAATTTATCAAGGAAATAAAAAATCCCCCCCCCCATTGCAGGCATGGCAGAATGAACACCATAGGTCACGGCTGTGCTGAAGGTGTCTCACTACAGGGAGCAGCAGAAACTGTCCCTCTTGATCCAGCACCCGAGACGCCACAGGGTCGCTGGTAAAGGCCGAGGTTTACCTCCGGAAGTATGGCAGCAGGAGCAGGACCAACAGGAGCAGGAAAAAAAATACTTTCCTGCACTACAAAGCCTGGATCGCAAAAATACCGAAAGAAAACTTTAACCTAATTAACAAATAAGGCTGAGATACATTACAATTCTTGTTTAAAGATCTAACGTCATTATTGACCACAAAGGTGCGGGGAGCTGTGGGACTGATCTGGTGAGGGGGGGGGGGTCCATCTCTACGGCATCCCTTTGACAGCCCACAGCCCACACGTCACGCATCAACAGGTCCTGAGTACTTACAGGGTTCAGCCACGACGTACAAAGGGGGTACAATGGATATTGCGTGCTGTAAGGCGGCGGGGGGGGGGGGGCAGTTATGGAACTCAGCCGGAAAAAGCACCACAAAAAAATACTTAGCTATATAACCTTCCAATCCATCGCTTTTCAGGAATGGTCAACCTTGCTTCTTAATTCAAGCCAGCCAATAAAAGAGTAATGAATTACCCTGGAGTTTGCGACCCAGAGAACCTATTAACATGCAGCTTAGAAAGAGTGATTTGATAACACACACGACGACTGGTTAAGGGAGATGCTAGAAAAGTTACAGGTTTCTTCACTGATGTACAAGGTATCCCTACCAGGTCCTAAGAACAGGCAGGTGGGCTTGATTTGGATGGCAGGAGACTTCATCTGATACTTATAATGCAAAATTGCTTAATTAAAGGATGAATTAAATCATATGCTTAAAGCTACAACCCTGCACCTGATGTTTACCTGGGAAACCATTTAAATTTACAGCTTAATTAGTAAACAACACATCCAGCCATCCTGTGTAGCAGGTTATATGGCCTGGGTGAAAACATCCATGCCTTTCATGTAAGCATTGGACTTTGCCGGTGTCAGACACCTGCATGGTGGTATAGACATTTACCACAATGCATTGAGACCAGCATGCCACAAAAACTCCATTACCAGGGTAACTGCCCCCTCCCCCTTCCGGGGGCAGGGTCACCAGAAGGAGAGGACACAGACAGCCCTGGGACCTCGATCTGGCCCTGTCTGTCACCACGGGAACTGGGGAGCCAATCATACATGGTGGTGTTAAATAGGTCATTTGTGCACGCATACAGACACACTCAGGTGGGTGTCCTGCTTTCCATAGATACACACGCCTGCTCTGGAACGAATGAGAACAAGTCCAAGTGTGTGTGCATGTGCGTGCGTGTGTGCGGTCTGTGCGTGCGCGTGTGTGCGGTCTGTGCGTGCGCGTGTGTGCGGTCTCCCAGGGAAGCCCCGCCGCACATTGTTGACGGTATCCATGACTACTCCTGCTGCCTGGCCTTTACTTCGCGGCTTCCCGCAAGGCTGAAAAACAAAGCCCGTTTTCATAGCCAATTTGACATTTCGGGAGCAAGCTGAAGCCGCGGGGCGGTGACTTCGCTGGTGTTTTCTCTCCGCAGAGAGGCCCACGATCGGACGCCGTGTAGACTGGAGCCGCCACCATCCCCCCGGGGAGGTGACACCGCGACGTCTTGTTCCCGCTGGTCACAATGAGCAAATCCTTCATTTCGAGAGGGACAACATGGCGGCCAGTGTCTCTGTAGACACAGGTTGTACAGACACCTGGCGTACCTTCTGCCCCACTTCTAACTTATTTCCCGGAATGAAATTCAGTGAGCTACGTGTCCGTACTGTTTTTAATTGCGTCTTTATTTTCTGACGAGAAAAAGAAACGGGCGCAGGAAAGCTCTCACGTGGCACTGAGTCGTACAGAAGTGCATTATTTATTATAAATTAATGAATACATTGCATTTCAAAGAGAACCTGACACGATCATTTGGAAGGCGGCAGGTATCGCTTGTATTGCTGCCTGCTTCTAGTTACCAACTTTACATGAAAAAAATTACGTGTGAAAATAATTTGATTATTTACAATTTAAAAAAAGCTAAAATGCAAGCAGAGAGAGTATGTTCAAAATGAACGGTAACACAGACATACAGTGCGGGTATGGTGAGGGGTACAAGAGCATATATATATATATATATATATATATATATATATATATATATATATACAAATAAATATGGACAACAGTTGCATTTAACAGCGAATGTATAAAATGTAAAATAACGCAAGAAAATAAGGTTTTGCTTTTTAAATAGATTTCATACCACAACCGCTGATACCTCTATATCATGCCCCAACATAAAAACCAGCGTCGAAGACCGCGGACACCACCATGGTAATGGAGATCTAGACCTCCACAGTCCTGTATTGATTTTCAACAAACACCCGGACAAGATCGGCTACAGACAACTTAAATCCTTGGGGGAAGGAGGGCTGGTTCTGACAGTTCCTCTCTTGCCTCGTATTTTGTTTTCTCTTTTCGAAATTTCCTATCATTAGTGTGATAGGATCCGGCCCCCATTCGAGCTTCTCCGCGTGTTGTATACTGAAAGGAATAGCTGGGAAAGCAAGCATCAGAACTGCTGGTTAATTGTGCTAAAGTCTGCGTCATGACATTTTTATCTCAAAAATTCGCATGGCCGCAATTGTGTTCAAATTAAGTACCGGTTATCTAAGCTTGCGTGCCTTTGCAATGGAAGAGCTGTAAATTACTGCGCTTTAATAAAGACCGACTTGGGTTCGATTCCCTGTCGCCAGTGCTTACAGACATTTGAACACTTAATTCTCCTTATTACAACACTCTGTTTAAAACGGCCATAAAACGTGTAATTTAAAGATAATTTCAAAACCAGTAACATGTGAGGCAGTCATTTTAACGACTTCCAAATACAGGCCAATTGATGTGAACTGCTACCTTATAATTTCGCATGTAAGCCTATCTTTTCGCATCGTTATATTTAAATAAAAAAAAACGTTTAAAATGTAGCGTTAATTTAGCGTAATGACATCAAGATTACACATTTCATACTCATAAAATATTTCTGGTAAAATATAAGCGTATGCGTAATAGGCTATCTAACGAATTTTTGTTATTTAATTTTTCCTGATCTTCTGTATAGTGCCATACTTAAAAATAGTCATTTCACAAAAAAGCGTGCATACAATGCAGTTGTTTCATACCCATGCTGGACCCATGTAGCGCCGTGGTGGCCATTGCGCTTTTCTAGGCAGTGACCTATAGGAGGCAGCATCAGTGCAGGCCACGCCAAACGGCTCAACTAATCCGGCTCTATCACAGGACTGACCCTGAACCTGCTGGAGACAGTAGCAGAGAAAATGATACTGGCAAAACGAAGCAGTCTAAAACATCTAGGCACCAGCTTTTTCCACCACGGTGCTAAAAACGTTACTGGGGAGCATTCCTGCCTGCTGCCATCAGACACCACAAACGCCTGCTGTCGACGTGCCATTCCCACCCCCAGCCATAACACGTCAGGAAGTGACCCATCTTCGTAATAATACAAATCGGCTGCTTTTTGTATTACCATCACTAATTTATCATTATTGTTATTATGGAAATATTTATTTCGACAATACTACAATATTGTGTTTTCGGGATATTCATTTTATGTACTGTGCATTTTTAAAGTCCGCACGATGTTTACTTCTTCCCACTATACGTAGCCTACTCTTGTTTGCACTATGGGCATGTTCGTCTGTGCGGTACGTTCTTGCCGCTGTAAGCACCAGCATTTCCGCTTAGAATCGATGAAGTCAGTCTAAATCCTAATGAATTATTCTTCATCGTATAACACGCTTTCTTCATTTGTTCACTGCCACTGGTATCCTATTTATCAATTAATAAAAACTAGGACTATCAGTCTTAAAGTCTTTGCTGTAAACAGATTTATGAAACCCATAACACAGATGAATCCGGACTGTCAAACCCCC
This sequence comes from Brienomyrus brachyistius, assembly GCF_023856365.1. Classification (NCBI taxonomy): domain Eukaryota; kingdom Metazoa; phylum Chordata; class Actinopteri; order Osteoglossiformes; family Mormyridae; genus Brienomyrus; species Brienomyrus brachyistius. The sequence goes on from NC_064539.1 coordinate 24,963,352, forward strand.
CCCCCCCCCCAGGTCCAACAATCCAGTACTACCAACATGCTACGAGCGCATCGGTAACAAACTGGTCACCCAGCAGCCACCTCAAGGCTGAGAAGCCCGTCTCCAGACCCACCCACCCAATCCGCCGGCCGGTCTCCTCCGTGAATGGCGGCTTTGCCAGTCTCCTGTCAGTCATTGCGCTACGCAGCATCAGTCTTGCCAGGGGCCTGATTTACAAACATTAGCGTGGAACAAATTATTTGCGCAGTTCCTGCCTGGGTGCCTTTTGCTCCGGTAAAAGCGCAACGAAGGAAACGAAAGGAGCGAAAGGGATGCATGTCTGCTTTGCAGACTCTCCGAAACTGCGAGAGATGTTACCGCATCCCCTCGAAACGCAAAGGTGCAGTTATTGCACGGCACGTTACTGTTAAATAAATCGCATCATAAAAGTTTCCGTATTTAAACGGACGTACCAGAAGATCAGACGCAAAATGAACGTTAAAATATGAAATGTGAGCTTAGGGTATTATAGCAATCGACTTACTGGAAAAAGCACACACAAAAACTTCCCAATGATAAAAAACACCTTTATGATAACATCAACGCAAATTGTAGTAGATAAACTAATGTTGTTAAGCATCTTTCTTAAAAGGATTACCGTAACCAATGACAATCTTAGTATTCTCCTTTATCTTTATATGGTAACGGAATAAGTCAAACGGTTTACATCTAAATGAAACGTTTCTCTAAATAAAAATACCAACAATTAGTTATTTCCCACATACAGCCGGAGAACAGAAAACACGGATCCTAGTGAATTGGCAGCAAGCTCGAGTGAACTCCAAGTGCATGACCTACACCTGACTGCGTAAGGAATATCGATAAATCTTTTAAAATATATATTTAAAAGTCCAGCCCACAAGCCGTCGCCTGAAAAAAAATAAAAGTTTACAATGCTCTCGCAAATCGGCACAGATATAACTGAAAGAGTCGCAGAAGGTGCAAAACGCAGGAATCGCCCCACCGAACGCGGACCGCACTGGAGCGCCAGTCCCGACTCCTATGCTCACCCCACCGCTTATCGATGATTGAACCGAACAAAGGCAGGAGAAGATCAATTTCAGATACCTATCAGCCTAACCCCGCTGCCACAGTTCCCTAAAACTTATTCCAAAAACAAATTTCACACGGTTTCATAGAAAAAAACAGCATTTCCTTTCTCCCCAAAGGTAAATCGTGGCACTAACCTGAAGCAGCTGTAGATCAAATTTCTTCCAATATTGAAACATCGATCCCACATCGGCGGCCATCTTGTGGATATAGGAGAGATTTTTTTCTCACTGGCTAGACTAAATATATGGCGTGGATTCGTTCAGAAAAAAACAGTTTAATCATCAATACGCACCGATTTTTTTTTTTAAATAAAACTTGTCAAAACTGAACTGAAAGCGTCGAGAAACGCAGCGGACATTTCCCAGCGTAGGGTGCTAGTCTCGATGAAGAATAAGAGGAAATTTAGTGGCACTCGCATTTTTGAGGTCCTGGTGCTTTGTGTACTGCGCTTTTGCACTTGACTTTGGATCGGTAAAGTTATCGATACTGACGTAACGTGGTGATCAATGCAGTCTGGGAAGAGGAGACGGAGCAACGATCAACCAATGTTAAACTTACACATGTACTATAAGTTTAATTAAATACCAATCAGAGTGGATTGCACTATGGCTCATGGATCTGGTATTTTATAATTCTGCAGTTTAGCTGACGCGGTTGTATTAATCTGCGCAAAAGAATCGGATTTCGTTTACTATGTTGCTCTTGTGATGTTTCGTATAGACGTAACCCGATTTCATTCGTACGGTATTTTTCTGAATAGATATTAAAAGGATATTAAAGAGTTTTAAAATATTTAAGTTTTTTTCAGTTTTTAGAAGTATTTTCAATAAAATTAGTTCTGTAAAATGGAAATGTATTAAGTAGGCTATAGGTAAATTTATTATGAAGGAATTCGACGTATATTTTACAGTTTGCACAAGATGACGTTGAAAACGTATAATTTACGCGTTTGTACTATTTAGCAAGATCAATCAGGGCTATAGTTTTCTGAAAACATCAATAGTGCGCTATATCAATGTGTATTGCAGTTTAGTACTCAAAGGACCTACAGAAGTTGCGTGTTTAGCGCAAATCCCGAATTTTATCGTAAACACGACTCCTATAGACATGGAATTATTAAAAGGTTAACACAGTCAAAACAAAATTAATGCATTAGGTTGATGTGTTTTTTTACTTATTTGATTTCGTAGGCTTTATAATTTTGACAGTAGCCTACGTAATGAATCTCGTCTGAAGTACAGGTGTAGGAAGGGGCGCTGCAAGTAGCGGCTCATAAGTAGTACAAAAATTGCCCACGGTTCGTTAAATTGAGCTTTCTTTGGCTAATAGGCAGTATTTGCATTTCTTATGGCATTTTAGCATTTGTTTCCATAATATTGAAGCGCCTAGTATTGTTTTGAAACCAAGGTTGCCGTATTGCAAATTAAACCTTCCAGCGCCATCTGGTGTTTGTGTATTTTATGTCATGAAATTTAAGAAAACCTCATTCAGTGGGGAAGAATTAAATACTTCGAGGACCGCAATTTGGGTTTGAGACTTATCCTTTTTAACTAAACGCATTACTGACTTTCATTATTTGAGAAAAGAAACCAGTTTTACTTTGCATTCACTTGTCAAGTCAATTATCAGTGAAAACGAAGTTCAAAAATCATTTAGCCTACTGTCTCGTTAAATCGACTGACGACTTAAAAGCTCCGCGTCAGGAGCAAGTGTGCCTGTACAGAACAATACGGCCATTATAGTCTAAGCGATACTCTCCAAACCTCACAAACGTAGTTATACTCTTCCCGCTGCCGGATGTCAGCAGTGAAATTGCAAAACTGACAAAAACGTAAAAACAATGTTAAAAAAAAACATCGTACTTGTCAAATAAAACCTGGTTCATAGTTCTTAGTTGATGACTTTAGAATCCATTCAACTTATTAAACGTTAAATCGTATATGACGATATACTTACGAATTAACGTGTATATGGTTGATTTTTAATAAGACACCGTTGTGTGTGACTGTGTTTGTGTATGTGCCCAGCGATGGATGGGACAGGCTGCATGCCATCTAGTTTGCCCCCCAGCCCAATGCCCAGTCCTGCCTGGGATAGGCTCCAACCCCCCTGCAACCTTGACCAGAATGTGTGCTTGAAGATGGATGGGTACCCATTGTGTGTTTCCCAGTGACTCCCTGTCCATCCATCCATTTTCTGTAACCCCTTGTCCTGTTCAGGGTCGTGGGAGATCTGGAGCCTATGGGTGCAAAATGGAACAACCCAGGATGGGGGGGCCAGTCCATCGCAGGGGACACTCACACACCATTCACTCCTGCATGCACACCTACGGGCAATTTGGTGACTCCAATTAAACTCAGCATGTTTTTGGACTGTGAAGAGAAACCAGAGAACCTGGGGGAAGCTTCATGGAATAGGCTTCTCCTTCCATGTGGCAAAAAGCCACCCATCCATCCATCCATCCATCCATCCATCCATCCACCCACCCATCCATCCATCCATCCATCCATCCATTTATTCATTTTCTATAGCTTCTAGTCCAGTGCAAGGTCACAGTGTAAATGTGTCGCTATGACAGTCATAGAGAGGACCGGGTCCTCAGAGAGTTTAGGCTGTGATTCTGGATTCTGGATAAGTTCTAAGAAACAAAGTATAAATCTTATGCGACTCAGCAATCAATCGAAAGCAGAGAGACTCCTAGAACGTTTGTGCTAAAATGTATATGAAGCACAGACACTCTCACATCCCTGCGTCAACATATATTTATACACTTGGATAAATATACATATGTTAGATCCCAGCAGCTCCCCTGACAATGGCCTGCACACAGACACACAAAGGCGCACGGGGTGTGCAAACTGCTGCTATTTGTGTCTTAAACTCAAAAATAACCTACAGACCTAAGACAGCTGCAAGACCAGGGGGAGCTGAAGGGCACAGTCCGGCAGTGGCGAGGGCTCGGGGAGCGCAGCTTTCCGGAAAGCTACAGCATGACCAGCCGTCGGCAACTTGCTAGGTTATACTGGTGATTTGTGACCTTTGAACCAGTGGTCCCATTTGGAGGATGCTGGTTCCTCTTGCTCCTCGACCTGACTTTCCCGCTGGTATGGGAATGCATTGCATAGCTGAAGCGGCAGCCCACAAACTGGCGGAGAGGGCTGGTGCAGAGCAGACTGGAAGTGATTGTGGTTGGTGCAGTCAAGTGAACTGAAGGTATGAAATGAGTGATGATTTTGTAGAACAAATGCATGGTTCAGGCATCTTCCACAGACAGTGCAGTGCAGTACATGTACACAGACATATGGTGACGCAGACAGCAGACGTATCAAACATAACAGTGAGAATGTATCATTCAGATATATCAAGTAAATTTATATTCTATTCAACCGACCAGTGACTGTTTAGTATTTTGTGCTGTGTGGTTTGAAAGTATGAGAACGCATTGGACAGAGGCTGGGCTGTTAGGGGAGTCTACAAGTTTAGAGACAACCGATGCAGAGGAAGGCGGTGGGGGTCGATTGTGAGCTGGGTCAAGGGGCCTGCTGAAAAATGGAAGAGACTATGATGAAACCATGATCTAAAATAAGCGGAGTTTTAGCTCAGACTATAAAAAAAAACAGGCAGGTAATTTGTGCCAAGCAAAGAACTGTGGTCAAACCGGTCTTTTAAGATCTCTCACCTTCCTCCGGAGGAAGTGCTGTTATGTACCTTATGCCTGTAATTGGAGCTTCATTGCAGATGGTCAGCTCAAGGGTCCCCATCAATGATCAGGCTCCCCTGCCAAAATGATAGCACAGAGCCACTGGGAATCAAGTCAAGGTCATTGCAAGAAGATGTTGAAGCGGATGTTGGGGGTGCCGCCCCATTCTCCTACAACAAGGGAAGCCTGGGATATGAATTGCAGAACTTCTGGTTTGCGCGTGGTCTGATGGATCAGATTCTCCTGGATCTGAGTACCATCAGCACAAGCTAAGGGTTTAATATGTTAGTATTGCAGGATGTTGTGGGAAGGAGCTTAACCCCCAGTAATCGTGTAAAACATTAACCTATGCAATATGCAACTAGATTAACAATGTCAGGAATTAATCTGCATGCAAGCTGTCCTGTTGCTTGACGTGGACACTATGCAACTCACTGAGATAAATAACGAAGCACTGATTTGACCTGCTTTAGGACCCTGGGCAGCCAAAGACAGCAACCCTACTCAGAGTCCTAGGCTCGAGTGGCAGTTTACACAGCCACTGCCTCTTGACTGAGCACACAGGGTGCTCACTGTGAGATATAACCCCCACCGTCCCTCCTTGATTTCTCAGAAATGCAAGTTTTCCCATCTGTTCCTGGCAGGGAATCTGTGGACAAAACTCACCAAAACAGTACAAGATATTAATGCTGTAATAGTGCTTTAACATCTACTGCATTTACAAAAGCTCATAAGTGGGGCAACATACTCTTGCTGTGAAATTTGGTCTTGGTGGATAGATTTTATATATGGTGGATAGGTTAACATGGACAGGTTTGATGCAAGCCTCTCATCTTTCACCTCTCCTGTCTGTTCTTGAATCGTCAGGTCATGCATCAAACCCAACAGCCGGCCCGAAATATGGTCACACACCTCAAGCTCCCATAGAACCTGAAATAGGATCTTTATGAGAGTGGGGGCGGGGGAGGAATTCCTTGCTTGGGGAGCCTGGACAGCCGAAGTTGAGTTTCTAATCCAGGCAAAGATCGGAAAAAGAGAAGACTATTCCCGGGGGACATGGGGGTGGGACTGGGATGAGGGGGGGGGGGGTGTCGAGTGTGCCATTTGTGTAACCTTCATGGTCAAGCCTGTCATCCTAAACCACTGTGATCCCACGTAGCCTGTTGACAATAGGCCCCGGGGTAGGGGCTGTGCTTTACCTGTTACTTCCTAAATAAGGCATAGTTTATTTATATCAGTTTGGGTGAGGGTGGGGTGGGGGGGCAGGTGCTGGTTTGAGGTACATAAGGCCCATTGGATACCCTCTGTTTTTCCAATGAGCGTTCTGGGTCTCCCTCACTGAATTACACGAATCAGCTTCAGCTGCAGCTATGGTAAGTAACCTCTCCTGTGCCCGGCTTCATGTCCGCAGGTCGGCCGTGAGATTGAGGAGGGGGGCTGTTCCAGGGGATGGTGCTGCCCTATGGTCTTAGAGGTGCCCCATCCACCAGGGATGGCTGAGTTGAAGAGGGTCTTCATCCCCAAGGACATTTATCTTGGGGTCCCTAGATCTTCATGGACTGTTTTTTTTCTCGACTTTGAGCACAACGAGGAGACATTAATCAAAGGATTAATGAGCTGGTGTTTTGGAAAGATGCCCCATCGCCCGAACATGCTTATTACTCAAAGCAAAGCCCTTAGCTTGCGTTCGGTGTCGCTGTAGCTCTGGGTCCCGCTCATCGGCGGGGTTATCGACTTGTTTGTTTCCAGTGTCGGCTGATTTGTCGTGGTGGTGGTGTTACGGTCTTGCGAGACCAGAGCATCTTTGCGTTGGTGCATTTAAAATGTTTTTAATTCAGTAATTTGCAGATGAGTGATGGTGAAGCAGACACAGGGGGAGCAAAAAACTGATTAAATATTACTAAAGCATATTAAAGAGGTCTACTTTGTTTTGTGATGTCTTTGCGTATTACAGCCAATTATTTTATTCATTAAGACCCATATACTAGTTCAATATATTAGAAGTGTTCAAGGTATTATGGATTAGATTTATGGTCATTCATCTTGGGGGGGGAAGGCTTTTGAATTACTCAACAAGTAACCTACCAAACCGTTGGTCTGCTTTGAAAAGGGAGGTCTGCTGGTGTTCCCCCCCCCATATTTGGCCCCTATCCTTTATAACAATAAAAGGGGCTTAGATTGGACTTGCCCCTCCCATAAAGAGATGTGGGATGTGCTATGTGGCACAATGACCTTCTCTCTGTGCTGTGCAATGGCAGGGGATAATCCTTGAGTTTGGTTGGGGGGGGGCAGTAGCATCCTATGAATGTGACACCATGGGACAGCGATATTCCTCGCCTCTGCTCCACGGTCCGCAGTCCATGTAGGCCGGCCTTATGCGACACCCCCCCCCTCAGAAGCAGCTCAGAAACAGTCTCGTCCGTCAACACCCCGTCGCCCCCCCCTCCAGGCCCCGACGCCTAATCCCACATGGGAGCCACTGGCCTCGAACTGCGGGGGCCAACATGAAAGGGAGTAGGAGTGACCTTGCCATGCCAGCCGACAAAGAGCAGGGTGACGTCCGCACCATGACCTCGGAGCGTGTGATAATCGTACATTCTTTCAAAGCAGTAAAGCGACATGACAGCTGTTTCCGCGTATGTGTGGAAAATCTGAGCTTTATGGGAGCCTGAGTGTAGTCTGAAGGAAATAGCAGTGCTAGGGTTCTGGATAATACATTCACATCCGATACAGATAAATGAATTCATTGTTGAATTAGTCCATCCATCCATGTTCCAACTGTCTTAAGTCTACCCTGGAAAGCTCAGGGAGTGTAGGCAGGGGCCAGGCTGCACGGGATGGCAATAGGGGAGAAAGCTCAGAGAGTGAAGGCAGGGGCCAGGCCGCGCGGGATGGCAATAGGGGAGAAAGCTCAGGGAGTGAAGGCAGGGGCCAGGCCGCGCGGGATGGCAATAGGGGAGAAAGCTCAGGGAGTGAAGGCAGGGGCCAGGCCGCGCGGGATGGCAATAGGGGAGAAAGCTCAGGGAGTGAAGGCAGGGGCCAGGCTGCGCGGGATGGCAACAGGGGAGAAAGCTCAGGGAGTGAAGGCAGGGGCCAGGCCGCGCGGGATGGCAATAGGGGAGAAAGCTCAGGGAGTGAAGGCAGGGGCCAGGCCGCGCGGGATGGCAATAGGGGAGAAAGCTCAGGGAGTGAAGGCAGGGGCCAGGCTGCGCGGGATGGCAATAGGGGAGGAAGCTCAGGGAGTGAAGGCAGGGGCCAGGCTGCGCGGGATGGCAATAGGGGAGAAAGCTCAGGAAGTGAAGGCAGGGGCCAGGCTGCACGGGATGGCAATAGGGGAGAAAACTCAGGAAGTGAAGGCAGGGGCCAGGCTGCACGGGATGGCAATAGGGGAGAAAGCTCAGGGAGTGAAGGCAGGGGCCAGGCTGCGCGGGATGGCAATAGGGGAGAAAGCTCAGGAAGTGAAGGCAGGGGCCAGGGTGCACGGGATGGCAATAGGGGAGAAAGCTCAGGGAGTGAAGGCAGGGGCCAGGCTGCGCGGGATGGCAATAGGGGAGGAAGCTCTTGCGCACAAAGTCCACATAAACAGAACAGGGACAATCAGAAAATCAGAAAAATAACATATATTTTGTGACACATTTACTGCCCCGATTCCAAAGAAGTTGGGATGCTGCGTATAATGTAAATAACAAACCATGCAAATGATTGGCAAGTCATATAAACCCATATTTAATTGAAAATATAACAAAGACAACATATCAAATGTTGAAACTGAGAAATGTAATTTATTTATGACAAATATATGCTCATTTTGTATTTGATGCCAGAAACATATTTTAAATGAAGTTGGGACAGGGGCAACAAAAGACTGGGAAAGTTGTGTGACGCTAAAACAAAACAGCTGGTTGAATATCTCACAACTAATTAGGTTAATTGGCAACAGGTCAGTAAGATGACTGGGTATAAAAAGAGCCTCCCAGAGAGGCAGAGTCTGTGCAGTGAAGATGGGGAGAGGTTCACCGCTCTGTGCAGTGAAGATGGGGAGAGGTTCACCGCTCTGTGCAGTGAAGATGGGGAGAGGTTCACCGCTCTAGGAAAGACTGAATGGGCAAATAGTGCAACAATTTAAGAATAATGTTCCTCAATATAATATTCCAAAGAATTTGGGAATTTCATCATCTACAGTAAATAATATCATTAAAAGACCCAGAGAATCCGGAAAAATCTCTGAACGCAAGGGACAAAGCTGAAAGCCAATATTAGACAGCTGTGATATTCAGGTCCTCAGGCGGCACTGCATTAAAAACAGACACGATTCTACAGTGGAAATCACTGCATGGGCTCAGGAACACTTCCGAAAACTACTGTTTGCGAACACAGTTCGTCGCTTCATCTACAAATGCAGGAGGAAACTCTACCATGCAAAACAAAAAAAAAAGCCCCACATCCAGAAATGCTGCCGACTTCTCCGGGCCTGAGCTCATTTAAGGTGGACTGAGGCAAAATGGAAAACTGAATCAAAATTTCAGATTCTTTTTGGAAACCATGGACGCCGCCTCCTCTGTGCTAAAGAAAAGAGGGACCATCCTACTTGTTATCAGCAGACAGTTAAAGGCCAACGTCTGTGATGGTATGGGGGTGTATTAGTGCCCATGGCTTTGAATGCACCATTAATATGAAATGAAATGTACCAGTTTTGGAGAACAATATGCTGCCACCCGGATGTCTTTTTCAGAGAAGGCCTTGAATATGTCAGTAAGACACCAAACCACATTCTGAGCATATTAAGGCAGCAGGGCTTTATAGGAGAAGAGTCCAGATGCTAGACTGACCTGCCTGCTGTCCAGACCTGTCACCCACTGAAAACATTTGGCGCATCATGAAACCAAAAATACAATAAAGGAGATCAGTCGAAATCCTATACCAGGCAAGAATGGGACAACATTTCACTCCAGCAACTGGTCTCCTCAGTTCCCAGACGTTTAGAGAATGTTGTTAAAAGGAGAGGTGATGCAGCACAGCGGTAAACATGCCCCTGTACCAGCTTAGAAATGTGCTGTTGGCATTGAGTTCAAACTGAGCATATATTTGTCATAAACCAATAAAAAGATCAACAACATCTGATACGTTGTCTGTGCCCTGTTTTCAGTAAATTATATCATTTGTCAGTCATTGCGTTCTGTTTTCATTTACATTTTACACAGCGTCCCAACTTCTTTGGAAAGGGGATTGTGTTTGCAGTGTTTGCAGTGTGCGATTCACATCACTTGTACGTCACTTTGGACAAAAGCTTCTGCTAATTAAATGTAAAGTTGCCTCACACCACCAGCATTGAGGGTGCGACTATCACCTCCGGTCTGAGTGCGTGGAGTTTGCATGTTTTCCTTGTGTCATGTGGCCGTTCTGCTTTCTTCCTGCTCACTATGCAGTTAAGCTAACTAATCTTTCTAAATTAGCCGTAATGCTCTTCCGTTGACAGGCACCGTGATGTGACTGCATGTCAATCTCGTGCCCTTGTCCACCTGGAATATGCAAGGTGATGCTGAAAGGGATTAACCCTTCTGCTTGCTCCCTCACAGGCACCCAAAAAGGCCAAGAAGAGAGCAGCAGAAGGAGCCAACTCCAACGTCTTCTCCATGTTTGAGCAGGCCCAGATACAGGAATTCAAAGAAGTAAGATTCGCTGCATCAGCAAGCATCTGACAATGTCTCTCTGTCACATCGTTTACCTGACCATCTGTCTGCCTGTCTGTCTCTCTGTCTACCTGCCTGCCTGTCTGTCTGACCGTCTATCTGTCTGTCTCTCTGTCTACCTGCCTGTCTGTCTGTCTGTCTGTCTGCCTGTCTGTCTGTCTACCTGCCTGTCTGTCTGTCTGTCTGACCGTCTATCTGTCTGTCTCTCTGTCTACCTGCCTGTCTGTCTGTCTGCCGGTCTGTCTGTCTGTCTGCCTGTCTGTTTGACCGTCTATCCGTCTGTCTCTCTGTCTACCTGCCTGTCTGTCTGTCTTCCTGTCTGTCTGACCGTCTATCTGTCTGTCTCTCTGTCTACCTGCCTGTCTGTCTGTCTGCCTGTCTGTCTGTCTGTCTGCCTGTCTGTCTGACCGTCTATCTGCCTGTCTCTCTGTCTACCTGCCTGTTCGTCTGACCATCTGTCTGTCTCTCTGTCTGTCTGCCTGTCTCTCTCTCTCTGTCTACCTGCCTGCCTGTCTGTCTGCCTGTTTGACCGTCTGTCTGTCTGGGCCTCCCACTGCGCAGGCTTTCACCATCATGGACCAGAACAGAGATGGATTCATTGACAAGAATGACCTGAGGGACACCTTTGCAGCTCTGGGTATGAGATCTAGCTTCACTTAAAAGTTCTACAGTACTGGGCATTGGGAAGAAATAGAAGAGATACTGGTCACCAGTTGAAAAGATGACAGACAATATCAAATGTAAGTGTAGATCAGTTTATATACAAATTGAAATACAAATCCGTATCTTGAGTAAGTACTCATAGAATTCTCTAGAGACTTCCGCGATGATTCAGGTAGATTTCATGGTACTTTAATGCAAGACAGCATCTCATATGTCTCACATCAGTAAATGCAGAGTAATATAGAATGACTGACACACATGTGCCGCAGGCCGTCTGAATGTAAAGCAGGAGGAGATTGACGAGATGCTGAAGGAAGCTCCTGGACCTATTAACTTCACCGTTTTTTTGACCATGTTTGGTGAGAAGCTAAAAGGTGAGTGGTATGGACCCCGCTGCTGTCATTTGACCGTACGGAGGAAACCATTAGCAGCTGTGAAAATTTGGGCCAAATGGATTCTCTGACAGAGAAGACAGTTTTAAGAGGGGACTTGGTATCTGTCTCAGAATATACTTAACTCAGGGAAACTATTGGTTGGCCGCATCAATCTTCTTAAATAGCATGTGTTCAGTGATGGTGTTGGCCGCATGCAATGCAACATCAGATCTGTTGGCGAGCCTTGCTTTTAAGGGGTCCGCTCTTTTCTCCAGGCGCTGACCCTGAGGAAACCATCCTCAATGCCTTCAAGGTGTTCGACCCCGAGGGCAAAGGAATCCTGAGGAAGGATTAGTAAGTTGGCGTCATTCCTCTCTTCTCTGCCACTGTCATGTCAGTGGGTTACGAACACAGAGGATTAATGTGTCTTACCTGCTTCTCTGCAGCGTCACTGAGATGCTGACCACCCAGGCAGACCGATTCACAGCAGAAGAAGTGAGTGAAATAGGTTACCGTCACGCCAAGCACATCAGCCAATCAGCTCTCTGCATGCATTAATACAAGGTGCAAGTTTTATATAAACCAAGTCATATCAATTATGCTTTTAACCTCAAACTGTGTACATTGTGCTTTTATACCTCACACAATACCCACCAAAATGACAAGCTATATACCTTATTTGACCTGGATATGGATGAGTTATGGTGTGAATTCTGTGTTATTCTTTAATGCTTTTTGGTGTTTTATGTGCAGTTTTATGAGTAAGGGGTTGTGTGATGTGTGTGCATGAACTACACTGTATGTTTGGGGCTGCACCCCATCTCGTGGTACTGGGCTCATCTATTTAGCATCTGTTGCATGCGATAAACTTGTGCTCTTGCTCATCTCTCCTCAGATGGAACAGATGTTCACAGCCTTCCCCCCAGATGTGTCCGGCAACTTGGACTACAAGAATCTGGTCCATATCATCACACATGGGGAGGAGAAGGATCAGGAGTAACTCGAAGCCTCTGTACTGTCAGGCTCCACCCACTGGAGTCTGACTCCGCCCACCAATCAGCAGTTCCCGCCCCCAATCTTAACAGCTCCACCTTCTGCCGCGTCCACGGCTTCATGCAACAGCCAGTTCCAAATGGACAATGTCCTGACATGCGAGACGTCTCTGCCTCTGGCATTTGCTGTTACATTTACTCGGTGGAACGGCGAATGTAACATGACACGGTCACGCCCTGTTGTTCGAAGTGCACACTTCCACAATAAATCATCTCGGCGCTTTTTAATGTCCAGAAATTCCGATTGTGTCTGTGTTTTTCTCCTCACCAGACAGACAGATCTGGTTTCACGTTCCCGTCCTAAAAGGTTGTCAGAAGGCGCCTCTCTGGTAAAAAAGAAATTCCATTATGCTTTTACAGCATGACCAGTATATCTGATACGTTCAAAAGAATCAATTTGCTTTTTAGATTTCATAGATTCTTATAGGTTGGTATTAGCTTGTTATTCCGAGGGTGTTGCTCTCTCCAGAATTCCCTGCCCCCCCACCATCCATGTAATGGCACCTCCCGCCAGGAAGGTCATGCTGGATTCTTACCGAGCGACTGGCCCCCAGCTTTTCACTAGGTCCTCTTTCTTGGTGTTGGGGGCAGGAGGGCAGCCCGGACTTTTTTTTTGGAAAAGTGGGGAAAGGTCAGAATCTTCAACCTGCACAGACCCATCTGCACTGGCAGTAGAAGACCAGTCGATGGAGAACCACGGACAGTTTTATCTTCTCACTTCATCCAGGTCACTGTTGTGCCATGTAACATTGCAGTCAATGAACAGAAAATTTCTACTTTAGGACCTTATGTTCTGAGGTTTTCATTTTGACAATTCATAGACCTCTGCTGCGTGGGGCCCCCATGTGAAAAGTGATACTTCCTTTGGTCCCCAGAGAGACTGTGCTGAACTTTGCCCAGAATCACTGGTCCCTGTGCATCAACAATAGATGAAAAATAGTGGTGGGAGGGAACATTGTACAGCTGGGGTCAGTGTGACCCGCGGGCTGTTTTCAGGGCTTGTAGACGTCTAGGGAGGAAAGTGGGAAAAAAAATCCCCCATTTGAAAAATCAGCCTCTCTGTAAACATTGTGCAAATGTTTAAATATGATCCATTAGATCGAGCTTTTCACACCTTCAAACACACGTCAAAATCTGCCAGCCATACAGACCTCAGTGGCGGAAGCACCATAATTAACGAATCAGTTACTCATCAAACTGTCTGTGAGCTCAATCTGATGTGTTTAGGGAAGATGCAAGAAAAATGTGGCCTGCTGTCTGTTCCAGAGGTAATTCACACTGATATTGTTGTCTGTGCCTCCATCATGTTATTAATCTAAGCTGAATTTCTGCAAGGTGGGAGTTTGAGTATCACCTCTGCTGTGTGTGCAGTTTTCATGTCCTGCCCATATTCTGTTCTTGTCCATATTGTGTGAATGTATGTGCCCTGTGACAGACTGGCATCCCATTCTAGGGGTACTCCAGCCCAGTACCCTGTGACAGACTGGAATCCCATTCTAGGGGTACGCCAGCCCAGTACCCTGTGACAGACTGGAATCCCATTCTAGGGGTACTCCAGCCCAGTACCCTGTGACAGACTGGAATCCCATTCTAGGGGTACGCCAGCCCAGTACCCTGTGACAGACTGGAATCCCATTCTAGGGGTACTCCAGCCCAGTACCTTGTGACAGACTGGAATCCCATCCTTGGGGTAGTCCAGCCCAGTACCTTGTGACCTAGGATTGACTCTAGGCCCTCCTGTGAACCTGAACAGGATAAATAACATGGAGCGCTGGGGGTCTCTGAGGACCTGTTTGAGAAACAGCATGCTGACTCATGGTGACATTCCATAGAATCTACATGGGATGACCAACCCTGCCCTCTACTGGTGATATTAAGGAAACACAGTATTTTACTTTCTTGTAAGCATAAACCCTCGAGAAATCATCTTGACTAATATGACAGGTTTTCCGTGTCCTGATATTACGGCTAAAGATATCACTTCGGGGGATCTACAATGAGCAAAACACAATTACTCATTCCCCCGCCAGTTCACTGTACAAACACCGTCCTGACATCTGTGTTGTCGTTCCAGTCCCACAAACCAGTCAATCACATTCCAGCACAATCCCACTTGACAGCTGCTCTCTCCCTTTCTGACTCAGAAGACCAGCGCTGAGGCTAACTTATGCTAATTGTGTTACCATTTAAATTTTTTTCCCACATGTATATTTTATGTATTTTGCAGACATTTTTATGCAAAGCAACATACAATTAATACCTAAATTGCTCACTGGCCTAACTGCAAGGCTTCCATCACTGGCGATTACAGTAGCTGCCACCCCAAGGAACATCCAGTGCAGGGCGGCCCTCAGTATCCGGGAACTGCACGCCAGTGCACAATAGCTTCACGATGAATCATGTTTTTATTCTCCTAAAGGGTGTTAGGTGGCAGGGTTTGGGGGTGTGTTCTGTTCCTCCCCAGAAAATATCCAAGGCTATGTTCTGAGCAGCTGTTGGGATGACGGGGGCTGGATATTTTGGGTTTGCCACTTAATGTTCATCAAGTGGCTTCGAACAAAGAACTCGGCGTTATTTTTACACACGTGTGGCGCCCCAGCCTGTAATGTAATACAGAGCAGTAGATTGTTCCATGGACAAGAGGCTGCCAAACGTTAATCTTGAAAGTTCTCCTCTCTCATTTGGGGAGACCTTAGCAATGAGGAACACGAAGGACACAGTGTTACAATGGAAGAATGGGGCTGGTATTCCCCCCCCCCTCCCTAAATATTTTCCTGAGATACTCCCTTGATGCCATAGATAAATCACCACTGACGCAGCACTGGATTCCTCTAAGGGTGAGATCTTCCGCCTGCTTGAGGTGAACACGAAGAGAAAAAGCACATGCTTTGCTTTAAGTGTCCCTCTAATAAGCTGCAGAGAAGGAGAAGCAGTGCCCCCATCAGGTGAAGACTAGGATCATCGACCTGCAACACCGCCAAAGAACCTTTAAGTGTTCTGTGTCTTCTACCAGAGGTACAGCGCTCATTCTTGCAGGTTGTCAATATGACTCAAGTGACTCAATGTGTAGGATTTCATCGCATCAAGTGGACAAACATGTGATCAAACACGATAAGATAAAGAGCAGGGATCAGAGGTCGAGATCCAAAGTTGATTAGGATTCAAGAGCTAATCATTTTATGTCATACATCTTTGCACTGTATACTATACAATCTAATCGATATTGAGGCGCTATCTGAAGTACTGTGTCTTTCATGCCAGTGTTGATTATTTGTATATATGTTTTTTTTTAACTCTTCTCTTTACATTTTTATTTCTAGGTTGATTACATTTGTATTTCTGGATATTTGTTTAGACACATTTGAAGTTAGCGATGCTTTTCTGTACATGGTACCTGTGAGTATGGTTAGCTACCTCTTATATATCAGTTCCCTACCCCTGAAGATCAACTGGGTGCTCCTCAGTGCTTTGGCAACCAGCAGCCAGACGGTCTGTGTGCTGCCTGGAGCCACATCTGGTATCCATTCTCCAGCAGGGCTCAGATAGCTGACGGCCAGTTTGGTACTCAGGGCGGTTTTGCCTTTCTCTGGCCTTCCGGTATGGAGACAAGCCCATCGCCATGAGGAGCAAATCCTGCATTGACTCTTGGGTAGCTGCAAGGAGACATGGAAGAAAAACAGCAGAACAGGGCTTCTCTGTCCAGGCCTTGGAGAACCATAGTGGGACCCAGCTTCTGTGACCACCAACCCCTTGGCTGAAATTTGACTAGACCACTATGAAGGTACGACACAGATGCGGCAACTAGACTTTCTTTAAGAACAACACTACAAACATGGGGGTAAATTATGAGGGGATGCGTGGTTGTAACCCCAATAACCAAAACCAGCCAATACACCCCCCTGGATCCCCTTAAATGGGTGGAGACTTCAACCTCCCCCAGTGCTCAACCCAAAGTTATGCCTTTGGATACAGACAAGACTGCGTCACTCTTATCTGGGACATTTGTGCACCTCAAGCAACGAGAAGAAAAACATCATCCGCATATATGATGTCATAGGGATGAATGTTTTTCTTTCACTGGAAGCTCTTAAAAGCCCTCGGAAAGTCCAACTCTAAACCACACTGCAGGAATCCAGCTGAATCCTGATGTTCTTGTGAATTAATGTGATTCGGTTCCTTTCAATGCCACTTTTCACCTCTTTTCATTAGGATTCCAAGGTCTTTTGTTTTTTAAACCAGATCTTACGTAACACGCTGTCTGTGACATAAGTTTGGGAAACTTCAGGTGGCAATTTGATAAATTCTTTGATAACTGAAGAACCATCAAGGGGAGTAAAACCGCACAGGGTCTACAGAGCAGTGAAGAGAACACAGCTACGGACTGGGAAACCTGATCCTTCTGTGGCTTCTGTTCAGAAGTCCAAACAGCTTTCCATGACCGAAACCCCAAGGCCACCAATTAAAGGTCACCGGTGGTTTCCGTCTTCAGGGACAGTACCGGTCCTTCATGACTCTGGTCTTGCTGCGTCTGGGTTTCACAAACAGCGCGGCTCATGCAATGTCGCAGGTGTGCACGATGAGGCATGCGTGACTCACTCCTACACACACTGTTGCAACATGGGGAGATTAGCAAATGACTCCAACTGTGCTACAAAAAAGTTGTTTTGATTAAGTTGATTGTAGTTTAGCCTCGTGATCCACAATTTCCTCTGGATATAGTCGTTTGTGGGAGTTTTACTTAAAAATTACACAAAAATGTTCTGAGCGCAGAAGGAAAAATGATTGGTTCAGATACATAACCAATCAGATTGTAGATGAGGTGGATCCAAGCAACTACAGGAGGCAGAATCAATACTTCTGACTGATTCATCTTGCCTCGTCTACTCACTTGGACCCACCTCCTCTACAGTCTGATAGGTTATCTTTCTGAACCAATCATTTTTCCTTCTACCTTCAGAACATTTTTTGCGTAAGTAAAACTCCCATGAGCCATGAAGTCACAACCCGGTGGGGGTGGAGATTACTGAGGAGGCGGGGTCGGTACTGGCGGTGAAGATGGAAGAGGTATTGGCTGTGAGGGAGAGGCAGGGGCCTGCAGTAAATGCTGACAAAGAATTTTTTAAAAGGCTAAAACATTTGATCAAGTTACTGATGATTGAGTTTTTCATAGTCAACTGACAAGGTGATTAACATGAGACTCAGTGATTAACATGATTAAAATGGAACACATATGCCACGGCGATTTATAAACTTTTGGTTATCTCTTCTAAAAAAGTAACACGGATGTATCAGTAGTCATGTGAGAACTCAAGCCTTTGTGTCTTTGCCTGACAGGATTTCACACGCAGTATTTAACGTGTCTGCCCTTTCTGACTGTGACAGTCCCATCACCGTACCTCCATCTTCTTCACCTCATGTCCCACTGCTCTTCACCTTCCTGTCTGCCAGCACGAACTGTAACACCTCCTTCTGTTGGAGAGCGGACAGTCCAAGCAAACTATACGCAAAGCAGCTTTTTTTGCTCCAAGCAAACTATAAGCAAAGCAGCCTTTTGGATGGAATAGATTCTTGTTGCCCTTTTTTTCACCAGGGAGAGCAGTCAGCCAGGTGTTCCTCCCCACACAGTGCATCAAAGCAGTGTTAGTTTTTGCTGCAGGAAATGGGGCAGGGATTTCAACCTGGGACTGTTTGCCACGTGTTCAGTTATATAACCGCTACTTTGACTATAAATGTATAACAATAAAACATTCTTGGAAATGCAGCAAGCAAGGGCCGAATCCATGACTGGTCCAGCTGCTGGAAGGCTATAGAGATGATCAAATTTCAAAGAAAGGTTCTCTGGGAAGTGGTCCTGGTTTTTGAGCCTGACCAGAGCGGTGACTGAAATAAGGGATGTATGATTAAAGATTGCCCCAACTGATCTGATGGGAGAGGGTGGGTGTGATGTTAAAGAGAACATGAAGAAGATCGATGGGCTGCTGTTCTCATCTGCTTCCACGTCCAGGGGGCTCTTTCCTCAGACTACTTAACGATGAACTTCACGTAGTCGGTTTTAGGGTCAAGCACCCATACTTCACGCTACCGTACCAAACCTTCGTGCCTTTGGCGTATTTTTCCGTCTGATCCTCGATGTCCTACAAGGCGTCCATCCTCGCACGGGAAACCGCAGCGCCTTTTATTCCCGAGAATCGAACGGCGATACGATATCTGAAGAACGGCGAACCTGCCGTTTTATGCCGCCCGTGTTCGCAGGTTGTTTTTGCCGCAGTCCTTTCCCTCGGCTCCTGCGAGGCGATGCTGCTGCTTCAGACAATGAAGCGCTCTCCAGAGGACAGCCTGCACCTCCCGAAATCACTTAACGTTGTCACACAGAGCCTGGATCCGAGGAAGCAGCAGTTTTACGGAAGCCTAGGAGAGGATGGGAGAGAGATGCAAAACACAAGCCCAACCTCAGCGACACTTTTTCATGATATTTTTCAATTTGCATTTTTCCACGGTTTAAGATCACTGGCTGTCAGTGGTATGTGTAAGGTACGTGGTTAACTTGTTTCTCCAGGATGCAGGCCTGCTGCTTGCGACAAACATACCTCAGTTGGTACTCGGCCCAGCTGCCCTATTCCTTCTTCAGACCAAGGGCTTGGCCTCCTTCACCTGATACAGAAAGTGACAGACACACTGAGAGCACCTGCAACCATGAAATCTGTGGGACCAGATTTACAGCATTGTGATGCTGGATTAGATAGTTTACACAACTAACCAGCTGAACAAACAAGTTTCAGTGTAATTTTTTTTTCCATGAAAACACAGGCTGCTAAGAAACAAAAATATCATAAAGGCATAAAAACATTACCCACGTCAAATGTACATTAACATCAGTTCTGCGTTGATTCAGCCGATCTCTGCTCTGTGTGCGTGAATTTACTACGCAACATTTTTTTTCTATGTGTTTTTCAGATTGGTAAATAAATATAAAATATAACGTGAGGACTATGAATAAAAGTTTTTATGCAGTGTGGGTTACATGCATTTAGGCTGATTATATAACTGAACTGAAGCTATTCAACGCGTGCCCTAGATATGATGTCGGTTTGTGGTGATTATAAAATAAAATACAAATAAAAGAATATAAATCAACACTGAATATTTCATTAGCAAGACATGCTCGCCTTCGACGTGATTTTTCCATTTCTGGATCCCCGTCTGATAACGCTTAATGTGCAGTAGGGGGCGCCTGTATTAAACTGCCTGATTTACCTCAGTATCTTCGGGGTGGTCATTTTAACCTAAATATATTTCGTGTAGCCATTTTTAATTCGGCGAATAAGTTTCAATGCAGCGTCATATCAATTATACTGATGCATTTTTTATGTGGACTGCATATTTTATGACTCTAAATAAAGACTTATGTTCAGGGTAGGAAACAACCATTCTAAATTAGCGTGAAATGAAATGTGTTTTAGAAGTATAACAGAATACAAACAATAAATAAATACATTAGAAAATACTAATATAATAATACACACTTTATATCGGAAATATTGTAGCGCCGGTGAGCTCGGCATAACACCTGTATGTCTTTTGTAGTACTAAAAGTGCGTCTTTTTGCAAGCAACTAAGTCTCTTTGTGCTTCGTTGTTTCTGTGATGCATTGATGTGCACAAAGCTACAATATGTTTGCTACCGAGATTATTAAAGCAGGCTGCGATTTGTTGATCAGTTTGTAACGAAATAGAATGTGTGCATAGCGACTGTGAAATACACTGTCCACCGCAACTGCATGTGTATTGTGCTGTTACACCAGGTGAAGAAAGTACACCAGATTAACTGCGTTATCGTTCAATTACAGTGAAAAGTCCGAGATGAAGCTTTGGAAATTAGAAAGAAAAACAGAACGTGTGGAACAGAAATTAATCAGCAATCCTTTGCCATTCCAAGAATTAGTCGCGCTCTGTGAGTCTGAATGAACTTGGGGATCTTTACAATCTTAAAATGCAACCGGAAAATATAGCCACAATTCCAAATTCCAAGGATAATCCTCCAAGGATCAGGAATAATTAGACGCCTTTATAAAATTATTACAAAATATGGTGCCTTACTTTCAAGCACGTCTTAAGTAGCTACTTTGAGAATCTAGAATATAGATTGCAAGGTGCAACGTCGATAAATAATGCTGTTGTGTCACACACGGCTACATTTGCATCATATAGTTTCGTAATTCATTGCTGGTAATTAAGAAACACGTTTATTGATTTCAAGGAATGCATACCCACTTTAGTCTCCAGCACTGAAACAGAAGGATATTAATCAGCCCCCAGCCTAGCTTCCCCTTCCCCTGCACCATGGTTTTCCAATATTCCACATTTCGACGGTTATGGATGAAATGGATTGTCTGATTGGGAAAGTCCATCACAGCGCATTCGCTGTACTCGAATGGCCTCCACAGTTATCCGATCTCAATCCCATAGAGCACTTATAGTATGTGGTGGAACGGGAGATATACATCGTGAAAGTGCAGCTGACAAAACTGCTGCAAATATTTCAAGCCCTTTGACGAATCTATGCCATGAAGAATTAAGGCAGTTCTGAAGGCGAAAGGGGATCTACCCAGCACTAGCATGGTGTACCTAATAAAGTGGCCAGTGAGTGTTTATGCATATCAAGACATTTTGGACAATTCTGTGCTTCCAACTTTGTGGCAACAGTTTGGGGAAGGAAGGAACTTTTCTGTGCCCCAGTGCGTAAAGCAAGGTCCACAAACTAGAATGGAGTTTGTGAGCCAGGCCTTCATGTCCAACATCAGTGCCTGACCTCACAAAAGTTCTTCTGAATGAATGGGCAAAAATTCCCACAGACACACTCCAAAATCTTATGGAAAGCCTCCCCAGAAGAGTGGCAGCTGTTATAGCTACAAAGGGTGGACCAACTCCATATGTATGTCTACAGATATAGAATAGGGTGTCATAAAATTTCCTGTAGGTGTAATGGCCAGGTATCCCAATATGTGTGTGTGTGTGTATGTGGTTAGTGTGGTTACTGCATGCATATGCTATCACTGAATGGTAATGAGATTTACAAATGCAAAATGAAACATAATTTCATGGGTTTAAGTCAATAATGAAGTTATATATTGCAATCAGCAATTTAACCTGAAAGTTAACCTGAACACTGTATACGGGAGACATGAAGCACTTAGCACAGATTAACATAGAGATGGCTTTAGTGATCTTAATCTGCTTTTGCAGTCATGTACTGCAGCCTTGTAAGACAAAAAAGTTTGCGCTTGGGTGCTGATTTTACAGCTTTTTCCGGCTAAGGGGGGACGATCCTTTTATGCAACCTGACCATTTTTTTGCTGCTAAATGGCTGTGTCTGCTGAGTTGATTACTGGTATCTGATTATGAGACAGTGTCCAGCTGTCAGTTAGGGTCCTGTGGTGCCCCCTGCCAGAGGCAGGTCCATGTCCCCTCAGAAGGTGGCGCTCTAAGCAGCCGTCTGTGTCACCTATGGGACTGACCACACCTGCCAGCCACACTTCCATTTTTGGTGTTATAGAGTTTTGCGGCTGGTGGAGTGTCGATAGCAGCATTCTGTCCCTATAGAAAAGAAGCTTTTTGTTCCATCTTATGCAAAAGCACAAAGAGAGAGGGGGACTTATGGGGGAAAGCTACTTCACTTGACTGTGAGGAATGGATCAGACTATTAAGCATACAGAGCATGGTGGTATTTATGCAGCTGTGACTGTACACCCCACTGCCCTCAAAGGCATCCCTGCACATTGTCCCCAGCCCAGCTGTAAGAGCAGTCACATGGAGGACAGATTCTCCAGCTGAGCATCTTGGTCCAAACCTCACACACTCTGTCTGGCGGGAGCAGGAGCCCTGTACAGAAAACAGGTCGAGGCAGCAGCACTGCTGGGACTCGCATCTGAACATACAATTCTCAGACAGCAAATGACCTATGAAATAATAATAAGTCTAATTAGCAGAAAAAAATGTACTGCCATGAATGTTTAAGAATGCATATTTGGTTAAAACAAAAACCAGTATTCATTTTTATTTTTACGTAACAAAGCATCAATCCAGGATGACAATTTCGGTACCTTTAGTGACATCTGTTATTAACTTTTAATACAAGGATATAAATATAGACACCATTATTAACTGCATATCATTAATATAAATATATTCACCATATCTCCGTAATACTTGGAACAAATTCCAAAACATGCGTCTGTGCACCGTAATATATGCGTCTAATAGTTCATTATATCCAGCTGGACGTGTTTCTTACCGTAATAAGGGTATAATTCATATAAACACTGGCGGCACTCTTTTCCCTATCGGATAAGCAACAAAACAGGACGTGGGACCGTATTATGCCTGCATTGCACCTACAGCACGGATAAAATTAGCCGTCCGGTATTTCGAGGTCTTGAAGTATCACTCCGCTAGTCTGACGAAGCGCGCCTTCGACAGGCAGCAGCGGACGGAGGCGTGAAAATAGTGCGGCCGCCGAGCCCTTTTCCAGCTGAGTGTTGCGGTCCGTCGGAGGCAAAGAAGCAGACCTTAAGAAAGCTGCCGTTTTAAGTTCGTGTGTGTGTTTATATACAATATTTTTAAATACAGTTGTTAAGGAGATATGGCTGATACCGACAAGCTTAATATAGACAGCATTATCCAGCGCCTTTTGGAAGGTAAGCTCTGTGCGCCTGTGGTGAATGTCGACCATTTGTGTGTTTTCCTCACCGGCTAATAATGTGGCTAACTGAGACGCTAGCACGCGCCGGTGTGTTGGCGTTGTGATTTATTTTGCGTACTAGTTAACTGGGTTTTTGTTAGCCCATTTTAAAACCTGATATGGTATTTCAGGAGAAAGTATTAATTAATTAAAGTATTAATGTTTCTCGCCGAAGCTTAGAGTGCGCCTTTAGCCGAGCCCGATAGCTAGCCGGCTAACTTCCCCGCTAAACACCGTGTCGGCTGAAATAACTGGAGTGTTACCTGACACATTTTTCGCCCCTTTGTCGAATATTATTCCAGACTTCATTGATTTCGCAATTTCCCTGCCATATTATTTAAATATACTTTTTTTTTTTTTAAAGAAAACACATTTCCTTTCCGAACATCCGGCTGGGTGGAATGCTAAGCGTTAGCCTGTCAGTTGCGACAGATGACAGCGCCGATGCCCTGCTCTCAGAAGCTACACATCGCATGCTTGTTGGTGATTTTCGTATGTTTCCCCACCTAATTTAATTTGTTGGAGATCTGAAGGGGCATAAAGTGGAAGCTCACTTTAGATACGTTAACGCCAAGGTTAGTTCGCTAGCCTGTTAGCCGACCGTTGTCGCTGTTGTCGGCCGGGGTCTGCTAGTATCGTGGCGGCTGTGTAAATAGCCAGTTTCCTCTTTTGTTGTACTGCAGATACTGCATCGCTGTACTCTTTGCTTTAAAGCAGTAAGTCGTTTGTCTTTCTCTGGGGAGTATTTGAGACAGTGGCATAGGCGAATATGGCAGTCTGGGGTTTGCAAGCTATGCGGTAGGCGCCGACCCACTTTAATTTTCAGATTGCCCTGGTTTCAGGGTCCTAGATGCTATGCTGGTGTTTCTGGGTTTGCAGAAAGCTGCTTTTGTGACCGCGTTAGTTCGATCTGTAAAAGCACACACACTCTAACGCATTGGCGAGATTTTCGCCTGCTTCCCAATCGGTGTCTTGACCGGAGCATTTTTTACAACGGGGGTCATGCCGGTTAAAGACCTTCTCCGGTGAGGCGCGTGACAATGGGCCGAGCGGGCACCTTGTCCTGCGAGGACTGGGCAGAGGTGGCTTGTTCACTTCAAAAGCTTGTGTTGACATCAGTGATGGCAGGGATGCCAGAGGGGCTGTAAACTGTAGCTACCGCTTGAATACTTCACCCCAACTAGGCTATGTGGCAGTCTGTCTGTGGACCTTTTCTTGGCTTTGCCAGGAGGATGTTTGCATTTTTAATGTGAAAATAATATAAAATATAATGTAAAATTCTTTGCTAAAAATTCTCATTTGCAGCTTGATACAATGGTCAGATCCCCTTCCCACGTGAGTCTGATGGCTGTTCCAATTAAGCACTAGCCTTGTGTTTCATTCTGTTTTTTACAGCATAAAAAAATGATCTACTCAGAAATTATTAATCAAAACTTGGAGTATTTACAGTGTTTGTTGCATAACTATTACCTTGTCCATGCTCACTCCCAGTTTGTGCACCTTCATTTTCAATCTCGCATTCAGTAAAAAGCTGGTAGTTGGGAAAATGCTACTGTCTTGCATCAGACTGCTTAGGGTGAAACATTGTGCGTGCTTGCGGCCTTGCTGGTTCAGCGGCTGTCACCCTTGGAGCAACAAATGGAGTGGAATGGAACTGGCACCATTTCTTCAATGAGGGGTGGGGCAGTTTCTGGGAATGCTCTTCTGCTGACGAGCAGGTTTCGTCTTCCATCATAAACCAGCAGTCAGTTTCTCATGTGTCTTCGTGAAGGTTGGCAGGACTGGCATCGTTACCACTTTTCTGGATCTTCTCCCTGAGCTTTTGTACTTTGACCTATAATTGCTGGCAACATAAGAAGAGTAACTGCTTTATAAAACCTAGTGTTTTTTTTTGTTTTGTTTTCATCTGCACTTTGATGTTGAGCAGCTCCAAACAAACAGGAAGTTCAACTTCTATGTAATTAACAAATGGACTTGCTCTGTACTCTACTTTGCTGCTACATTGCATGATCACTTGCAAAATTTCCTTTCTCACAAACGGGTTTTGATGCCACAGTCATGTATGCAGCTTATTTGGTGTGCAGTTAGTCATACCGCCCCCAACCAACAAACTAAACTAAACATTTTTGTTTTACCAAGACCTAAAGTTATGAGGCCGTATTTTTTAATCACTATCCATCTTGCTGCTCTGTCACAGTATTTTGTATTTATCTTTTTAATGGCTGCAAAAATATTCTGATGCTTGCATGTTTTTGTTAAATAACTTTAAATGCTAAGTGGAGCATTTTTCCTGTTACCGGCGATCGATTACTGACATGCATGTTCCACAGTGGTGCTGAAGTAAATATCTGTAAATATTGGGCTTGGGTGTGAGAGTAACAGTTTTCAGTTGCCGAACATTAAATATGTTTTTAATACCGACATGAGTGGAATATTCTGGCAGCGCTCATCAATCATTCATAATGTCTGTCCTTTGAAACACGCTAGTGGCGACAATAAAACAGTGATGTTTATCTGCTGAATCAGCTTGTCTGAGGCTTTTGTTCAGAGTGACTTTCAGTTTTAGTGGCTCAAAGTGTGCTAATTTCCCAGAGCAAAACACGCATGTCACTCTGCACATTCTCAAACTCGAACCAATGACCATTAGGTTAGAAGATGCTCTGCCTTTACCTCTTTTCACAGCAATTATAATATCTGCTTTTTTAAAAAAAACATTCCTTTGTTGTGTTCTCTCAGTGTGTTCATGCTCATGGCGTATGTCAGGCTGCTGTGGACAAAGCTTCCTGTAGTCATGTTACATACTTAGTGCTTTGAATTAGTAAATATTCCTATGTCTCCTGGACACACTTGCTGGACAGCAAACTGCTTAATCATTCTCTGCAGCTTATACTGTGCAATGTGACCACTAACCGTTTTAATTGTGTTAATAATATTTTAACATTATTTGGATTGTTTCCTGTACTTGGATTATGTCCTGTAAGTAATTGTGTTATATGTTATATTTATTTAATTTATATGTGTGAGTAGTAATTTCCACTGCACTGCATTCTACTTTAAGAGTGAGTGTGGTATTACAGCGTTTAGTTATGATAGTTATGTGGAAAAAGCAAAATCGTTAAAAATAAAAGGTGAAGTTATTGCCCAGCCCCCCGCTACTTGTTCCCTGTGCAAGCTGATCATGAAACCTCATCGTCAGAATGATGATGGTACTTCTGTTAATCCACAGTTGTCATTGGCTTGATGGCATAATCCGCCCCCTGCATCTCCTCTCCAGCTCCAGACTATGCCTCTGAGAGTGAGAAATGTAATAACTGGTCGCACCGCCGCCAAGCTTGCCCCGAGAGCCTGTTGTAACGCACACGTGACGCAAAAGGACGTGGGGTATAATTAACCATTTATCTGGAGTCGAGTCCTTTAACTCCAGACACACCCAAGGTCATGTTCCATGGTAAAAGTGGGTTGTGTTGACCTATTTACCTAAATTTGTAGTAAGTGAACCTTTTATTCTGTATCTAAGTAGCGATGTTGTGGTTCCAATTCCCTGCCAGTAACACTTAACACATGCTTAGACTGGTTCCAAGGCTACACGGGTGTGGGGATGCTATTGCCATACCTTCAGAGTATTGTCATACGTTGAGGTGGGCACTCTTCGTCATTCCAGCTAATCTTCCTCTTTGCCTTTTGGTTGTTTTGTTGTAGTGAGAGGGTCGAAGCCGGGGAAGAACGTGCAGCTGCAGGAGAATGAGATCAGAGGCCTGTGCTTGAAGTCCCGTGAGATCTTCCTCAGCCAGCCCATCCTGCTGGAGCTGGAGGCCCCCCTCAAGATCTGCGGTGAGTCTCGCAAGCTGTTGCGTAACTGTGGAGGACCCGCTTTCCCCTGGACTGCTATGTTATATGGCTAAAGTGTACCATTTAGGGCCCCCACGAAGCTGAAAGCCAACCAAGCCTGGCAAAGGGTCGTATCACGCTGTTCACATGGTCTTGAGTTATATTCGAGAGTGCATCTACACGCCTTCTGCTCCACTATAAAATCTAGCTATATTAACGCTTATGTAATGTTACGTGTAGAATGCAGTAAGTTGCTATGGAGATAAAGGCGTTTGCCAAGTGAATAAAAGCTGTTCATGATGAGTTGCCGAGTCCCACTTCTTAGTAAATGATCGGAATCACAGTGGAGAAGTTTGGCTTGAGGCATTTGGGTGTGATGGTGGGTTTGTTTGGGGCCTTAAAATTAAACGGCTGAAAACGGCTGTTAATGTCTGACAAGCACGATACCTGAAACGGTGGATGGATTGATCATATGTTCAAAAGTGGTCTTTATGGCGGAGTTTTGTCTGAACTGTGCCCTTATAAACATGTTCCCATCAGCATCGTTGTGACTTGGTTGTGAGATGAGATTTCTCCGGGACTGGCCTGAGAATGAGGATAAGCTTGATTATATTTTCTCCTGGTTTTTAGATCCCTAACCCAATCCCTTGTTTCCTGTCTATAGACAGGCCTCGCTTATACCCTGTTTTCCATAACTGTCATTAGGGGCAAGCTGATTTGGTGCAGGAACAAGCCCAGGCTGATGGCCTTTTCCCACAGGTGACATCCATGGGCAGTACTATGACCTCCTGCGGCTTTTCGAATACGGCGGCTACCCGCCAGAGAGCAACTACCTGTTCCTGGGCGACTACGTGGACAGGGGCAAGCAGTCGCTGGAGACCATCTGCCTTCTGCTGGCTTACAAGATCAAGTACCCCGAGAACTTCTTCCTGCTGAGGGGGAACCATGAGTGCGCCTCCATCAACAGGATATACGGCTTCTATGACGAGTGTGAGTCGCTGCATTATTAAGCTGGATTGTCACGAGGTAAAGGGAGAGTATTGTCTATTTTTAGATTATGGTGCCTTGCAGTAGGAAAGGAGTGATTTCTTTTTTTTCCCTCTTCTCCTCCCTCCAAGAGAGACTTTCGCATGTGTGCAATGGCACCTTCTCTTTACAGTAATGCTGTAGGATTGAAGCTTTATAGAGGCCTATTACCACCTATTATT
The DNA here is from genome assembly GCF_023856365.1 of Brienomyrus brachyistius. Lineage (NCBI taxonomy): Eukaryota > Metazoa > Chordata > Actinopteri > Osteoglossiformes > Mormyridae > Brienomyrus > Brienomyrus brachyistius. Next base: position 24,991,696 of record NC_064539.1, read on the forward strand.
TCCACAACTTTACAGTTTAAATAAGGAATTGCCCTGACTGGCTAAACAATGTAGATTCCACCTTTCAACAATCAGACTTGACATACTGCTAGACTTAACTTCCTTGGTTTTCAAACCCCCCCCCCCCCACTTAGGCAAAAGGCGCTACAACATCAAGCTGTGGAAGACATTTACAGATTGCTTCAACTGCCTCCCCATCGCGGCCATCGTGGACGAGAAGATTTTCTGCTGCCATGGAGGTAGGTCTCAAATGTATTTGACTTGCAAGTCATTCCGGCTGTGAGATTTGTCAGAATGTGTAAGCCTGTTCACGGATGAGAAACCTGCTTTGCCAGCTAATGGGTGAAATTCCTCTGACAGGATGATGCTTTTATCCCTCAAGTGACCTTTCCTATACACCAAGAGGCAGCTGGTGCTTGTTTAAAACATGACCTGTACCTTGAACGTGAAGCACTTGGACTTTGCTCAGCACAGGGGTTGGCTAGCACTCATTGGGTGTCCCCCTCCTCATTCCTTAGGCTTGTCACCAGACCTCCAGTCCATGGAGCAGATCCGTCGCATCATGAGGCCCACAGACGTTCCTGACCAGGGCCTGCTATGCGATCTGCTATGGTCCGACCCAGACAAAGATGTGCTGGGCTGGGGCGAGAATGACCGCGGTGTCTCCTTTACCTTCGGGGCTGAGGTGGTGGCCAAGTTCCTGCACAAGCATGACTTGGACCTCATCTGCCGGGCCCACCAGGTGAGAGCTGATGGGTGAAAAGCAGCACTGGTGTGTGTACTCCCAGGAGCCACTGTCACAGCTTAGATCATTTTACAACCATAAAGTTTTACTTGAAGTTATTAGATTTAATAAAGGTTGCTCCCATAGCTGACATGTTAATTTGTTTGGTTGTAGATGTGTCTCCCGATTTTAATCAAAGTTGGTCCCAATTCCCACTCTTGCTTTGTCTAGAATGGCAGATCTCACATCCCATTAGATGTTATTCATTTCATGCGAAGAGTTCAGCAGTGTGCCCTGCCCTTCCCGTGCCAAACCCTTCTTCTGTTTTCCTTCACGTCCCGCTCCGGCTGACTTGGCCTGTGTGATGCAGGTGGTGGAAGATGGCTATGAATTCTTTGCCAAGAGGCAGCTGGTCACCCTGTTCTCAGCCCCCAACTACTGTGGCGAGTTCGACAATGCCGGAGCCATGATGAGTGTGGACGAGACCCTCATGTGCTCCTTCCAGGTCCTGTCAAAGCGGCACTTCGTACTCGGACGGCTGTTTACAGCCCGAGGGATCTGTGCTCTTCCTCATGGTCCTCTAGGCGGGCTTGGACTTGTTCAGATGGTTGTTTTGTGGCAGACTGATTCTCATCAACATTTTTCCTGATTTTTATTTTATTTTCTCTCTACTATTGTCTTTCCTCCAGATCTTAAAACCAGCTGAAAAGAAGAAACCCAATTCCAGCCGACCAGTGACGCCTCCTCGGAATATGGTCACAAAGCAAGCCAAGAAATGAGGGGGTGGAGCCTGGGAAAATTTTGGGGAGGGGGGGGGGCGGGGATGGGGGACAGGGCGGGGCAGATGCTGCGCTGGACTCGTATCGTCCAGTCTTTGTCTGCTTGGAATTCTCCGGTTTCATGGTCACACAAACTGTCAGCTGCCCTTTTTTTTGTATTTTTTTCTCCTCCCGTTGCAGCGACCAGCAAAGACCAGTATTCCAAGATAATGGGCAAAACTATTTTATTGTTTTTTTTTTTTTTTTTTTTTTACTCTGACTAAATGGCTGTTTTACCTTGGAAAAACAAACTAAATTAAAAACAAAATAAAGTTCAGGTCTGTGAATTTGTTTGCCACGTTTCAGCAGGTGTACCCCAGCAGGAGAGAGGGTTAGTGTGGGGCAGAGCTGACGCCTCCCACCCGTCACCGAACTGGATTTAAACGGTCGCATCACTTCTTTCTTGTGGAAGAAAACACGGTTACTTTTCATGTTCAGTCATAGAGACGCCCCATACCAGCTAGTTTCTCAAACCACTGTGAAAAACCCTTGCAGTTACCACACGTGAACAGCCTTCTCAGATTATAAATTTAGACAGTTTTGCTTTCCCCTCTTTTCTCCCAAAACTGCCAGGTATCAGAACTTCTCTGAATAAAGCAGTTACTATATATTTTTTTCCACCCCGTTTAAGTTCTGATTTTTGTAAATCATACCAACATTTTCACCGCTTTTAACGTTATACACCTTTGTCTATGTAAGGAACACGTAGATGTACGGAGCTTGTTCCGGTGAGCTGGCTTTTTGATGTGTTTTGAATGCTGAATCCTGTGCGGGAATGTACGATGTGCGCGGAAAAGACTGGCATGAGGAGCGACGGTGGATCTTTTGTTGCATGCATTTAGAGTTACAATCTCATTACATGGCATTTTCTATAACGAGGCACGCAAACCTTAGCATGCCTTAAGCTAAATGTAGCACTTCAGGTACTTGTCATTTTGCAACTCAAGTTCGGTAATTTTAAATCTTAAGTTTCATTTAAACGTTATATGATGTCCCACTTGAAACGTGCTGTATATAAGACCTTTTGTTTCATCTCGGCAATAACGTTTAAAAAGTTTACTCTATTGTACACTTGTTTAATAAACGTTTTTGAGTTTAGGGGGCATCACAAACGTCCAAGTCCTCTGTCTGTTTATTCGTAATACGAAATCGGGGAAAACGTACTGGGAAATGGTCACCTTAAAACACCAGGAAGTGAAAGACATTCGCCTTTATATGGTCTGAGTTAAAAGGGTTCCTGTATGTTCAAAGTAAAGCAATACGTTAATGCGGACATACTGCATAGTACATTTCAGTGCAAGGGTCAATTAAGTAATGGAAATACACTGATTATGCGAGGGAAGGATGCCTCTCTAAGGGATCCTTCCTTTGCAAATTTAATTTCACTGAAGGAATAAACCGTCACAGATTAACGAATGAGCCACTTAAAGCCTTGGGGAAACTCACGTGAACATGACGCTTCTTAGTGATCGCTTACTACCCTGGTTAAAGACTGCCATCTAGTATCCAGAAAGGGAACCTAATTGTGAAATTTATTAACAAGAAGCAATCTTCAGAGACTTCGGAATATGGTAGAATTCTCCGTGCAATGCACGGTAAAATGTTTAAAGAGTAACGATGGGAGCATGAAGGCGATGTGCAGTTTTGCTTGTGCTCAGGAGAGGGATCACGAAATGATCTTACGTCCCCTATACGTTTAGTTACGATACCGTCTTAAAGTATGAAAACCGTAGTGGTTTTAGGGAACTATACACGTCTGAATGCGGTTTTACAGGCGGGCTCCGGCGAATACGGCAGACAGAAAAGCTTTCCTGCTCGGGAACAGGATCGGCGGCATAGGCGGGGTTTTAGGGTCAAAGCTACAAGGAAAAAAGGAGGAAAAGCTTTAACCAACAAGGCGGTAACGTCGAGTCTCTACAGGTAGGCTATACGTACTTTTTTCTTCGATCTGCAATGTTTATAAATTTTATAAGCTTAACGTGTGAATTACAATGCAGCAATTAGAGTTTAAATGGTGTTTTAAAGCTACAAAATCGTGTTTCTAAACAGCTGATTTACGCATTGTTTATGTTTATCCATATATGTGTAGTGCATACTTGCATTTAATGGCTTTTTAATAACTACAAGTGAAATTCAGGCAAATTTAAAAAACGAACATTAGTTTTCCCGAAGAACAGGAAATCACGAGTTATCCACATGGTACAAAAGCCAAATTTCCCTTGTTTTGTGCAGCTAATTTTGATTGCTGTCATATACATTATGTGTAAGAGTATTTATACATAAAAGTGAAGCGTTAATTTGAAAAAAATGTTTTTTATATTTAAGGTAGGGCTATTACGTGGAGTCTGAATTTAAAAGATAACCCAGTGCACCTTTTGGATTACCATCAGCATTAATTACCATTTGATACTTATTTTAAAAAGAGGAACAAAAGCCGAAGGTATTGTACACGATCGACCCAACATGTAAGCTCTCACGATGAAGAAAACCAGATAAGATCTGACAATGCATTTTTACCTTAGCTTGTTTTTCTAAATCACGGGTCCCCATATTCATATATTATTTACATTTTTGCTTGGTTTAGTTTTTTACAGTGGCGAGAAAAGAACTCGATTTTCATATTTAAGTAAAAATACAGAATACAGTCATACCACAATGTTTATCCAGTCATCCAGACTAAAAGTAAAAGCAAAAATACCCGGTTTAAAAGTATTTAAGTGTCAAATGCCAAAAGTGGCCCTATTGCATATTCGAAACATTTGGTCTTACGAATAGCAACCTGTCATTTTAAATTCAGGCAAGACAGGTTTCAACATAACATTGTAAATTACAGTGCATCATAATAAGGGACACATTTGTGGCGATAGTATTTTCTTTTTATTCAGGAAAAGCGATGAAACTTGTCGAACCTGTCGGTGCAGGTTTTACTCTTTATATTACGGTAGGTTACACACATAAGCATGAGCCGACAGTATCCCTCCTCCTCAGCCAAAATGCTCAGTTCAGCGCAGTCAGCACCATTACTTCGCTAGCGGTGTCTTTAGCTTTGATGCCGTTAACTTTTGAATATTCATTGAGTTTAAATATTAGAAATGTCAATAAGTTAATCGGTATATCGTGAAACTCTACTTTGCGAATGTATCGTGAATCTAAATTCTACTCAACATCGATTCTAATAATAATAAGATCATTAAGATAATACAGAGAAATACCTTATGTTGCTTAGCAGTTGGCTCAGAAATTATAGTAAAGTGAAAGCAAATCTTGTAATAACTTTAAATCCTCCAAGTTAAGCACAAATCTGTACAAAAAACTGCTTAACATCTGGGCATGTGTCAGTAAATGTGACATACTGAACCAAAAACGATGTGCTGAACAGTACGCAAAGAATATGCAATTCACATGCATCTAACATGAGTCGCTGTGACGGTGAACATCACTTCCTGCAGGTGTGATAAGAGATTGATTGGTTCTGTGAGCTGGAGTTCTGGTGGTTTATTGATCGACCCTCTGCGCCAGTTGTGGCGTCTGCTTCTGGACGGTGATACTTAGGGTCAGACTCCTGAGCCCCCGGAACGTTTAATCCAATGTTGCGATTTTCTTTTCTTTTTTTGCTCCTCTACCCTTTTCTGCAGTGAGAGCCTCTTCGGTTAATTGCGGAGCTGTGTTACTGCTGGGCCTTTGGTAACATCCGCCATGTCATACCTGAGGCATTTTACGGCAGTAGGCGATGACAAGAAGAGTATCACCAAGTGGCATGCGGAGGAACTGCATGCAGTCAGGGCGGTACAGGAGCGGGCTGAGGGGAACGCCACAGCCCCCGCCACCTTCCGGGAGTCCTGCCGCAGGCTCTTTAGCTCGGAGAAGTTTCAGGTAATCAGTCTGTGTGCTTCTGCTCGTAACATAACAACAAATGTTATAATACACACTAAAGGAAAATCCAGCCCAGAATGTTCACTGTAGCTGAAAGGAGGATCTGTCTGTCTCAGTCATTTGACCTGCCAGTGTTTTGTAGTCTGTTGTATGGGGACTTGTGGCTGCAGAATCAATGCTTTGAAACCCAGGTCACCACCTGGTGTAACCCAGACGGACCCTTAAAGCAGACTTGTCGGCATATGAGAGCAGGCGATGCTGCCGCGCCCTGTGTTTTAGCCGCTGTCGCACGCTTCCACTCTCGTCTCTTGTCAGATCACGGTGGTCTGTCTCGTCATCCTGGATGCCACCTTTGTCCTGATTGAGTTGCTGATGGACCTGTCCATCATCAAGTCGGACCACGAAAGGGTCGCTCCCCAGGTAAGCCTCGTACGATTAGTGTGGCTCGGTGGCTTAGGAGTCTGTGCTGTGTCCAGGACGTCACCGATTGGCATCCTGTGGCCGGCAGAATGATTATATCACCACTGGGCCCTTAAACGCAGCCCTTAATCCAAAAAAACTGCTCGAGGGCCATTGGAGAAAAAGGCTGACCGCTCCTGTATGGCTCGCACTTCTACGTGCGTGTATGTCTTACAGAAAAACAAAATGGGATAGATATCCAAAGACCAGATTTCATTGTACTTCCTACCTACAGACAAAGGCTTTCTTTTCTGTTAACATATTATTCAAATGAATACACTGGTCACCAAAGATTTTGTCGCAGAAAAACTAAGGGAGTGTCTTTTATGTACATTTTAATGCCGATTTTAGAATGCATAGGCGTGTTAAAGTTTAATTTAGGAAAAATGATTTTATTGCTGGGGTGGCATGGCGGTGCAGTGGTTAGCACTGTTGCCTCATTCCTCTGGGACCCAGGTTCGAGTCTCCGCTTGGGTCACATGTGTGTGGAGTTTACATGTTCTCCCCATGTCATCGTGGGGTTTCCTCCGGGTACTCCGGTTTCCCCCCACAGTCCAAAAACATGCTGAGGCTAATTGGAGTTGCAAAATTGCTCATAGGAAGGCATATGTGAGTGAATGGTGTGTGAGTGTGCCCTGCGATGGGCTGGCTCCCCATCCTGGGTTGTTCCCTGCCTCGTGCCCATTGCTTCCGGGATAGGCTCCGGACCCCCCGCGACCCAGTAGGATAAGCGGTTTGGAAAATGGATGGATGGATGGATGGATGGATGGATGGATGGATTTTATTTCTATTTGAACATTTTTAAGGCTTTACAGAAGGATACAACGTACTGTAAGTCTGTTTTGCCAGAATTTACAGGCTGTAACACGTTTGACATGTTGAGTCGGGATCCTGCTCCCTCCCTGTAAGCAAAGTCTCTGCCAGCTGGTGATCAGGTCTCAGTGTAAACATCTGTGCTGTGCTCTCTCTCTCTCTCTCTCTCTCTCTCTCTCTCTCTCTAAATCCTGAGGCTAAGCATATACTTCTACCTTTTAGATGAGTGACTTCCACCATGCAAATATACTGTAAATATATAGTGTAAAGTTTAATTGTGTCACTCAAAATCCTTGCGTAATAGATAAACTGAGATATTTGAATTCAGCACAACTAGGTCGATTCTTCTGTAATAAATGCACTAAACGATGTGCAGTGATGCTTATATGAAACAGACAATGAGGAAAGTTTAAATTGAGAATTTCACTTAAGATGTATAGGAAATTATATTGCAAGTGGAGAACTATTAACACAAAGAAAACCTTAAAAGAAAGAGAGCCTTAAAAACCTTATCAGACGTTTTTTTTTTTTCAATGCCTACGTATACAGTGTGAAATGTAAATTTTGTTTTCGCTAGTATCAGCACATACTTTATGTGCTTCCTGCGTTGATATTCAGGTTCAGGGTTTTAATCTTCCGTTTCCAAGCAACAGCTGTGCTGTGCAAATTTATAGAGTGGGTCGCGTAATGGTAAACTGCTCTGTAGCAGCCAACCAAACTGTAAATTACTGGCTGCATTCAAACAAAGGAATGGAAGAGTGTCATTCTTGTATACTTTGGTAGGTGAAGGATAGCTGACCAAACGGTCACATTTTGGTGTTTGACTAATGTCAAATTCAATGAGAATCCTCTTTCCAGTTGGGTTGGTGCCAGAGGCATTGTTGGGCCTATTTTAGGGGGAGGAAAATGTGTATTTATTGGCTTAAGTCATGAATAGTTTGCCGTTAGGCCCCACCCACTATAATATACCTCATGGAGTGAGATCTGAGCTTCTGCACCATCTTCTGGCCCAATCAGGTGTTCCACTATCTGAGCCTGGCTCTACTCACCTTCTTCATGGTGGAGCTGGCAGGAAAGATCTATGCCTACCGATGCGAGTTCTTCCACCACAAATTTGAGGTGTTTGACGGGGTGGTGGTCATCGTGTCCTTCGTGTTGGATATCGTCTACATTGCCCAAGAGGACGCGTTTGATGGTGTTGGCTTCCTCATCTTGCTTCGCCTGTGGAGGGTGGCCAGGATTATCAATGGTGAGCCCTGTGCCTATAGTGGAGGTCTAGTAGTGAAGTTCAGCTGTGTGGCATCTTTGTTCCATTTCTTCATTTAATGTGTTCTCCTCCAGGCATCATAGTATCCGTGCAGAACCGTGCCTACCACAAAGTTGAGGTGCTCACAGAGAGCAATAATCACCTTGTCCAGCAAGTTAACGACCTGCAGGAACAGAACTCCAGGCTGGTTAGTTTGGCTCATTTAACAGAGCTTATCTTCATTCTCCAGACTAATTGAGGGATATCAGTTTGCCTCTGTTTAACTGACCTTCTCTCCTCCTTCCAGGAACAAGAAAATAACAGACTTACCACACTACTGCGAAACAATGGGATTGCATTTTGATTGGGTGTGAGGAAATGGAGGATTTTCCTCAGTTGTGGAAGAAATAATCTTTCCATCATGAAACAAATCTGGGATCATTGATTCACCGGATGGGATTTTCAGCTACTAACATGCAGACTGCATCATGAATGCAGTGCCTGTATATTCAGTACATTTATTACTAAAATGCAATATGCATGGTATTATGTGTAAGGGAAATTTCTCCCTGGTTAAGTATGGATATCTGTTGATGACAGACTGTTTAACAGTCCATACCTAATTTTTTAATATATCTAAGCTTTTGTCATTCACATTCTGTAGGGGGAAAAAAAGATTTCCAACTTTTTATATTTTTATGGTCAAAGTTATGTGTGCATAAGACAATGAGAACAGGAATATATAAAACGGAACATGTCCATTGTATTATTTTGAGAGGAGAACCCTTTATTAACATTCATGTAGAGAAACACTGTCCTTCTACATAAATGGCATCCTGTTCAGTTAAAAGCAGAAATATCACACATGAACCGCAGGAGCGCAAACAAGTTTAAAAACCACAAACCAGCAAATCTTTAACCAGAGATAGTTACAGTTTCTATGAGGACTTGCAACATTTAACTGTAAATACAGCGCAGCCCTCCTGTGTTCACCCAGGAGGCTGGGATTTCTGGCAGACGTTCGGAGAATCCTCTATACGGTGTGATATTTAGAACAGTTTGCCTTATCGATGGTGACGTTTATCATCCTGGTTATTTTCAGTTTTAGAAAATGAAATGGAAAATACCCAGAATGCAACGGGGGTGACAGTGGACCATAACAGTTCACCACTGAAATCAGTGCTGCGTAACCAGCCATAACACCTGATGGTCGTCTCGCATGGCTGGTTTCAGGAAGCTGCGGGTCAGTGCACAAAACCAGCAAATGCTTTCATAAGCCTGCCTTCAGTGAATCGGTAGCCCTTTTGGGAAAAAGCTGTCTGCTTAAGAAATGCACATAACCACTGACATTCGATTGTCACAAGCAAGAAGAGGGTGGGGGACGTCATCTGCGTTAAGCTACCGATTCTCCTCCTGGCTAGAGTCTTCCCGTCCCTCAAACAAAGGGGAAGAAGAAATCAAAGGGCAGCTTGGCATCGATGGTGGGAGGGGCCCTGTAGCCTGGCTGGGGGGGTGCGGACACATCCACGAAGGTGACTGAGGTGGAGATGAGGGCAACCCTGTTTCCGCCTGTGAGAGACTGTTCAGGAAGTGAGAATGAGGGATCAAGAGCAGTCATCAAAAGCAGCAGCTTAGCTCACCCTGTCTCACTGGTATGAACCTTTTTTTAAGATATGAAAATTGCCAAAGCATTCTGCAATCATGATTCAAATACTTTGAATGTTTGATATTCTTGAATACAACATAAAACATCTGTGCATATTTGTGATACGATCAATCAAATCATTTTCCATTCGGTTGTAGTAAATATTTATGGATTTTCACTTGAGGATTTCAGCCTCAAGTCTATCTGGAAAACAACCCATAGAGCATTTTATAGAGTAAACCTAAATACCCTTTCTATGACCAGAACAAATGTACTGTATAATGAGGGAACCCTGCGGAGGCTGGAGATACCAGGCTGCTGCTGCTTCGGATGACCTCAGTGACATTCACGATGTGAGCCTGGGGGTTCACCAGGGATCCATACTTGGTCCAGCTGACCTCGATGTCACGCGAAACAGGAATGGTGCAACCCTGCATGAGCTATGCCCGCAGAAGGGGGAAGGATAACAAGCGGTCAGACACAGGGCTCTTAATTTAACAAACACATTTTTAAATTCAGGGATCAGTAAATGTGAAAGAGAAGTCAAGCTCTACAATTCGGTTGCCTGATTGGAATTCTAGCAACCAATTCTAAATGTATGTTAAACTGCGCCTGCTGTACTGCTTAGAATTGTTTTTACAACAATATGTATTAAGGTCTAGACTCATGGTTTTGCACAAGAGACAGGAACTTGCATCTGACATCCAACAACTTAAGTAAGATCTGACATGTCAACATGTACAAACACAAAGTTCAATACAGAACATTAAAATTAGAAGAAGTCAACCCATCAAAACAGCACAATCGTGCTTTCAGGCTATGGTGGCGAAACCCTGATTCATATCCTTACTGTGGGCGTGGTTTGTGTTTTGATTGGCACCCAGTCCGTGACCATCTGAGGCTGCGAGTTCCCAAACGATGCCACATACTGTGGAAACTCCTGACCTCGCAGAACCTTGAGAAGCACCTCAGAAACCACTGAACAGTTCCCAGCATCCTCCAGTCTACGGAGAAAAATGTGTCATTCAGAGATTTATGTTTATTAACCCAAAAAAAAACAGACAATATACTCAGGAAAGACACGTTGAGAAAACAAAACCAGGGACGGACTGATATGAGGTTTCAAATTAAGCCAAAAATATCCCACAGTAATGCATGCAAACAGAAAAAAAAATTATGGAATTTTAACATCACCGTTATAGTCTTTCAAGATAATAAATGTATTAATGTCTCGAGGAGGTGAATAAATGAAATGACAATATTTGAAAATGCCAGGCAAGAAAGCAGAAGATGGATGCAATTCTTAAGCCCTTCAAAGCTATCGGCAACCTTCTGAATATGAGTCAGAAGCAGATGATGGGTGGAAAGGCAGCGAGAATCATTTAAAAATGGGAAGTCAGAGTGAAATTGCACAAAAGACACGAGTCTGTGGTCACTGGCAGGCAGCTGTTGCTTAAAAAAAAAAGACCCACTGATATCCATCCATTTTCCAAACCGCTTATCCTACTGGGTCGCAGGGGGTCCGGAGCCTATCCCAGAAGCAATGGGCACGAGGCAGGGAACAACCCAGGATGGGGGGCCAGCCCATTGCAGGGCACACTCACACACCATTCACTCATACATGCACACCTACAGGCAATTTAGCAACTCCAATTAGCCTCTTTGGACTGTGGGGGGAAACCGGAGTACCCGGAGGAAACCCCACGACGACATGGGGAGAACATGCAAACTCCACACACATGTGACCCAGGCGGAGACTCGAACCCAGGTCCCAGAGGTGTGAGGCAACAGTGCTAACCACTGCACCACCATGCCGCCCCATACAGTGCTAACCAGTGCACCACCATGCCGCCCCCCAAATTAAATCGCTATACTAAATTATACTATGTATACTAAATTAAATTCTCATTAAGTGGTTCTGTGCATGAAGATGGGTGAATTCAGTGTAGTCTAATAAATCTCACAAAGAAACTCTTGTAAGTCTGTACGTACAGGAGCTGTAATGTCCCACAGTGAAGTATGTACTTGTCCTATGAGATCATATGTCATTATTATCATTATTACTGTTATCCAGCTGAAAGTGCTGGCAACATCTCACCTCAGTGTACAGCCGGACACCATGCTGAGCCCAAAGACGATAGGGGAGCGAGGCAGGGGCTCTGCCAAGCAGTCCTGAGAGGCAGAGCTCTTAAGGAGGGTCAGGCTGCCCTTCGTGTTGGTACTCTGGACAATGCCAGTGCAGGGAGGCGTGTTAAAGAGAACTCTTCTGGTTTGCAAGGAACATCATTATTCATTCTTATAAATGCTATACTGTTCCGTATGAGAATGTCAGAAGTGCAAAGTCAATGGTACGGCTTGAATATATGAGATATGCTAAACCATGGCTTAACAGGGAACACTGGGAACACTGTACATGCACCCGAATCAGAAATAAAATTAATTGCAATACAAACCAAAACGTTTCCATTGTTTGGAGGAAAAAAGGATATTCAGCAGTCCTTGATCCAGCCACAAGAGGGAGTCCAACTACATAGCCAGGATTTCCACTTGAGGGGAAAGCAATTTCTGCTGCACTGTCCTAGAGAATAAAAAGAATGTATGAGCAGAATGAAATATGTATCGTTATTCTGCCAATTTGGGCTGGAAAGTTTCACAGCAGGCGATGTTAGACAAAAATTCGAATTTTAAGACACATTAATACGGTGTGCAGACACACACAAAAACATATTCATTAATGCATTAAATGAAACTGCGGTACCGAAATAATTCCATCTGCTCAATTTTTGTTCCGTTACATTTTTTTTTGCACTTCCCCGGAACGTCCAAGTTTGTGTCGCTGCTTGGGGGCAACCAATCAGCGAGCGTATCGCCCCCAACTGGACAGGGGTGTGAATCGCTTAAGGTTACGCTACATCGCCGCTCAGTTTTCTAATATGACAGAATAGAATTAGCGACGGGCGGCCTTAAGATTTTCCCATCATTGCGAAAAATATTAAGTCAATGACGGAAAATGTTCGGTTAACGCAACCACAGACCCAGACATAATCAAGAACAGAAATCCCATACGGAACCTGCACAAACACAATCTCGAAGTCCTGCTGGATGGGCAGCATGCTGCTGTTGACGGCTCCCAGGACAAAGGAGGCGCTGCAGCCCAGTATGGTCCCTGCTTCGCTGTAGGTCACCACGTAACGAACCTGCAGGCGGCAACGTTAAAGTATCCCGATAAGCCCACCCATCTAGCACTGGAGGGAGCTCCGTGACTGATGATGCAGCCAAACAGCCATATAAAGCTATATAACCCTGAGATGGTTTCTGCTGCAGAACCGTCAAGCGAGGTCCTTATAAACCAATTGCGTTGCAGAGGGATCCAGCTGTATGAGAGAGGAATAACAATGACGTGCAGTGAACAGTGTCTCTGAATCCCACCTGCAGAACCACATTGTTACACACTGCAGTCTCAGCACTGCCTGGCCGCTCCAGCAGAACTGGGCTGTACAGAGAGCCGTCACTGGGGCCCAGGAGGGTACGTGTGCCTTCCAGTGACTGCAGGCTGATGGAGGATGTCTCCACAGCGACCACCTGGCCCAGAGGAGCAACATCACAAATTATGTCACTGAGATCAATTCAAGTGGCTTCAAAAACAATACATATTATGCACTGGCTTTAACTGCAGGATTTCATAAAGACTTTAGGGAGGCACGATGGCTCGGTGGGTAGCACTGTCACCTCACTCCTCCAAGTAAATGATATTTATGTATTTATATACAAAACACAAACAGCAGACTCACATTGCTGCCATCATTTTTCATCTGAAAAAGAAAGAAACAGTAAATTTATATTCAGAACCTGGACAGAAGGCAGAGCCAGAGTTCATCATCTGGGGAAGGGGCGTGAAATATTCACGAGCCACCTACAGGGGGCGCCTGAAGCCCCAGCGAAGGAGGGTGACACGGCCACTCACCGAGAGCACAGAGAAGCCGGCGTATCTCTGCAGGCTCAGGGCCGGGAGGGTGGCGCAATCCCGCACCAGGGCAAAGCTGCGGATGCACTGGGTGGACTGGTCTGTGAGGAATGCTGGGGGCAGAACCACAGGAAAGGAGATGAGCTTCGGAGACGTGCAGATCACCGTTCAGTATCAAACAGCTGGTGGAGGCAATACGTATTAGTCAACAATTAACAACCTTGACATATTCTGCATAAATGTGCCTGAATTATATCAGTACATCAGGGTTACGCCGAGGCCTCTTGTCTCCCCAAGTTTGTGTGGGTCTGCTCTGGGTCCTTTGGTTTCTCGCAACAGACGAAAGACTAATTGGTGGCTCCAATGTTCCTTTAAGGGGTGATCATGTGTGAGAACATGCACCCTGCGACAGACTGGCATCACGCCCAGGGTACGCAAAGTGCAATGGCTGAGTGATATACTCGGAAAATAAAAATTTTGAAATCTAACGCAAAATTTTGGCCTTTATAACTCCGAGTTCCTTAATGTTATGAAGTGGGGATGTTATATAGAGCAGCGTTTCCTAACCCAGTCCTCGGGGAACCACGGACAGTCCATGTTTTTGCTTCCTCTCAGCTCCCAGCGCGCCTGTACCAGGTATCTGGTGTTCCTGATTGGCTGGGAGCTGGGAGGGAGCAAAAACGTGAACTGTCCGGGGTTCCCCGAGGACTGGGTTGGGAAATACTGATATAGAGGGAAGGTAAATGTGTTTATGTTCTGGAGATTCATCTAAATAGTCTGTGTAAGGTTCAGGCAGAAACCTAGCAAATCATTGCAATCACAGGACAGACATGTCGAGTGTGAGACAGAACAGAACCTGGCGTTTTCACCCACCAGCCGGGTTTGCGTCAGAGCAGTGGGCAGTCCCCGCAGGGGCGGGCAGGCAGAATACAGTCCTCCTCCGTGCTTCGTCTTCGGTCTGGATGGTGTCACCATACTGAGAAACCAGAACGGGGGGTGATATATCATGTGCCACATCACAGTTACAACAGCAGTTTTACAGATGAGTGAGGACTCACCGTGTACCCAGGCCCTGTGCGTGAGGCTTGTTTGTCAGGTGGAGGTGGATTGGAACTGAAAAAAAACCCTACAAACCGCTGAAAGAGGCCAGCGAAGTTCCCATTGGTGGGAACCTCGATATTCCCAAAAGACAAACCCTCTTCATCTGCGACGGAAAAAAACAGCTCTTTCAGAAAAGGCTTCAAAACAACCATACTGAGGCAAGAAAGAACTAGAGAGAAGTGACACTAAATGTTGCGCATTTTACTAGAACAAACAATATTATTAAACATCCCTTCTTATTCAGCACTGCTTTTCTAACAGAAACAAATGTTTCGGAGCAGGTGAAGCAGTATTTGAAATTACAGTTAGCTGAGTGTATGCAGAAGATGTTGGCATTGGTCTCCTGCTCGATGGACGCCTGCACCCGTGCAGGTCCGTCTTCCGCTGCAATCAGTGAGTAGCGGGCTGTTTCCAGGCGGCACATCCGTTTGTCAGTGCTGAACACACAATAAACTATATTTAACAGACCATAAGCAACGTATCTCTATAAGTCAATCTCTTTATACATCCAGTAATGGCAAAAAATCAGTTATGTATGACACTAGACCAACCAAATCTCTGGACATTTTTGATATCATTATATAACTGATTACACTGACCAACGAGAGGAAGCCTAATATTTCACATAACCATCCCAGTGGTTATATGACTGAACATGACATGCACAGATCTTCGTTGTTATACAGTCATTGTGGTTGATGCGCTAAAGCCTGAGAAAACCAGGGTTTTTGTGATGGAGTGATACCGCACTATGAACTGAAAGGCGTCATAAAATTGATGTGCCAAAGTCAGATTAAAGTATAGGATTTAACATGGCCGTTCTGATAGATTTAAATTAGGTGGCAACTGGAAAGCAATGGCTAACGGCTGAATTAAAGGCCACTCAAACCAGAAATTTGCATAGGCCCAGAGGATGGCTTCCTGATGGCGACAAACAGTCACTACAGTTACTTAGCAGATGCAGAAGTGATTTTTTTAAGTTAGGCCCCAGAATCAAAAAAACACGCTCTTGGCAGCAAGTAATACTGATTTTAACAGTATTGTTTTAGAACTTCCGAAGCACATTTTTCATGCAAAGTTGTAGCTCAGGGCCAGTTTGACTGTAGCAGAGGTTTGACAAGTTTGAAGTGGGAGATATCTGCATGTCGCGTATAACACTGGGCCACTTGCATGATAAGCTCCACCGAGCACGAGGTGAAGAGCGCTGCTTCCTCGCCGCAGTCCGGGTCACAGCAGCAGTTGATGTCACACCGGTCCTGCAGCACGTTGCACGGACATACACTAGAGACTGAAAATGGGGTTACGAGTCATTATTTTATTCTTTTATGTCAGTCACGGGCGTCCCCCGCACAGGCACTTGAAATCTCACCGTCAGTAACAGCAGGAGGAAGCGATCCAGAGACGGGCAGGGGTCGCCCAGGCGGCGCTGTTGGCACTGCCGTCGGAGGGGTGCCCGTGCTGACAGACGCCTTACTTGAATCATCTGCAGGACTGAGATTTCTGGGGACGGTCTCCGTCACCCCGGTGGCCTCATTAGAAACCGTGTTAACACTCGATTCAACATCTGTAGGTGAAGTTTCAGGCCGCGCTGGCAAAACAGTCGTTGCATTATCCCCTGTTTCAGTGCTATTGAAAATTCCATTAATATCGGTCAACGCTTCGGTCGCGTTTGTGGAAAAATTAAAATAACCTTTATCTGCATCTGCAACAAAGGCTGCATTTTTAAAAATGCAAAATATCAAGATACATAGCAGCCCATTTCGCATTTCGCCTAGCAACAGTGTACCAACGCTTTGTATCCAGGAATCAAGCTGGCGGCTTCCTGCCAAGGGCATTCTGGGATTACGGTGAATTAATCTAATTTAATTATTTTCCGATTTACAGGAGCGTATGCTAGTGTAATTACACATATATGACGCATACTGTATATTTATTAATGCTGTATATTTATATTTTGTTGAATAATAATTTAAGTACATACTGTTACGGAAGGAAACAGACACATTGATTGGCCATCATGGCTCAAAAGTAGGCTTGTTTGTTGCTGTGCCATTGTAGTGTGAGAGCCCAAATGGCGTCAGTTTCCTGGTTCGCCACTCCGGAGAGACAACGGACACCTGGGACACATGTGTGTCCTCCAAAACTTTCGGAGGTCGCCATGATGTCAATCATTTGTGAAATGTGGAACGCTGTAGTTTTTTGTTCGATCAGCACTAGAATAACCAATACTTCTCACTGGAATACAGCATTAAAAGGGAAGCTAGACTTTAATGTTGCTTTAATAAAAATAATAAATACGCAGCCTGGTTAAATCAAGTGTGTGCGTGGGGTATGTTTCTCGGGAAGTCTTACAAGATACCCGGACATTTCCATAGAATTTTTTATTTTTTAAAAAAAAAAGGATGGTCAGTGAAGATAATTTAAAATACATTATAATCGCAGGATTGAGGCGTGTTACTTTTCTATTTCAGTTACTTTCGCACTTTCCGGTTCCCTTTAAAACATTTCCAAGACATTTCGTGTTGACTTTCTAAAGTCCCCGTGACGGCACACGTCTAACTGAAACTGTAGCGCGCATGCAATCTGCTGCGCGTTCAGCCCATTACTGTATGCAGCTTGCATTCGTGCAATGCACGTCTGTGCAAAAATAAGTGCCGTCTCAGGATGCATTCGGTTACATTTCTGGCCACAGACGGAATTTGCGTCCTTTATTACGTAAAGCGTGGACTTGCACGAACCCTCATGCAGCCGCGATGACTGGGCCTTTTAAGGAAACCACCGATTGCGTGTATATAACAGCTAATGACGTCAAGGGAGGAGTCACAAGATCTCAGAGGCGGGGGCCATAGTATTTCACTACATCGCCGAGAAACCCGGCTGTTCGCGAGTCCTGCGTGAGAAAGCGTTCGGCTGGGAGCGATGGCGCAGACGCCAGGGGCCGGGATCGTGGAGACCTGAAAGCGTGGCCGGCATCGGGAACGATCTGCACTCCAAAGCAGGAAAAGAGACGCTGACGTGTTTCCCCGCTGCGGCGACGACCTTGGCGCTATTAACTGCTTGTTAATCTTTGGGGAGGCGAATGCGCTTCGGCTGAGAAGTAGACCGAGGCAGGACGCGGGGGTAGGGTGAGCGTTGGGGCTGGTAGGTGGGGTGGGTGCCTGCTTTTGGGGGATGATCTCCGTACTTTCCTATGGCAGACTGGTTGCCAGGGCTGTCCTGGGCGGACTTTCTCAAACCGATAGCCGGGATTACAGCCTAGTGACGGCGAGCTGCGGCTTCGGGAAGGACTTTCGCAAGGGGATCTTGAAGAAAGGCATGTGCTACGGGGACGACGCCTGCTTTATAGCCCGGCACAGATCGGCCGACGTTTTGGGTGAGTGCGGGTTTGCATGGAGTGCTGCTGCTGGTGGGACTGTCTGATCGGCGGCGTTTGTCGGTCAGCGCCCCCGGCTGCATCCGATGTATATGTCAACACGTGGTAATAGTGTGCCAGGCAGCCAGCAGGCAGCGTATTGTCTCCGTCCCCTTCGCTCCTTTCCCTTGTTCTCGGATGGCCGTGTTTGCACGGATGCACCACGAAGATTTGCGCATCTGCCCTCATGTCACTGTACCTGCTGCCCTCTCCGAGTCGACTGATCTGTAATTCTGGGTGGCCTCAAGAGAAAGAGGCGTGATGTTTTTGCCCGACAACTAACCTGCTGATCAGTACCAGCGACCTTTTACCTAGAAAAACCATTCACGACAGCTTCACGTACATTTCTGTGCAATCGGACAAACAAATAAAAAAAATGAAATGTGTGCTTATTTAAGTCGTATTGTACGAGGTTAAGCAGGATCTACGCTTTGCTTCTTAACGATAATTTTGGTTCAACTGTTATCGGCAAAATGCTTCATATGCTTTTGTGTGTATTGTCAACAGCCTTAAGGCGGATTTTTGTCCCCTAATTGATCATAGTCACCCGGAAACATTTTGATCTCCCTTCTTTTGTATTTTTGTGTGGAATTTCTAATATTTTTCTGCAGTGATCGGTAAACGATCCTTGCGGCTCCAGCCGTTTAAAGGTCAGGATGGACGATCGTGGAGGCAGCCATGTTGTCAGAATAAACCACGTTTCTTAGACGGAAGGGAAACGCTGTGCCCTTCAAATATCCTGCACACGCCTGCTTCATGTCTCCGGCGAAGTGCCTCATCGGCAGGATACTAGTTTCTGTGAAAAGCCGAATGTGATTTCGGATATGCATTAATTGGCAATCGATTTAATAAATCGGGCCTATAGCTTGTTTCTTAATCTCATATTGAGTAAATCATTTCGGCATCGGCTCTCAGTGCAGATGAAATTAAGATAATTTTTGGAACTGTTCGGGTATTGAAGGCAGTTGATCGGGGTCTTTCCTCCACCCTCCTAGATGACCACAGATCCTTCGTTAATGGAAATCACCGTGTCACTTCAGAATGTGCAATTGCCATCACACTAGTTATTATTCTTTTTAAATAAATACAGTAGTATTAACCAGGGCTGTAGAAGTACTGCCCAGTGTATTGATTGCTTTGAAACGCAATCCATGTGCCTTTCTGTGGCAGGCAATTATTTACATATGGAAGCACAGCATGTTCTCGTATGAAGAAGAGTGATCGACCGGTCAGTGAGCTGTCTGTGTCCTTCTGGGACTCGGACTTGTGGTCTGATAGCTTATGTTGACCGTTGCAGATAATCCACAAGCACCTATTTTCCTTCTGATATCTGCCATAATTACAAAATGCTCCCTGTACGTCAGACATCTTTGCATGGTGAACCTAGAACTGTGGCATGAGTTATTTTCTGAACTGGCTGGCAGATAAGACTTTGTATCAGGTACACGATGCTGACGTTATATGCCATGATTTCTCAAGATGCTAACCAAGGCCTAAGCACGCAAGTTACGGTTTTCTGTAAAATATTTTTTTAATGTCGTAGTCAGCATTATGCAAACCTGCTCCGTAAAGCATGTGTGCTCTGCGATCGTCAATGTGACCTAGACTTTAACGGCCTTTAAGAGCAAGGCAGGGTATTAATATTACTCTCTTCACTGAGGTAAACCATTTTTGTGTGTGCCACAGGTGCACTACCCCCACCCAGTGTTCTACTGCATCGCTACATGCTACGATTCTTTGCTTTTAATCTCCTGTCGTGCTTAAACGCTCAGCCCCTGCCCCCGCCCCCCCCACATTTTAATCACATGACCAGCCCATCCAGTACATGATCCAATGCAGCGACACATTGCGCGTTGTTTCTGCGTGTCCCACATCAGCATCACGGAGCTGGTTTTCCTCCCCCTGGTCTGCATTGCGTCCCGTTCGTCCCGCTTATTTCCGCTTCATGCGTGTCACTGCTGGCTTGCTTCGGCGAGTAGACGGGGCGGGGGGGGGTGGTGTGAAATTGTTTCAAACTCCCTTTTTTTTGTACGCCTGAGGTCTGGAATGGTTCTTCTTGCTCTTTCTCCAGCTGATGGCCGGTGCCAGACTCGCACTTACCACTTAATTTTCAGCGAGTCTGTTATTGTTTGGATGTTATAGCGATTGGGATTTCCTCTTTGCTACCAGAGAAGTATCTCTGAAATGCTTTGGATCTTCGTGGAGAAGTTACAGCATCTTACCTGTTCCTATGGGTGGCATTCAGATGTTGTAGATGTGTCGTTGTTGGCTGCTGCCCTTTTCCTAATCAAGCAGACGTGTTCGGCTAAGTCCAGTGGCCTGATTAGGTCTGACGTTGAAGCCCACGTCACACCGGATACTGTGACCGGATACTGAGGCTCATAATTGGAGTTATCATCCATCACTCTCAGACTTCCATTCTCTAAATGCTTTGGGGATCGATGAAAACCTCCAGCTTATAACAATGTTGGCATGACTTCCTGGCTGTGAGGTGTAAAGGTGTGGAAGTCTCTCATTGCTAGACTAATACTTAAGGAAATGAAATTTATGGATGTTTTAAATAGCTGTTATGCTGAATCACAGGTCACTTTGCAAAGGCTGTGTCCTTTTTCTGACCTCTGATATAGCGTGGGGTTTGTAAATATGGTACATCCGGGGGTGCCCTCTTTGAAGGTCACTTGTGCCCTCTTGGCTTTAAAATAAATTGTTGCTGACAAACAGCATTGTAATGTGAGACCTTCCACTTTCTGGTCTGGTGTAGAAAGACGCTCTTCTAGGCGTCCTTTGTGTTTATCAACGTTTACGGGCATGATGGGCACCGCCGGCTCGCTTCCCGTAAGGAAAGCTGGCACACTGTGTTCATTGTCTTCCCGGATGGAAAATCACGGCTAGGACTGTCCTGCCTCTTTGAATATTCATGATCCCAGATGCTGGGCCGTTAAGTGTGGACCTGCTGACGTTCTCTGGGTGCCGGTAATTCGCTGAATCGACGCCGACCCTCAAAAGGTTTCCTCCGAAGATATTTGTATGCGGCTCTTTTTACCCTCAGCGTCGGCTTCCGATAAGAAGTTGATGGACTGATATCTGGCCAACAGCAAAGGGGTGGGAGGTTGACCTAAGATGCCGTTCTGAAGGCAGGAGGGTTTGATTCTCTCTCTCTCTCCCCCAACCCCCTCCTGCAAGCTCTTGCCAGCTTTTCCGGGACGATCACCAGATCATGCCGTTATGCCTCCCTCCTGTCCACACGGGATCTCTGTCAGCAGGGCTGCGGGCTGTCCTGCGCTCCCTGGTGTTTCCGTCCCCTGTAGCGGTCCCCGCCCTGGTGCCGTATTCCGTCCCACTGCTCCCCCCCCAAGTAAACAAGACTGGGACGCTTCTGTTTGGGTCCTGTGACATGGAAGCTTGTCTGTCTGAATTAAGCAGCACCTCTTCTCAGGGTTGTGTGCACATCAGGGACTTCTGTTCCTGGACCCCAATAAAGGTGGCTGGATGGAGGGTGGGGGCTGCCGGGAAAGTCCAACCATCCATTTTCTGTAACCTTCTGTAATTGGGGGCACCAAGCCATCACACTTATAATTTGGTAACTCCAATTAATTGGTGTGGGTGAGAAACCAAAGTACTCAGAGGAAACCTCACGATAACTTGGGGAGATTTGAACCCGGGTCCCAGAGGTGTGAGGTGGCAGTGCTCACCACTGCACCACCAGGCCCTCTCAAAGTCTTCTGTAGGATTTCCTCAGACAGTGTTGTCCCAGCCCCGGCCATAAAGCGTCATCCTTGATGTAAAAGTCCGGTGCTGTAGCTCCCCTGGGATGGATAAAGTTGATCTTATCCTATGATCCCCGTCGGAGCTCCCTGGCCCATAGTCACATTTTATATAGTGCCCGATTGGCTGGATGTGTGGCTGACCTGGCAGTGTAGCTGTTTTTCATTGGCTGAGAAGGTTTACCTCAATTTAGGGGAAAAAAAAATCTTTTTTTTGCCCATAGAATGGAGCTGCATCGTAAATGTGAGTAAAAATATCTGCTTGGTTTTAAAAAGGGGGCCACATTGTTTATTCCCAGTGCTTGCGGGGCCCGATGTCCTCTTTTTCCATCCCGTAAACCGCTTCAGGTTGCGATCCTGCCACATGAACTCATTGCCCCCCCCCCCCCCCCCCCGCGCAGTCACAGTCCTGCAGCTCTCGCATCTTGCAGCTGACACCCGAAGCCTCTCACTGCTGTTTCCCCTTTTCTTACCCGCCCCTGTCCGCTCGTGCGCTATATGCTTCCTGTAGTTTGCTCCGTGCCCCTGGACCATTTGGCCAAACTGGGGGGGGGTGTCCTCCCTACTCAGAAACAGGGGGTGGTCCCATGCTGCAGTGAATTCCCTGCCTCGGGTCCCGTGTCCCTTCAGTCTGGGAGGGGGATTACCAGCTGACTCCGCCCTCCTGTCACCAGTGCTGCCCCTATTGGTCTTTGTCAGTCACATGTCTGCACTGTCTGACACGACCCCAATCGCCATTTTCAGTGTTTCATGGATGTAAACACATTTCGTTAACAAACGTAATATTTCATATTCAGTGTTTTTTTTCCTCCACAAAAGTGTAATGTTTTATGTAAATCAGTAATAAGCAATTTTCATTACCGAAACACAATAGTCATTTAGGTGTTTTAAGAAAGGAAAAGAGTCAAGAACACCACAAAAATGTTATTGGACAGAACATTATTGGTCATATTTAAAATAAAATATAAGTGGCAAGCAGAATACAGGCTCGGTATACAGTGAGTTTATACAGATCCTTCCAGACATCATGTGAAATGTTAGAAACCGTACTTGCAAATGATTCTAAGCTTAAAAGGTTTGTCGGGGCACAGCACACAGTGACAGCCTTATCCAGCATTGCGGTTTATAATCCATGCATGGGAATATACACATACATGCACCGATTAACGCGTCATTACAGTTTTGCTGTTTACGTTTGTCTTTAAAAAGCATTCACACATGAACAAATTAACCCATTTCTGCTACCCTCCGTAGTGAGGCTAGCTTGCTAGCGTGGGTTTTCGTGTTGACAGTGATCTCCTTCCATGTCATTGCTGCGACACAGGCCACCCGACGCCTCACACCTCCTCCACCTGCTGTCCGTATCCTCATTTACAAGTGGGAAACCGAAAAAATCTCATGCTGTGGTCCACCTTTCTGCCATTTCCACTTAGTATGGCAGCCTCTCACACAGCACCAGTGTCCCACCTTACCAAAGATAACGCCGCACGCAAATGCTGTATACATCCATAATGGCGATTCGACCCACAATGCACTGCGGCTATAGCGAGTGTGACGTCAACTGACAAAGACCGATTGTAAGCCACTGAACTAAGACACCAAAAGGCTGAAGCTGAGCTGTTGTTATCACACCATTAAGATCCATCCATCTTCTACCTACTGGTCGGCTTCATGGAACCTTGGATGTCTTCTATTTACAGATTGGGTCACATTTAACTTTAGAAAGTAACCCCCACACACGCTCTCATGTGCGTAATTCAGCTTGGGGTTTTTCTGAAGTCCTAGTGCAGTGTTTCCAATCCGGTCCTCAGGGATCCGCAGACGGCCCACGTTTTTGCACTGGCTGGGTGGCAGCAAAAATGTGGTGTCTGGCAGGGAGCTGGGAGGCAGCAAAAACTTGGACAGTGTGGGGGGTCCTTGAGGACTGGATTGAAAAATGGTGCTCTAGTAGAGTATATCTAGATACTGTTTTCTGATTGGTCGAAGGTGCAGGTTTGATTGACAGCAGGCAGCAGGCCATGGCCGTGACGATACAGGATGACTGAGTGCGAGCGCATGTATCTGTGTGTGCGTGTTTGAGCGCTTGCCCACCCCAGCTGTTAGTGCCTCTGTCCTCCACAGGCCCCTGGGTTTGTTGGTTGCCAGGGAAAACCGCAGATGCTGACACACGTCGCCTCTGTCTCTCCCCAGGTGTGGCGGACGGTGTGGGCGGCTGGCGGGACTACGGGGTGGACCCCTCCCAGTTCTCGGGGACCCTGATGAAGACGTGCGAGAGGCTTGTGAGGGAGGGCCGATTCACACCCAGCAGCCCAGTGGGCATCCTCACCACCAGCTACTATGAACTTCTTCAGAACAAAGTTCCCCTTCTGGGTGAGTACTGCCCCCCAAAAATGGGACCCATCTTCCTCCTCAACACCAGACTGCTGCCTTCTGTTGCATAATTGGGCTTGTAGCTTAGGAGAAACAAGGTTTTCAGGGCCATGGGTGAGGTGGTGTTCTGTGTAATTAACAAGCTGGTTTACTCAATTTTCCATTGGTTCCTGTGCTGGATTGAACTGGTTACACCTCTGTTGTGATGCAGCGATGCCTGACTGCCTGCTGTAATGTTACACCCCAGGACGCTGAAGCATCGTTTCCGCCAGCTATTCTCTGCTGACTCACTGGTCAGGGATCAGCAGTGCCGAATGCAGCAGGCGGGGCCGGGTGACACTCTGGGATTCCGATTTCCAGTGACGGTTTCATCATTCACCCAGGCTGGGGCACCGGGTCCACACTGTGTCACCTTGTGACCGTGGTGCATGCTGGGAGATGCCCCCCCATCACGGGGAGAGACGCAGTGTGTTCTGCAGGAATGAGTCAGAGCGACTGCGTCGTGAGTCAGAGAGACCTCTGGGAGGCCCCCTCTCGCCTGGAAGGGGTCCAGTCCTGCATTAATAAACTATTTATAGACGGGACTGTCAGGACGGGGCTGTTTCTGTCAGTGTGATATGGATGTACTCTTCACTCGCATTGTTAAAACTCGGCTTTTATTTTCCGTGTGTTAGAGATGTTAGGACACCGATGTGTTTTAGTAACGGACTGTATTTCGGCCATCAAGGAGTCACAGCCCTGTGGACTGAGGGGGGGCCAACGTGGGAAATGTGGGGGTGTTTGTGTGCGAAGGGGACCCCCACTCCTCAGGCACGCACTTTTTATGGGCACTGCTGTACTTTGCCCCCAAAGGGAATCTAATGGCTGTTTATTGCCGTGTTTAGGTTTCAGTGGTAGACGCTGCTTATGCCGCGATGTCAGTTAGTGCCAGTTAGCGTCGAGTTTGTGCTCAGAATTGGCACCTTTCCCTCCTGTTTCCCTGACCTTTCACCTTTTAAAACCAGATTTCTCTAAATTCAGGAGGGTGTTCTTTCTACACACGAGCCCACGTACCTGCAACCTGTCTTCTTAGCGTAATAAGTACTTGCCTCGTTAAAACTGAGGAGAAACATTGATTTCCGTGGTTAATTTGGCTGGCCACTCTGCCAACCCCCCACCCTTCCCCCCAGCCTGCCCAGACGTAACGGCGCAAGCTGCCAGAGAGCGCAAGCGACCGAGAGACCGACCTAGAGCTGGCGAGAAGTCTGTGTCCCAGTGGAAAGTTCAGCGCTATTTACGTACGCAGAGATATTTTGAGGTTCTGCGTGTGCCCTGCGCTGCACCCAGCCCCACCCACCCCACTTTATGCCCAGCATCCA